>NC_139011.1:59956720-60556720 GCF_964374135.1 Grampus griseus | reverse complement strand
AGAATCAGAAGAGAAAGATCTTCAAACACAAAATCTTAATAAACACTAACATTGATTTTTATTTGAACAGTAACATATGATTTGATTTTATGAAGCCTATGTTTCAATAATCATTTTCTTTTTAGAATATGAAGTAAATTCTACCTGCTGAATAAATTCATTTCTTTCAAGGGATCAGAATAATGGAGAATATTCAAATATTTCACCCCCAAATTATTCAAGAAATAGTTATGGCAGGCCCATTTATATTACTAGGGATAAAGCAATGATTAAAACAGCTAAACATCTCTGCCACCACAAAATTTACATCCCCATGGGAAAAACACTAAATAAAGAAATTAATGATAAATAACACTTTTGGGTGGAGAATGATGAGAGAGACAGGTTTATAGGGGAAAATTAGAAGTTCATATAGAAGATAATTTAAATTCATTTTAATTTTGAGATAATTAGATACCCAAATAGTGATGCCAAGTAGGCAAATAGCTACAACTCAAGAACTCAAGAGATGATCACCCTCTAGATATAAATTTGAGAACTTTCAGGTCTCTGGTATTTAAAGCAATGAGGCAAGAGGAGACCACCAATTAACTGAGTGAAGATACAATAGAGAATAAGGCAAAGGACTCACATCCTGGCACATTCCATTAGAGGGTGAGAAACTAGTCAAAGGGTTTGAGTAGCAAATAAGAGGAAAACCAGAAAACTTTGGCTTCCTCGAAACAAGTGGAGTAAACCATTTCTAGGAAAGTAATATGATGAATGGTATGAAATACGGTAAAGTTAAGAAATGAGAGTTGTTCATTTGATGGACATGGAGGTCACTGATGACCATGTCAGAGCAATTTGGGTGCAGGGTTAGGAGAGATATGGGGAGTGAGAAAGAGAGAATGGCAAAGGAGAAATGAGGATAAGGAGTATTTAAAATGTATTTTAAGACATTTATATATGGATGGAAACAAATGGAGTTGGACAAATCAATAAAGCTGCGTGTGTGTGTTTATTAATGGCTAAAACTGAGTGTGTCGGTTTCCCAGAGCTAATCTGGAGATAAAGTCATATATGACATTACTTGATTAGAGAGAAGAATTCCAGAAAGACAAAGTGAGGAAAAGTGGAACTGAGCAGGAAGGTAGGGAGTGTGGCTGTTAACTTGACAACCTCTTGATATCAAACATGACTCATAGCTTGATCTCATGGTACTGTCCTTCCAGGAGGCAAATGGACTGGTATTTCTCAGGGAGTTATGCTCAGGAGAGCAAGGAAGATTTTATCTGCCAGTTCCTTTTTCCCATTAGTGAAACTGTCCCTGAAGTATTAATTCCTCCACCTTTTTGTGTGGTGGGTATTCAGCATTTAGAGTATCTTATGGTATCCCAAACTTCAGCTGAAAAAAAGATAACCTAGGGTGAGAGGGAAGTAGTTATGATGTCATGCAGAAGATGAAGTTGGATGGAATCTATGCAGTTTGTGAACCCAATGGCAGCCCAAATAGGAATGAGTAGCCAAAATCTTGAGATTGTAGAGGTCAAGAGTGTATGCTGTGGCACATAAGATAATACTAGTTTAATTAGTATTACAATTAATATTCTTATGTGATTTGTATCCTGATGGCAAGGAACCACTAACAAGGAAATATTCAAAGATATAAAAGAAAACGGGGAAATTTGTTGGAGTTATGTGTGTGAAGTGATGAAATATTTGAGTGAATGAGAAATGACCGATTCTAGTGTCCTTAGATAAGAACACAGAAACTCATCCAGTATATACAGGCCAAAATGCAGTTAGGCAAATAGACAATTTTGGGAGTATGTGGCTTTTCCCTTCTGATTACTTGTGTTTTCTTTTTGAAGTAGGAAGCAATGAGCTGAGTGTCATAATGGGGAAGGGGAGGTTGAAGGTTTGAGGACAGAGAGAAGGGGTAGAAGAATTGGACTAAATGAAGGTAGTAGGGTTGTTGGGCAGTACTACTGCCTTAAATTTAAAGCAAGGACATAAATTTAAATTAGGATCATGTAGCTACATAAATCCAGTCATAGGATGGATGGAAAGTTGTATTGAACGTATTGTTATTTCCTACTTTGGAAATGCCATAATTTATTTTAAAATTTCTGCCTTTTTTGTTCCACAAATTTTTACAGTTTTTAATACAAATATTTCAACCTAAATGACTGTCACAATCTCACATCTCCACCCTCATTACATAATGTGCTATAAATCTCATTTTTCTGTTTGTTCGTTTCCTTGTATGTTCTTTCATTGGTTCCAATGGCCTCCTCCAATGTTGTTGTCAGGTTTGGAATAATTTTTCTGTTTCCACTTGAATAAAATCTATAACTTTCGCTCTTGTGATTTATCTCATGTTTATATACATGCATAGCTTCCGCTATAACTGATTAAACATGTCTTACTTTGTGAAACAGGAAAGATATTTTTAACCACTAATCATGATTAAACATATTTCTATATCTTCCACATTTCATATCCTAGAATAAGATAAAATGTTGTGGGGAATCATATTTATCTTTCTCATAAATATCTTCATCTTTTAAATGCTCTAGGGTCCTTAGAATATTATAATACACTAGAAAGTAAATCTGTATATGTTTGTATCTAATGGATCTATGAAACATTTCTCCAGAAATTATGTAAAACTTAATTTAAACTTAATTCTACTCTGTATTTAACACTCAAACATGCTGGTAGAGAAAATTAATTAGATGGACAGATAAAATTAACCTTAGCTATACAATAATTTCTGAAAATTTGACTGGGTAGTCATATGAGACATTATTATCTAAATGTTTAATATTTCTCTCTGGATTATGCCTTTAGTAGATTCACTGTATTCTCTTGCACTGGTGGCTCTGATTCTGTCTTCTAACCTAATAGTATATGTAGCACATAAAACATTTCTAACACAGAAAAGTGAAATTGAAAATTAAAGCACTAATCTAGAATGTTTTGATCAAAATTTTCTAACTTTAAATTATCCAGATAATTGAGGCAAAAAAAAGCCATACATATATGCCATGTATATACATAAATATATTTTATCTGCAGCAGGATTTTTGTTTTTTATTTAGTTTATAAAATAGTTTTAGATTACAATCTCATTTTACACATTTGAATGTAATATTGATTTCTCTTTCCCTTCTCTTTCCTTCCTAACTAAAATTTTAGTGCTATTGATATTTCCTCCCCAGTAAAGAATAATCATGACAAATTTTGTTGTTCTATACTTCTAATCCAATTACATGTTACTGAAATTCTTTCCTAACAATTAAACTAATTTGTATTTGCATTTTATAGCAATAGATGTTAAAGTTTTACTTGCTTCAATAAAGATACTAGTAAATAAGTACACATGAGTTCCAGGGACAGTAAACCCATCGAAGCTCATTGATGATCTGTATCATATATATTTGGCCTAGTATGTTCTAACATTTTAGTTACATCTTTAGCAAAAATATATTAATAGAAGGAACTTTATAAATTTCCTACACTTCTGTCATTAGATATTACATAATTAATCTTTGCATGCTTTTTTGGCCAGGATTCACTAGGAAAAAATTGTCTTTCTAAGACATGATAATTCAGACCACATGTATCTTAAGGTAATGTGACAGAACCATAGAGGCAAGAATTTCCTCTTGATTTTTCATTCATCAGTTTGAGCTAGTCTCCTGCAGTGTTTGAAATTTATATCAACTTAGAAATATTTGTTGGTTTTCAATATTTTTTCATACATTTCCCCTCCCACATTTTATAGCTTGAAGGCCTCAATGATTTTATGGTTAACGGTTCACATATTTGGAAAAGCAGGTTTGTTTTTTGTTTTTTTTTTTTTCCCTAGGATGTTTTTTACGTTTAATAGTGTCCTTTAATCTTCCCTTGTTTGGATAGTATTATAGCTATAACACTACTTAAAGTTATATGACAGAGTTTCAAATTTTAAAACAAAATTATCTATGAAATTTCAAAGTTTATGTTTCACAGTTAACATTGTTACACTTCATATGCCCATTAGGTTGAATATTTTTTAAAGTTACTATAAAAATAAAATAAAATTACAAAATGTGCATTAATATTAGTTAAAATAAAGTTTTTAATAGTATAACCTATGTAACTACATAGCTAATTTTTATTGCTTGATATTTATACGGTGATATTTAAAATTGGATTTAGATGCATTCACACAGAGACACAGACACAGACAAATTTTGAACTACAATGTTGTAAATGAGATGACTTAAATTTCTTGATTTGCTGTAAACAAAGGCTGTAATCACTGTATTAAAATTAAACATAAAGCATATTAAAGTATGTGTAACCCTATCAAATTTCTGTTTTTCTTAATACTATGTGTTCTCATCAATTTCAATTTTGTAAGGTTTACTAAAAAGAAATTATGGTTTGCTCCTATTAAAATAATTAGAAGGAGAACAAGATGGTGTTCTTTCTCTCATGGAAACACCAATTCAACATTACAAAGTGGGATGATTCACTCTGTGAAGACTCTAGACACCAGTTTAGGGGCTCTTGCACCCAACATGAGCACAAAACCAGCCACATCAAAGCTGGCAGGAAAATTTGTGGCATGCTCTCACAATAGTTCTTCCCACTGCCATACTACCACGTAATTTGGAGGAAACTTCCAGGTTCCAGTTTCTGCTTGGAGAGAAAGAGAAGATCAGACCAAATGTTCAACATTCTGACTTTTCAGGGGGTGCTGCCTGAGAGGTTTGCTTCTGTCTCACCTGTCTCAGAGCACTGATAGCCTCCAGCATTCTCTAGGTGGCTGGGGGCTGCTGAGAACAAAAGAGCCCAGTGGCATGCTGCTGGCTGCTCCACAGGATGTGTGGTGCAATAGACAGAGGCTGTTACTGTCCAGTGACCTCTCATTCAGGAAGAAAGAGAAGAGTGGAGCATACATTCAACATTTCAGCTTTCCATGAGTGTCTGCTAAAGTCTGTCTTGCTTGTCTCAGAGCACAGATAGGATGCTGCATGCTCTAGATGCTTGGGGGCTGATGCTATACACTGAATATTTGGGTTCTCCTCAAATTCTTGTTTTGAAACCTAATTCTCCATGTGATGGTATTTGGAAGTCGGGGTTTGGGGAGGTGACTAGATAATGAAGATAGAGCCCTCATGAATGGCATTAGTGTCCTTACAAAAGATACCTCAGAGAGATGTCTCACATCTTCCTTCATGTGAGAACATAGCAAGAAGGTGGCCATCAATTAACCAGGAGGGTCCTCAGCAGATGCAAAATCTGCCAGTTCCTTGATCTCAGACTTCCCAGCCTCCAGACACCCAATCTCTAGTATTTTTGTTGTATTAACCTGAATGGACTAAACAGTGCTGGGAATAAAAATGAGCTGGGTGACATGCTGCTGTTTCAGAGGACCTATGCTACAGCACCAAGGGTACAAGGGATAACAAGCTCCTGGGAAAAAAAGAAAATGATATATCCCTCTAATTAACAATCTACAGAGAAGATGCATCCACAGGAAAAGTTTGAGACACCCACAGAATCTCTTTGGAGGCCTTTTCTTGTACAAAACCAGTCCATAAAGACTGAAAGTGGTGATTGTTTTTTTCAAATGCATGAATACCAACACAAGTCTATAAAAAATACAAAAACAAGGAAAACTGACCCAATCAAAGGAACAAAATAAATCTCCAGAAACTAAATCTAAAGAAGCAGAGGTGGGCTTCCCTGGTGGCGCAGTGGTTGAGAGTCCGCCTGCCGATGCAGGGAACACGGGTTCGTGCCCCGGTCTGGGAAGATCCCACATGCTGCAGAGCGGCTGCGCCCGTGAGCCATGGCCGCTGAGCCTGTGCGTCCGGAGCCTGCGCTCTGCAATGGGAGAGGCCACAACAGTGAGAGGCCCGCGTACTGCAAAAAAAAAAAAAAAAAAAAAAAAAAAAAAAAAAAAAGAAGCAGAGGTATAAAATTACCTGACAAAGTATTCAAAATAACAGTCAAAAATATAGTCAATAAGCTTGGGAAATCAATGATTGAGTAAAGTGAGAATTAAAACAAACAAATAGAAAATACTAAAAAGAATCAAATGGAAATTTTAGAACTGAAGAAAGTAATAACTGAACTAAAAAAAAAAAAAATCACCAGAGGAGTTCTATGACATACATTATCAAGTAAAAAACAGAATCAGCAAATTTGAAGACAGTCATTTGAAATTATCCAGTCAGAGGAGCTAAAAGAAAAAAAAAATATGAAAAAGAGAGAACAAAGTCTAAGAGACTTGTGGGATACCACCAAGAAGAGAAACATATGCATTGTGGGAGTCACAGGAGGAAAAGAGATATAAAGTAGAAGAAAGTTTATTTTTAAAAAATGGCTAAGACTTCCCAAGTTTGGGAAAGGAAAAGGACATCCAGATTCAAGAAGCCTAAAGCCTATTAAATAGGATAAAACCAAGTAAGTCCACAGTGAGATATATATATATATATATATATATATATATATATATATATATATATATATAAAACAAATTTCAAAAGTCAACAACAAAAAGAAAAAATTAAAAGCAACAACAGGAAAGTTATTCATCATATACAAAAGAATGCCCCTAAGACTATCAGTGGAATTCTCAGGAGAAAGCTTGCAGGCCAAAAAGGAGTGGGGTGATATATTCAAAATGTTGAAAGACAAAACTACCAACCAAGAATGTTATATCCAGCAACTGTCCTTCAAAATTGAAGGTGAGGGGTTTCCCTGATTGTGCAGTGGTTGGGAATCCTCCTGCCAATGCAGGGGACACGGGTTCGAGCCTTGGTTTGGGAAGGTCCCACATGCCATAGAACAGTTAAGCCCATGAGCCACAACTACTGAACCTGCACTCTAGAACCTGCGAGCCACAACTACTGAAGCCCACGTGCCACAATTACTGAAGCTCATGCACCTAGAGCCTGTGCTCTGTGACAAGAGAAGCCACTGCAATGAGAAGCCTGCACACCGCTATGAAGAGTAGCACCCTCTTGCCACAACTAGAGAAAGCCCACGCACAGCAATGAAGACCCAATGCAGCCAAAAATAAAATTAATTAATTAATTTAAATTTTAAAAAATGAAGGTGAGATAAAGACTTTTCCAGATAAACAAGATATGAAGTTTACCACTAGATCTGGCTTATAAGAAATATTATAAAGAGTCCTTTAAATTGAAACAGAAACATGTTAAACAGCAACACAAAAGCCTGTGGAAATATAAAGCATGCTGTTGAAGGTAAGTATATAGGTAAATACAGAATACTGTACTACTGTTACAGCAAGTGTGTAAATCCCTTTTAATTCTGTTATAGAAGTTAAAAGATAAAGATATAAAAATAACTGTAACTATAAAAACACGTTAGTGGATACACAATATAAAAATATATAATTTATGATGTCAATAACATAAAGTGTATCAGGGAGGGAAGTAACAGTTTTTATAGGTGATTGAACTTAAGTTGTTATTAGCTTAAAATAAATTGTTATAACTATATAATGTTTTATTTAAGCCCTATGGTAACCACAAAGAAAACACCTTTAATAGATGCACAAAGTGAAATTAAAAAGGAATCAAACCACTTTACTACAAAATAATCAATAAAACACAAAGACAGCAAGAGAGGAAAAGAGGTACAAAAGAGCTCAAGAAAAGCAGAAAACAACTAACAAAATGGACATAGGAAGTCACTGCCTATCAATAGTTACTTTAAATGTAAATGGATTAAACAGCATTCTAAAGATGGAGTGGCTGAATGGATAAAAAGGAAAAAAGAACAAACAAACAAACAAAAAAACCCACAAAAACAACAGAAAAACCTAAACAAACAAATATACAACTATATGCTGTCTACAAGAGACTTACTTTAGATTTAAGGACATACATGGGCCGAAAGTGAAAGGATATTCCACGCAAATGGTAATCAAAAGAGCAGGGATTGCCTTACTTAGATGAAATAAGCTTTAAGTAAAAACTGTCACAAGATAAAGGACATTGTATTGATATACTGATAAAAGGGTTACTAGCAAGGTAAAACAGTTACAAATATATATGCACACAACATCAGAAATTGGCCAATATACAAAGGAAACATTAATTGAACTGAAGAGAAAAAGAGATGGTAATAAAATAATGGGAGATTTCAATACCCCATTTTCAATAATGGATAGAACCTCTGGATAGAATATCAATAATTATGCAGAAGATTTAAATAATAGTGTAGACCAAATAATTCTAACAGGTATATCCATGATATTCTACCCAACAGCAGCAGAACAGATATTCTTCTCAAGTGCACACAGAATGTTCTTCAGCACAGATCACATGTTATGTAACAAAACAAGTGTTAACAAATTTAGGATTATTGAAATCATACCAAGTATCTTCCCAACCACACTTGAATGAAACTAGAAGCCAATAGCCAATAGAAAACTGGATAATTCACAAATATGTGAAAATAACGTACTTTTGAATAATCAATGAGACAAAGAAAAAATCAAAAGTGTAATTATAAAATATTTTGAGATAAATGAAAACATAGCATAGTAAGACTTAAAGGATGCAGAAAAAACAGTGCTACAAGAGAAGTTTATAGCAATAAATGTGTACATTAATAAAGAAGAAGTATCTCAAATAAGCAACCCAAGGAAATACACAACTCAAGGAACTAGAAAAAGAACAAAGTAAAACTGAAGTCAGCAGAAGAAAGAAAATAATAAATATTACAGCAGAAATCAATGAAACAAAGAATAGAAAAATAATAGATAAAAAAGAATGAAACTAAGAGTTGGTTTTTTGAAAAGGTCAACAAAATTGGCAAAACTTTAGCTAGACTAAGAAAAGAGATATGAATCAAATACACAAAATCATAAATTAAAGATGAGACATTACAATTCATGCTACAGAAATTTCAAAAGGGACAAAGACAAAATTATGAAAAATGATATAACAATAAATTGCATAACTTAGAAGAAATAGATAAATTCCTAGAAATATACAACCTAACAAGATCATATCATAAAGGAAAAGAAAATCTGTTCGGACCTATGACTATTAGTGTGATTGAATGAGTAATTAACACCACCCTTAAAAAAAAATCCCAGGATTAGACGACTTCACTGGTGAATTCTATCAGATATTTAAAGAAAAATTAACACTATTTCTTCTCAAACTCTTCTCAGAAATTTAACTGGAAGGAACATGTCCATACTCATTTTATGAGTCCAGCATTGCCCTGATATCAAAGCCAGAAAAAGACACTGAAGAAAAAAAAATTACAGACCAATATCCACAAAATTGATACAAAAATTCTCAACAAAATACCAGCAAACAGAATTCAACAGCACATTAAAAAGATCCTATACCATGTAGGATTTATGCGATGGGATTTATCCCTGGGATGCAAGGATTGTTCAACATACGGAAAGCAATCAGTGTGACGTGCCACATTCATAGAATGGAAAATTTAAAATTACATGATGGTCAGTAGATGCAGAAAAAAGCATTTGACAACATTAACACCCATCCTTATTAAAAGCACTCAATGACTAGGGCTAAAGGAAAATTATTTCAACATCATTAAGGCCATAAATAAAAAGCCAACAGAAAAAAGCCATCACATGAAATGGTGAAAAACTGAAAACTTTTCCTCTAAGACAAGGAACAAAGCAAGGAGACTGACTCTCTCCACTTCTATTCAACATATTACTAGATGCCCTAGTTAGAACAATTAGGCAAGAAAAAGAGAAAAACATATTCAAAACAGAAAGGAAGACATAAAATTATCTCTGTTTGCAGGTGACATGATCTTATGTGTATCTAAAGACTCCAAACACACTCATACAAACCTGTTAGAACTAATAGGCAAATTCAGTAAAATTGTAGGATAAAAACTAACACACCCAAATCAGTGACATTTCTAACACTAACAATGAATAATCTGAAAAGGAAATCAAGAAAACAATCACAGTTACAGCAGTATCAGAAAGAAAATAATACTTAGGAATAAACTAAACAAAGAGGTAAAATATTTATACATTGAAAACTGCAAACATTAAAATTGAAGAAGATACACAAAAATGGAAATACATCCCACATCCATGAATTGGAAGAATTAATATTGTTAAAATGTCCATACTACCCAAAGCCATCTATAGATTCGATGTAACCCCATCAAAATCCCATTCCAATGACATTTTTTGTTTTGCAAAAGTAGATAAAGAAATCCCAAAATTCACATGGAAGCAGAAAGGACCCCAAATAGCCACATAATCTTGAGAAAAAAAAATAATAATAAAGTGGGAGGCATCACATTTCTAGATTTAAAGAAATATTTTACAAAGCTGCAGTAATCAAAACAGTATGGTACCACAATAAAGACAGACATATAGGAACAGTACTGTATAGAGTGCCCAGAAATAAGCACATAAATTTATAGTCAACTGATATCCTACAAAGGCACTGAGTATACACAATGGGGAAAGGATAGTCTCTTTAATAAATGGCCTTGGGAAAATTGGATTTTCACTTGCAAAAGAACTAACATGAACACTTATCTTACACCATATATAAAAATCAGGGCTTCCCTGGTGGCACAGTGGTTGAGAGTCCACCTGCTGATGCAGGGGACACCGGTTCGTGCCCGTTCCGGGAAGATCCCACATGCTGCGGAGCAGCTAGGCCCGTGAGCCATGGCTGCTGAGCCTGTGCGTGTGGAGCCTGTGCTCTGCAACGGGAGAGGCCACACAGTGAGAGGCCCGTGTACTACAAAAAAAAAAAAAAAAAATCAATATAAAAAGAATTAAGGACTTAAACATACCTTAAACATTACCTGAAACTGTAAAACTCTGGAAGGAAAACATAGGTGAAAACTTGATGGCATTTGTCTTGGCAATTATTTCTTGTATAAGACACTAAAAGCATTGGCAATAAAAGGGAAAATAGGCAAGTGGGACTAAATCAACCTAAAATCTTCTGCACAGCAGAGGGGACAATAAACAGAGTGAAAAAGCAACTTACAGAATGGGAGAAAATATTTGCAAACCATGTATCGGATAAGGAGTTAATATCCAAAATATATGAGAAACTAATACAACTCAATAGCAAAAACAAAAAGATAACAACAAAAAATACACACACACAAATAAACTCATTAAAAAGTGGGCAAAAAACTTGAATAGACATTTCTCAAAAGAAGTCATACAAATGACCAACAGTTTTATGAAATGGTGCTCAACATCTCTAATCATCAGGGAAATGTAAATCAAAACCACAGTATATCACCTTACATTTTTTAGGATAGCCATTATAAAAACAAAGAAAAATAAAATTAAAAAAACAGAAAATAACAAGTGGTGGTAAGAATGTTAAGAAGTTAAAATTATTGTGCACTGTTGGTGGGAAAGTAAAAAGGTTCAGTTACTATGGAAAAGAATATGGAGGCTCACAAGAATTTAAAAACCATATGATCCCCTTAATTCCACTCCTAGGTATTTATCCAAAGGAATTGAAATCAGAATCTTGAAGAGATATTTTCACTCTCATGTTCATTGTAGCATTAGTCACAATAGCCAAGATATGAAAAGAACCTGAATGTTCATCTATAAATGAATGAATTTTAAAATGTGTTGTATCATGCAATTGAATATTAGTCAGCCTAAAAAAGAAGAAAATACTGTCATTTGCTATGACATAAATGGACCTTGAGAACATTATGTTAAGTGAAAGGAGACTGTCACAAAAGGATATATGTTACATAATTCCACTTAAATGAGGTATTTAAAATAGTTAAATTCATCAAAGCAGAAATTAGAACTGTGGTTGCCAGGAGTTGGAAGTTAGTGAAACTGCTGGTTGTTATTCAACTGGTACAAAGTTTCATTCATGCAAGGTGTAAAAGTTCTAGATATCTGCTGGATAACTTTGTGCTTAGAGTTAATACTGTACTATTTATTAAAAATTTGTTTAGAGGGTGGATCTAATTCTATGTGTTTATTTCCACAATTAAAAAAATCTACATTAATTAGTAGTCAGAAGATAACAGACTAGTCGTTGATAGTGTTTTAGGAAGAATAAGATTGAAAGATGAGTGATGAGGAAGTCCAGGGGAGGGTATTTTGAATAATTATCTCAAAATGGACGATAAAAATAATTAGAAAGAAATAAGTTACACAGATTATGACAACTACGTTAAACATAAATGAATCTTTTCACAGTGATTGCAAATCTTTGATGTGCAAAATTCTTCAGTTTCATTCCATATATTCATAAATCAACCTAAATAGATTATTGTTAAAAATAAATATGTAGGGCTTCCCTAGTAGTGCAGTGGTTGAGAGTCCGCCTGCCGATGCAGGGGACACAGGTTTGTGCCCCAGTCCGGGAAAATCCCACATGCCGCGGAGCGGCTGGGCCCGTGAGCCATGGCCGCTGAGCCTGCGCGTCCAGAGCCTGTGCTCCGCAATGGGAGAGGCCACAGCAGTGAGAGGCCTGTGTACTGAGAAAAAAAAAAAAAAATGTATATAAAGAATTAGAACATTATATCCATCATTTATTTTAACATCTTTATTAGAGTATAATTGCTTTACAATGGTGTGTTAGTTTCTGAATTATAACAAAGTGAATCAGCTATACATATACATATGTCCCCATATCTCTTCCCTCTTGCATCTCCCTCCTTCCCACCTTCCCTATCCCACCCCTCTAGGTGGTCACAAAGCACCGAGCTGATCTCCCTGTGCTATGCGGCTGCTTCCCACTAGCTATCGATTTTATGTTTGGGAGTGTATATATATCCATGCCACTCTCTCACTTTTTCCCAGCTTACCCTTCCCCCCCGTATTCTCAAGTCCATTCTCTAATAGGTCTGCATCTTTATTCCCGTCTTGCCCCTAGGTTCTTCTGACCACTGTTTTTTTCTTTTTTTAGATTCCATATATATGTGTTAGCATACAGCATTTGTTTTTCTCTTTCTGACTTACTTCACTCTGTATGACAGGCCCAAGTCCATCCACCTCACTACAAATAACTCAATTTCATTTCTTTTTATGGCTGAGTAATATTCCACTGTATATATGTGCCACGTCTTCTTTATCCATTTATCTGTCGATGGACACTTAGGTTGCTTCCATGTCCTGGCTATTATAACTAGAGCTGCAATGAATGTTTTGATACATGACTCTTTTTGAATTATGGTTTTCTCAGAGTATAGGCCCAGTAGTGGGATTGCTGGGTCATATGGTAGTTTTATTTTTAGTTTTTTAAGGAACTTCCATACTGTTCTCTATAGTGGCTCTATCAATTTACATTTCCACCAAAAGTGCAAGAGGGTTCCGTTTCCTCCACACCCTCTCCAGCATTTATTGTTTGTAGATTTTTTGATGATGGCCATTCTGACCGGTGTGAGATGGTAACTCATTGTAGTTTTGATTTGCATTTCTCTAATGATTAATGATGCTGAGCATTCTTTCATGTGTTTGTTGGCAGACTGTATATCTTCTTTAGAGAAATGTCCATTTAGGTCTTCTGCCCATTTTTGGATTTAGGTTGCTTGTTTTTTTGATATTGAGCTGCATGAGTTGCTTGTATGTTTTGGAGAGTAATCCTTTGTCAGTTGCTTCATTTGCAAATATTTTCTCCCATTCTTAGCATTGTCTTTTTGTCTTGTTTATATCCATCATTGTATTGAACATCATACCTTTTACAAATATTCTTTAATCTCACTATGATACTACTCTCTCAAAAAGGAGATTGGCTTAAAGCATGCCTAGTTTGGAATCAAATATACAGGCTTTAAAAAATATATCAATAGAGACTTATTTTAACATAACTATGTATAAAATATTTTGTGGAATAGAACTTTAGAATATTAGTGCTGACAATCTTGGTTCTGGTTGTCTCAGTATATGCGTATCCTATCTATTAAAACCAGGACCCAGTTAGTATATGAGTGTTGCTGTTCCAATGGCCATGTCTTTTCTTTCACCCTTGCTGCTTCTCCTGCTTGGCTTTTACCTCTTCTCCCACACTCCTCCATCCTTATGGAAAGGGAACACATAAGCCCTTGGGCTTGTTTTCACCATCTCTGATGGAGGAAATGGTGAATCCAGAGCTTTCCTAACCACATTTCCACCTCCAGCTTGCTAGTCTTGATGATCAGTCATATTCCAATCACTCTTCTTCCCTTTTTAAAGTCTGAGACTACCCTGGTGGTCAAAGTAGAGCTGTTTCATATTCTTCCAGATAAAGTCACTTTAACTATATACTTTAACTTGCCTTAGTGCTTTGTGTATTGCTAGAATCACCATTTGCACCAAGTTATGACTTATCTTTCTCCCACAATCTCCAATGCAAGAAATCAGCTTTTAATATGTTGTGAGTATGTGTGTGTGAGTGTGTGTGTTTTGTGCATGTGTATAATAGGAGAAACAGGGCTGACACATATGCCTTGATAAACTGTAACATGCTATTCTCAAATTCCTAAACATCCTGCTCCTTTTTCATAGGATTTGTAATACATTTCTGATACTGTTAATGAAAATCAAAATGTTTTCCATTCAGCATTTCTTAAAGTTTTAGGTAGTAAGCACGCATACTGATTTATAGGTTTTAGTAACAGTTGAAAAATTTGGCACAATCATATCAGACGGCACTTTCATCAGAGTACGTACTATTCGCAATATTAAAGCTGGCTTTGGAGTGACCTTAAGATCTTCCTCTCACTACATTCACCAGAAACTGCCAGGTGTATATCAATGGTTATGGAAATAGGAAACATACCACTGCTAGCTCCTTGAGAATGTAAAAATACAGTAATTGGTTTTGTATTTTTCAGTAGGAAAGTTGTGTGATTCAATGCAAGCAGTTCCAAATCACTTTGATTGCAACATCTAAATGAGTTAGTCAATGTGGGAACAACAGTCTGCCTGAGCGACACATGGTAAAATCAATCTTTGAAAAGGTATGGTGACCCTCCTAACAACAAAGGCAGGAGACTGAGACTTTTTAACTTTTTACCTGTTCTGAAAATATTAACATTAGGATCCCCTTTGCAAACCAGAAAGGTGTTATTGCTTTGCTTCAAGGGAAGGAGAATACTGTGTGAATGTATCCTTTGTCTCAATAATCCAAACAGAAGAAAAATCCTGATTGAAAGAAATTGACAGGGAGAAAAATGGGAAGAATCCATCCTGAGTTTGATTAAAAATATGATTAAAAAGGAGGGAATGCAAATATGAAAATATTTCTCAGTGTAGTTGGGATAATGGTAATGGAGTCTGATATGGTCCACACATCAATACTGAAGATTTTGAACCTTACATACTGAAAAATATCTATAGGTGCTTAAATGAGACAATCACAAATATGGGAATAAATACCCATTGGTACTTTAAGATTCTTTAATAAAAAGAAAGCTATGATTGTTGCTTAAATTTGGAGATGTTTTAATTCCTCCTAACTTGGAAAGACCACATTTATCAGTTGCCACCAGGCAGTGTCACAGGCAAAGCAATTCATTGTAAAAAATTTATTATTACACACACATAGGATTTGTGTTCTTTGCAGTAGTTTAGATAACAATTGTTAGTGACAAACTTCATTTTCTACTGATCAATCACAAAATGCCTAATCTTGTACACGTGCTAAGGAAAAACACAACTTAATCATCAATGATTTATAAGTATACACAGATATCTGATGACTACATTTACATGTTAAAAACCCTTCTTGTTTTTATATCTCTTACATATAGAGTTTCTTTGAGCCCCGTTCTGTTTTCATTCCTCCTAGTCAGGATCCATGTTGTAATCACATACTACTTAAGTACAAGTTTTAATTTCCTTATTAACACATCCTTAGTACATTCTCTGTGCACTACATGCCTACAGCCAGCTCCTATTGTCTTTTACCATCTGGGCTGCTGAATTTCAGAGTCTCTCCTCTCCTCTCTTTTTAAGAAACCTTGAACTATCTTTTAAAGGCAATGAACTTAGAATATCACTGGATATGCTACTAGCTGCTTTGTTTCCACTTTGGGCTTTTGCCCTAAGTGAGGCTTGTGCATTATTTAAAGCACTATTTATGACAAAGCATGGATTAAACCTGTTCCTGATGATTTTGAAAAAAATGGAATTTTAAAAACAGTATTAAAACTCACAATAAAACTTAATAATTAAAGCTATTCAATATTTACATGGCACATACTGCTTTGTGGGAAAAAGCCCCTCAAATTTTATGTGGTCAATGTGAATTCTGTAATTCTTCTTCATCGCTTTATTATACATCCATCAAAATATTTAGAAGATGTGGTGAGACAGCCTGCCAAAACATTCCCTAGGATGAAGCTGAAATTAACTACCCTAATGGTGCTTCTAGTCTCGATTGGGTTTTACAAGTCATTGGCTACAGTCAGGGTAAACTAATTGAGGGCCCATAATCACCATAATTTTATAAAAACAAATGAGCAAACAGCACAACAAAACACAAAAGAATCTTATCAGCTCAAATCTAGAAAAAAAACCATGAATATCAAAAATCTTATGTTCCTATGAATTGCTTCTAACCAAGCTAAGGCATTGTGTGTTTGAGTAGGAAAGACTGGACTTGTCCAACTCATATTAGAGGGAAAGACACATCTAGTGCTCACAGCAGGCAGCTGTCCAAGCTATTGTGGTCTAGCAAGGACGTGTAGCAGCCCCACCTCTCTTATTGCCTTTTGAAAAATGCAGGGTGACAACTACACCTTCTCCACCCATTTTGAATCACTTAAAAAAGTATTTTGTGAACTTTTACATTTTTTAACATTGTTTCTTATAAACCCACATGCTTCACAGCTCCCAAGGTAGAGTATTTCTTATTTCTATACCTCTGCATACCTAACTGATACTGTATATCTTTGTTTAGAAGCTATGGCTTCTATTAAATTTAATTACTTACCCCTGTGGCTTTAAATTGAGGGTGGCTATAAAACAAAGACGGCTTCTATTAAATTTAATTACTTTCCCCTGCGGCTTGCATGGCAAGGGTGGCTTCTATTAAAAAACTGCATGGTATAGGTGTGGCTGCTAATCAAGGATGCTTCTAAATGAAGATATACAGTCTGTGGTAATAATTAATCAAAGAAGAGGATGTTAGATATAGAAATAGGATTGCATGATATATGCCAATTCTGAAATTTATTAAAGTAATCGTAGTTCTAAAAGAGTTTTTCATAATTTATGTCGTTCTACTTTTCTTAATAAAAAATATAGGTTACATCTGCACATACTATATAGGATATATTAATGTTCTATTGAGGAAGGTAAATATTTTTAAACATCGCACCCTATCAGATAAAGCGTAAGTCTCTGTGATGCTTTTAACTGATTTTTCCCCTTTTGATAGTAGCTGAATAAAGAAAATGGCTTACAGATTTAGCTGTGTATATAGTTTGAAAGTAACAACTGAAAAATGATGTTCATAATCTGAATTGCAATGAAACCAATTATCTGTACTGTGGTTGTTCACATGGGAATTCTCCTAAAGGTTTAGTATTTCTTAAAAGAAATTAAAAACAGCTGTAAAAATACCATAAAACAAAAATAGCAGCTGCAAAAGAGATTAACATTCCTAAATTTCATTTGAACCTGATATGTTATTTTTCCAACAGCAACATATATATTCCGATTTTTAAATCTATCTTTATGAAATTTTACCTTGAAAAACACAGGACTACTGAATACATTCTTGCTATTACCAGTATTTAATATTCACATGAATTTTATACATTTTTCCCCCTTAAGTTGTTATAATTCTATCGTTTTTAGTAATCCTTAAATATGAGCTATCATTGTTAAATGATCTAAAGTCATTTAAGATTTAAACAATACTGGGTAAACAAACTACAGCAAACTCTGTGCCTCTCTCTCATTTTTTTCATTATTTAAAGCTGTCAACTGCCTTTCACACTGAACCATGAAGACCAAGAGCTTTTTAAAAATTTTATGTAGTATCTGATTTCGAATTAAGCAATCATAAATAAAAGTATACCTGATGTTTTTCATGTATATACATATACTTATATGCATATATATTAAAACAAAATGCAATTTATAAAACAAATCTGGGGGTGGTGACAGTATAAAACAGTTAGTTTTGCTGTGCTGTTCAAAACATATGGCAGCAACTTTTCTAGACTTGTGCCAGATGGAGGCCTTTAATCGATCCGGTCTGTTATACCGTATGTTATTTCTCCATTAAAAAGGGTTCCTCCTTCCCAATTTATAAATATATTGCTAAATTCTTAAGTGCAAGGAGTAACACTTTGCAACTTAGAAATGATAAACTGAGAATCTTTATTTTTTTAAAGGCAACAAATTATTAAGCAGATAAAAATCATCTGAAAGTTGTATTTGTATTCTTCTAGCAAAACTTTTGTCAGCTGTTCAGATTTAACACACATTCACCATAGTTTATGTATCTTATTTGTTTGGGTTTTGTTGGTTTAGTAGCCAAATGCTTTCAGACAAGAATATTATACTTGACAAGCTCTCTAGTAAATATTGCCAATATTAATAGAGTCAATTAAATCATTAAACTTGGTAAAACTTCAGTAATTACTTCGAGTTTCCAAAGGTAAAAATCACTTTTCAATTGCATTTCATATTAAAATATTTCCAAGTGTTCTATACAATTAAAAAAATATTTTTCCCCAAATGAATATTTAAATCAGCCTCATTACCATTTAAAAATACATGAGGAAACATTGATCCAGGTATAAGGTAAAAAGATTTTATGTACATCAATATGTGAAAGGCAAATTTAAAGGAAAGGTACTGTTGTTATAACACAAAAAGTGTAGTTTGTTTTATCTTAAACTTGTTAGTAAAGCTAATTAACACACGTATAATTTAAAAAAATATGTGATGAGCTAAGAAATAAGAATATAACATTTTAGAATAGTTTACTGCTATTGTTCTTTTGTTATAAATATTGTTTGTGACATAGGTTCAGATTTTGAAGTAAACTTAGATGTATGCATAAAAGAAATCAAATGAAAGCAACTAGTCCCTAGAGAAATGTGCAATCTTTTTGCAGAAACCAGCTTTAACGTAGACCAGTGCTTAACATATTCACAGCTTATAACAACTTATGAAATGGGTGAATGTTGAAACAAACTATCAACTAGATCTATTCTCTTTAGCATGTTTATTTATGACTACTTTCTTTTGAAAGAAACCAGGAGTATGATAATGGTCACACACAGACTAAATAGGCTGTGTTTCCATGAGCAGTAATCCCATACAAGCACGAGAGAGAAAAGCCGAATTTCTCCAATATAATACTACAAGGGCAAATGACAGCCTTACCTGATGGCTGATATCTTTTATAGTACAACTGTGACATATTTTATGCATCACAAAGAATGATCAAAGATGTCTCTAGAGGCTCTCTGTCATGGAATGTGGCCCCATAGTCCCTGTCTGCCTTTAAATCAGGCAATAATGCACCTTTAAAATAAGCTGGGCATGTTTTCCAGAGCGATGATTATTTTGGATATATTTGAGCATGATTTTGATTTCTCTTTCAGTCATGTGATTTCTAAAATTATAGGCATGTTTCATTTGGTTGTGAAATGAAAAGTGACTAAAATAAACATGAGATTGTATATTTTTAAAAGTCCATGTTTAACATATAGTTCTGCTTGTTTTTACTGCTTTTGTAACATAACATAGTTTAGAAAAGAAAATGCAATTCAGAAACTAACATAACCATTCCCATTTGTTTCCTATTAAAACATATTAATAAAATAACTTCAGTGTACTTTTGTTCTTACATATAAAATTTTGCATTGCAGCTATTTTTTTAATCAAACTTAAATGACTATTTAGATTTTCTTTACAAATTGAAAATAAAATGGAAAATTGTGGCAATTGCTTAATTTTAGCACACAGACACCAATCTTATAATATTTAGGTAATATCCAAAAATACTGTTTTCCTAAACAGCTTGAAAGGTTTTGATGAAAATGTCTTGTTACTCAGACTCATCCAGGCAATTAAATTTTCTCCTATCTTTGGAGTTTGTCTCCACACATAACCAAAGACCAAAAAAAGAGGTGTTTTGATTACAATATACCCTACTAGCTATTCATAGTGAGTATTTTACCAGGACTATATATTTTTAAACAAACAAGTAAACAAAACCTGGTTATGATTATTGGTTAACAGCCTTTGTTAATGAGAGAAGGACATCAGTTGCATAAATCAGCCAAATGCATTTTGTTGCTTTGGTTGATTTATATTTGCAAAGAAATATCACTGGCTACATGGCAGTACTTTCTTTCATTGTGATTTTCATTTAGTGATAGCTCTTGGGTGCTGAAGAATTCTAAATCTGTATTCAATGGCTCTTAAATCTCTCTGCAAAAAATACAGGGCCAGCCAAGAGATTATGAACACAGTTAATCAGTCTTATTGGCAAAAACACCTGGAATATTTGCCCTAAAAAGAGTGAGTATACAAAGAATATCTTTTATTTCTAAGAAACACGCATACCCAATTGTAAGTGTGCTGCAATCTATTTTTAGCCAAAAGGCCACTATCATATTGCCTTTGTGGCCTTTAAGAATTATTCACAATTATATTAAAATTAAAATTCAATTCATTCAGCTCAGTTAAATATATAGGTCATATTTAAATTTGTTGTCATGTTTATTGACATATTAATGGTCTTATATAGAGGTAATATCCCTAAAATTAATTATTTATAAAATAAATATGAAAATGAACTGTAATTTTCAATATTATATAATTTTTAACTATTCCCTACTGTACCTGAAGCCAATAAAATGGCATAAAAAAGGTAGTATCAAAAATGTAATCTATTTTTATAAGAAATGTTATTCCTTTGGGTTTTCAGAATCATGAAATGTACATTGGTTCCTGATTTTATAAGATTATCAGCTTCTGTCCACTGTTCTGAGATTTAACTCATTTTAAAGTTAATATTTATGACTTAATGTTTTATTTTGAACAGATCAGTAGCATGCCATTATTTACAGTATATCTAAAAATGCTTTGAAACTGTGAAATATTAAAGACATGATTATTATTTGCATTCAGCTGTCATAAGAATATTTTCTTACACATATAACAAATACTTCAGCACTGTATCTTTCTACTGGTCATCTTTCAAAGTTCTATTAAAATGAAGAAAGCTCAAAATGATAATTATGCACACATTTTTTGTATGTGGGATCTTAGTTTCTGACCAGGGATTGAACCCTGGGCCTCGGAAGTGAGAGCACCAAGTCCTAACCACTGAATTACCAGGGAATTCCCTCAAAATGATAATTATAAAATGCTGTATTACTAGGTGAAAATTTTCAGAATCAATTTATTGTCACGGCTGTTCTGTTGATAAGGAGTCCAGAGGAACATTATAGAAAAAGTTAAAATATTTATAGTAAACAAATTTTTAATCATTCAACTATTTTTAAGGGAGAAGGCAAAGAAGACAAAAATAATTTACTCTTAGGGTATTCTTGGCCATTGGCTAGTTTATGTATAATTTGATTTCTATAGTTTCCATAGTTTCATATATCTTTAGTTTCAACATTTAGGAATTTAAATTTGATAAAATATTTGTGTGATCTTTTCCAGCTCTAGAATTGGGGAGCTTTAGTTTGAGAAGGAAATTTAGAGTTCATTTAACCTTTAACATCTCAAACCATGCTTTAGTCCTCTTACCAAAATAGTAAAACATTATATTTATGCACATTTACAGATCACAAAATTTTTCAACATGTATCGCTCAGATCATTCACACAATAGTCCTGCACTCCCCCAAAAAAGAAACTGATCCCATTATGCTAATATAAGATAATGACAGAACTTTGATTCAATGAGTCACTTTTTAATATCTCCAGGAAGTGACCAAATAAGAAATAGAAGCCAAGTATATTTCAAATGTAATATTCTGTGTTGCCTTCTATAGGATTACTTAAATATCCTTGAAAAGTGATAATTCAGCTTTTGAGAGACAAGGAGCTCATTACAGTGTGTCAACCTGCTTTTTTGAGGTTGCTTTGTAATAAAATGATATAATAGTTAATAATTACCTTATATGGTTCCCAATACTGCTCCTTGTCATATACAGCCACTATTCTGTTTCTGTAATTGAAGATCATGCTGTGATCTTCTTGGAGTAGGGTTCATGATTTATGTCTCTGCATCTTCAGCAACAAGCACAGTGAATGCAACATAGTAGATGCTCAATAAATAAGTATTGACTATATTGTTCCAGATTTTTGAAAGTGATCCTACCCAAAAATTGTTATAAGTTTGTGAATCTTATATATTTGCAGGTGAAATTTTTCCAGCCATTTCAACATGGACTCAGACTTGTTCACAGATATGTCATCAACATCTGGAACAGTATCTGCACACAGGTGGCAAACAACTATATACATGCACTATAAAAAGGTGGGGATAAATATACATAACTAATGAAACTGTTTTCAGGAAATTTACCACATTAGATCACTCTTCTCAGAATACATTCAAGCTTGTCAAAGTCCCACTGAAAACATGCCGTGCAATACCAAACATATGAAGTTTGGTTATATAACTTTTTGCTGTATAACCTCTCTAAGAATCACTGAAAGAAGTGATTTTACTTGGCATATATACTTTGATTCCAAATAATCTAGACAAAAAGTGTTTTTATTTATAAAACTCATCTACATAAATTCAGGACAAGTCTATATAAGAATATGACAAAATAAATTTGCAATTAAACTAAAACGACTAGGAAACATAGAAACTAGACAAATGAAAACAAATTATTCAGAGGATGTGTGTGCGTGTATATATATATATATATATATATATATGTATTTTTATGTAATTTGTCTCTAAAAGTTCAAAAATATATGTTCATAACATAGAATAGTAGCCATTAAGGAGTCATTTTAACCATAGAACCAATACTTAAAAGAAACAGGAAATCCTAAATAAATCCAAAATTAATACCTAAAGGCAAAATCAAATCACTCTTTTTATAAAGAGTTAATCAAAATATCACAGCATTAACAAAAAATTCCTATATTTAAGATCATTAAAAAGTAGATTGGAAGAATTAATAGTAAATTTCAAGGTTAAAAAGAAAAACTAAACTTTAAATATTGGATGTATTTGTTGCAAAACTATGAGTCCCAGTACTTAAATCAAGGCCCAGAATTATGGGTCCCTGTGCTGGAAAGAATAGTCTGAATTTAAATTTTCTTACGTGGAACTTTTCCTGTGTTTAGCCAAGGTAAATTGAGAACTGGAGACAATTGACAAGGTAAATGAATACAAAGCAAGCAAGTGTACAAATATGTATATAGCTGTGTGGAAATAGTCACAAAACTTAGGAGGAATTTGTTTTGTCTTTGTGTTTATAAAGAGCATGTTTGCATTCAATATGTAAAACAATCCATAGGGAAAGGTTTGGCTGCATAAAACAGATGAAGGTGATAAATTTATAATAAGAGGTACAGACACTTTACAGACTATCAATATATACAAATTACTGTTTGAGAATACTTTTTGGTCTTTTTAAAGTAGTTTTCCAGACACAGTGGTCCAAGTTGAGTGATTGGTGTCAGAGTTCTTGTCTTGCCCTATCCTGACAACCCTTCTAATATCTTCTCTAGAGAAGTCATATATATATATATATATATATGTATATATATATATATATATATTTGTATTTTTAATAAAATTTGAATGAAAAGAGAGGAATTGTGTTTACCCAGAATATTTGTTTCTCTAGTGTATTACAGATAACTCTAAACAAATAGAAAAAAAATTGACAAAATGCTCTATTAGTGAAACTTCAGAGAAATATGAGATACAATAATTTGGGTGGATATCAAAGATGTTATGCTATGAGAAAGAAGCCAATTTCAAAAAGTTACATATTATGTAATTTCATTTATATGGCAGTCTTAAAAGATAAAATTGTAGTTTGGGAGTACAGAGCAATGATTGTCGGGAGTTAGAGATGGACTCTCTGTGAGTATACAGGGGTACCATGGGGGGCTTTCGGGGTGGTGATGTGACTTATCACTGTTCTGATTTTGGAGGTGGTTCCACAAATTTACACTTCTGTTAAAACTTATAGAACTTTACAGCCAAAAAATGTACATTGTAAGATTTTTCAATAAGGATATATTTATATATTCTTTATTGTCACATGTTTTTATATTCTTTATTTATACCCTGAAAAAGCAAAAGACTATATCAGAAACCAATTAAATTAATAAGCCTTGGTGGGTGGGAATGGTTTGGATCAAGACAGGAGACAAACTGAAACATCTTAACTTCTATCTTTTAATATTGCTTGGATTTGTCATGTGATTGAATTACCAATCTTGAAAAACACAATTAAATTACAAAAAAAAAATCAGATCTTTGGCTGGTTGCTTCTATTTTTCCCCCATTGGTAATCAATTGTTTGTTTAACACTTTTTTAATTCAGGAGGTGCAATGAAAAGAAAGTTAAATGTATACAAATTCTATTGGATTCATTTCTTGAACAATATTTTTCTTTCCTATACCCTATGCATAGCTTCATGTAGAGCCCTCTGTCCAGTAGGCATTCATGCATCTTTCTTCTAGAAACAATTCCTTTTATGACTGAATTAGCTGCCTTGAAATAAAATTTGGGAAAAAAAGGGGAATCTATTTCTTTGTTGGAACACTAACACCCACAACCATATGTTTTGGATTATTCTGTAGTTAAACTTCTATTTACTCTTTTGTAAATTCATCTGTGTTTTGTAGTATGTAATGCTAACAAGTTACAGAATACAATGATAGCAATTAAGCTGCTTTATCTCGACAATGGGAAAATAATTGATTATTTTTCTACTCACTTAACCTAGTTGATTGTTTTAGCCTTGCCTAAATTGTCCACATGTGAAACTTACCTAAAGGAACCTATTAATTTCCAATGGTATTCATCTTTTGCTGTCTTCACTGAGAATTAAATAAGCTAACTCAGAATGCAGACTACTTAAGAACTTAAGTTTTCCCATACACTTTCATAATTGGCACCACTAAATGTATACACACTATTACTTGCTCCTTTAGTTGTTAACAAAATTTTTGATTGATTTTTTTTATCCAAGGTTGTGTTTGAAGGAACCTGTTGATTTCCATTGCCAATTATATATATATTTTTTGTCTCAGTTCTTCCTGGAGGAGGAAGAACTTTTCTCTCCATTTTGAAGACAGACTCCCTATTCTTTTGAATATCAATGTAAAAGCAAAGGATATCAGAGACTTGAAATTCAATTTCCGGTTGTAAGGACCAGGATATACCAAATAAAGAACAAATTTACTTAAGGAAATCAGTAAGTTCAGTCTACAAAGCCAATTGTTTGAGTGCTGCAGCTACATTATTTTAGGCTTTGGTCTTCAAGCTCTCCAAAATATTCTGAAAAAAAAGGTCCACTTTGGAGATTCCTGTGTATGGCTTTTCTCTTGCTTACTAAGGATTTTTAAATATCAACTCACTGATGTCCCTGTAGAGAGGTAAAAATGGTGTGAATCCAGTTTGCAGAGTCCGAATAAGCTATTATTTAAAATAATGGTTTAAAATCCTGATTTAAAAAACATGGCATATTAATTTATCCTTAACCATCTTAGACAAACTGCTCCCACAATACTCTTCATGACTGGAAACAAATCTGGGGAATTTTTGTTATGATTTTGCACTCTGTGGCACTGCATTAATTAATAGCAATACCTTCAATGTATTATATTAAAAAACAGAGTCATCAAGGAGGACACAAAAAGAATGACGGGCAAGCAACTCATCAGTATTTTATTAGACCAAATCTTGATTCATAAAGCCCAAGCTTTCTCCCTCCCTAGGTAGAAAGATAGTAATGTGTTAGATTGTGTATTAGGTCTTATTACAGATGTGTCAGTTTTAGTTTGAAACATAAATATATTTTATTCATACATTTGCACTTACAGTGATCAATGATAGTGTATCTAGTACACTAAAATTTGTTTTTGATCAGTAGAAAAGCAATTATTCATAAAACCCAAAATAGAGGTAAAGTTGTGGAAGAAAAGGAAAGAATTATAGGTTTCTTACACGGAAGGTAATTTTAATATAGACGAGATTGGTCCAAGTTCCGCCATTCAGATTGATAGATTATCTAGCAGAACTATCATTTCAATAATCTCAATGACAGTATAGCACTGGATACTTGGTACAGTATTATAAATTAAATTTACTGCAAATGTTATTACAGAGAATATGGAAAGAGATCTATTATTTGTGTTTGTGAAAGTTTAGATAGGAAAAAATTTAAGATTCTTTGACAAATCGTAACAGAAATGATCTATATGATATGCTATATTGTCAGTTGTCAAAAATTTCACTTTAACCATTACTTCTTCATCAGTATCCTTGAATTATAGTGACATGATTCCACTTGTGAGAGAAAATATTATATTAATCAACTTGAATGTTACCCCTGTAAGGCGGTGCTTTGCAGTGTTTGGCAATGTTGGATGCAGTTAACTTTTTAGAGAAATGTATTAGCTTCTCTTTACTTTATCTAATATTGAGAACTTGTAGTTGGTACAATATAAGGTTGCTGGTAATCCCTGTTGTAATGTAAAACTGTAATTATACTGATGGAATTTATTATATTATAAAACTGTAATTTATTATATTAATGTTTACCAATTTTAACATGCACACATATATCTTCATTAACTCATCAAATACTCTTTTATTCATATTTCAAAAACTACCTGTGATATAGCTAAAATATAATTTTATATCTATCTAGCAATCATGAATCATCAATCTATATTCTTGCTTACCTATACCTAGTTACCTTTACCTAAAATAAAATTGAAATCAATATGTATTTCTCAGGTATATTTTTGCCAGAAAAAACATTCATCCTATATCATTATTGTTAAATTTATTTTTCTTATCTTCTGGACTATAAGCCTTATAAGAGGTAAATATCCTAAACATTCAACACACTGTTGGAAACCCAAGGGAATAAATCAGAGATTGTCAAACTATGAATTTCACTGTCCTCTAACTATCAATTGCACCTCCTATTGGATGCATTGACACACACCACCCATAAATCATCTTTTCTGCTAGGCAATAAAGCAACAAAAGCCACAACCACATCAAAGTAAATGCTAATGTTTATTGAGAACTTATGATATGCCTGGCCCTCTTTCAAGAGCTTTAATCTTTCTAACAACACTTTTCGTTGATACTATCATTATGTCTGCATTGAAATGAGGAAACTGAGGCACAGAAACTAAAAAATGTACCCCAGATAACATAGCTAGAAAGAAGAGTCAAGATTCAAAAACTATATTTTGAAGGGATAAGGTTGGAAAGAAAGTTGAGACTTAACTCTTTGCATCTTAGTTTCTAAGCATATGAAAGTATATGGGGGTCAGACCATGACATACTTAAGACCTCTTCCATGTTGATGCTTCTGAGAAATTGCAATGTGTGCACATTATAGATGCTCCAAAATAATTTTCTAGTTGCTAATATATCTGACATTATAAGATGCTGTGTACTTAAAGAAATCCTATGTTAGACTTCAAAAATTAGAATCCTCTAGATATATCAGAGCAGTCACCATACTAGAAGGTTATCTAAATCATGTTTTCTTTTTATCATTATAATGTTTTCAGATGACAAATGTTTGCTTCTAAATGAGTTGTTTCCAAGCTTATTAAACTTCTTAAATTTTCAGGGCTTTATTTTTGAATTGCGATTCTGCACAATTTTCCTTTGATAACCTGCTTTAATTCCATCACCTATAAATCAATGTGAGTCTTTTAACACTATGACTTTCATGTGTACACTTTCTTCAGATCAACCTTTAAAAATTACTATGTTTGCTAAGAATTACTTCTTTTTTATTCCTTTTATTTCCTTTGTCATGAATTACACCACGTCTCATTTTCTGAGCTGTAATAAATGGACTCATACATTGTTCTCATCTTTGAGAATTTTATAGATTTCCATTTAAACTTAATCTTTTCAGGAAGAAGGGCTATCTTAACCAGCATAAAATTGGAGACCTAGCTAGCCTAAATAAAAAAGTGACATTTGGAGGAGGCAATTATATTATTCAGGGTCCTAATAATAGTATAATCATGAAAAGGAAAGAATAGATAAAAATCTTGTTAAAAATTAAAGCTTTATATTTTTTATTCAATTGTTTTATCTGTATCAGATATTTTAATTATACTTTTGATATATCTTACATGTTTTTGGTAAGTGAATACTATAAACAATTTTCCAATTTTCTAAATTTAAATTTGAACTTAATATTTACATATCCGTGTGTGTGTGTGTGTGTGTGTGTGTGTGTGTGTGTGTGTGTTCTCACCTAACAGTGTGGAAAAAGATGAACATGGCTAGAGTGATAAATTTAATAATTTCTGGAACTTACAATTTGATTATGAATTAAAATGTACCATTTCTTTTAATACCAAATTTTAAGGAGGTGAGTGTTTTCTACTGTCTACCTAAAAATGAAATATGTCACTCATCATTCCTACCTTGAACACTTAAACATAGGTCTTGTCTATCTAAATTCTTCAACAGCATATCCTTCATTCAGTGCCCAAATAAACAGGTGAATCAATACAAGTAAGACTTTGGACTTCAAGATGCTTCTAAGCTAGTGTAAGGGATGACGAAACAACAATATTCAGTTAAAAGTATGGTTATTTATATCATATGAAAGAGTTAACACACTTCAATTTCCAAGAACATTTCTCATATGTAAATGAACAGATATTTGCTGTATAAATTAAGATAAACATTATAAATCATATGCTCTTTCATTGTGTAACATGTATAGAGATGTAACATACAGATCACTCTTTCTTAACTCTGACTTTATTACAGATCTTTGACTATCCAGCCATCTCAGGACTTGTAAAATCTCCAAAAAAATTATTTGTAAATGCACTTCAATTAGAAAAAAATTATGTTCTAATGAGTATTGTTTGGAGATGACATGTCAAAAATTAGACACATAAAGATAAGGAGGTGTCAAATCCCCCTAAATATTAAAAATCACTAGCTTGGGCTTCACTCTAATCCATAAAATTGGATAGAAAAATAAATGATTGTTTAATAAAATACCAAATAGTTTTCTACATGGTTCTGCCACTGTGGATATTAAATGCAACTTAATAGGCAATAATAGAATTTGATTTAGAAAAGAAACAAAGAATAGTAGTCTGTTTGGAATAAAGAGTTCCAAAAACAAACTCAAGAAGATTTTTGCCTTTATACTGAGAATTAAAAGACTTAGAAATAAAAAATAGCATTTGGCACTTCTACGTCATGTACTAGTTTTCATGTTCCATAGATCTTAAGTTGGAATATTGTCCTTAATTTATGTAAGGCAGGGTTATTTTTCCTTTTTTAATTTATGAAAAATAGATATAGAAAGTGCCATTAACTCTTAGACTATATGAGCTGATGGAGGTTATGGTTAATACTTCTTTTTTTTTTTTTTTTTGGTGTCTTTACTCTTTCTTTATTCTTTGGGTCTTAAGTCTATTTTGCCAAATTTTCACATGGCTATTCTAGTTCACTTTGTTTCTATTTTTGTTTTTAAAAACTTTATTTTGTTTAGTGCAGTTTTAGGTTCACAGCAGTGTTGAGCAGAAACTACAAAGTACATAGACTCCCAGCTTCCACACATTCATAGCCTTCCCTATCATCAACAACCCACCAGAGTGGAACATTTGTTACAATCCATGAACCTATATTGACACATATTGATCACCCCAAATCCATAGTTTACCTTAAGGTTCACTCTTAGTTTTGTACATTCTATGGGTTTGGACAAATGTATAATGACTTGTATCCATCTTTAGAGTATCACACAGAAGAATTTCACTGACCTAAAATTCCTCTGTGCTATAGGTCGGTCAAAAGCTCTTGATATCAAAGGTCTTGCCCTAGACTACCAAGAAAGTTTCAGAAGGCACTCATGGAAGGAAGTGAATGTTATACAGTCCTAAAATTTGCTTTTCAGTTAAAAGTATCAGTTTTAGAAAAATAAATGTCTAGTTACATTCTAGAAACATGTGATAATGTAGAGGCATCTGAAATAAAGAGTAATTTGTAAAGGAAATTTGAAGGCAAAGACTTCAGAAATATTGATGTTAAGGTATTTAATTAGGAACATAGTATTTGCTTGCATTACTGGCCAGTAAATAAGCACTATGGAGTTAAATGAATAATGCTGGAGCTTAGAATCTGGCAACATCTCTACCATGAATATTGCCTTTGGTTTGTGTGCAAACTTAAAAGGAGTAAATTTCGTCTTTGTTTCTTGTTCCTTGGATTCCGCACAGTGGTGAAGCTCCTTTGTTGTTGGCATGCCTTAATTTAAACGTGTGGCTGTTCTCTTTCTGTTTTCACTGCAGGCTCAAATATCTCTTAAATGCCAATCTTGTTAGAAATCATGGGGAATTGTTTCTTCTCCTGTTTAGTCTCCAAAGTGGTATTTTTCAACATTATAAAAATTATTTATTCACTCCTCATATATTTATCTAGCATCTTCTCTGTGTTAGACATAGCTGTGATGCTTTAGAATGGACTGCTGAACAAGATCTCTACCTACCTCTCTAGCACCTTCACTTCACGCAGTTCTCCCTTTTAGCTCTATTGCAAACAGACTTTCAGTTCTTTACACAAGCCCTAATGTCTCCTGTTCTATTACCTTTGCATAAGATCTTTTCCTGTCTTCCCATCCTACTTCTCACACCTATATCTCATCCTAGTCCTCATTCCAGTCACAGTCCAAACATCACTTCCTCAAGGAAATCTGTTTTTGTCTTCTAATCTTACAGATTCATGAACTTCCTTTTGGAGTCTTATTTCAGCAGTAAATTTATTGTTATTTATGTAAAGATTTAATAGCAACTATCTCCCTCACCAGTCTCTTTGCTCCACGATGGCAGGGGACTGTGCCATTTTTGTTCAGTTTCATATTTTCAGCACTTACCACTATGCCTTTCATAAACTGAGACTGCAGAGTTGAAGGGTTGATGGTTAAAGCAGAAAATGGAAACATTTCCAAGATCAAAAACAAATATTTATGGGACTTTATTAATGCATATATGTGGAATAATAGAAAAATAGCAAAATACTACAGATGAACCTATTTGTAGGGCAGGAATAGAGATGTAGATGTAGAGAATAGACATGTGGACATGGGAAGGGGAGGGGAGGGTGGGACAAATTGGGAGATTAGGTTTGACATAAATACACTACCATGTGTAAAATAGATAGCTAGCAGGAACATGCTATAAAGCACAGGAAGCTCAACTCAGTGCTCTGTGATGACCTAGATGGGTGGGATGGTGGCGGGGGGGTGGGAGGGAGGTCCAAGAGGGAGGGTATATAGGTATACATATAACTGATTCACTTCATTGTACAGCAGAAACTAACACAACATTGTAAAACAATTTTACTCCCCCAAAAATGTTATTATTAAATTTTTACCTTTGGCGAAATATATTATGAAGACCACTTTTGACTGGGATTTTTTGGGGACGTTTTTGTATTTTAACAATATTTTGTTAAGGAATCAGAGAGATGCCTAAAGTTGTTTTTATTGACTTGACATTAATATTGTGAATTAAGGTTGTTATCCTCCAATAGAATTTATTCTATTTCAGTCTAAAACATAATATCATAAATGATATTACTGTTTTGTCTTTGAAAATTTCTAGGATTTTCTAGATCAGTCCCAGGTTGTTGAGTCATATTCATTTTAAAAAGACTGAATAATTTAATGTATAATTTAACTGCATTATTTAATGTTATGCCATTAAAGATTTCATATATATAAAACACTATAATTTTCAAAATTTTTCCAATAAGTGTATAAGTTTCAATTTTATTCTAAAACTGTTGTTGTTGGGGAACACAGAAAATAAAACTGCAAATTTAAAATTTATCCTACAGAAGAAAAATTAAAAGCAATGCTTGTATAGAGGGTATTAAGGGATATCCAGAAGTTTAAATGGTTCAGAGAAGTAATGGAGAATAAAACTGAGAGAAAGTCACTTTGTCAACAAGTTACAGGCAATCTCTCAGGGATCAGTTCTCATATAGATATATGGATAAGAACAAGATAGCTGGTATTAAGAGATTAATGTTGAACAAGTCACTCACTAAGTGTAAATTTCAGGGTTCAAGAGTCTGGGAAGCAGGAGCAAGTTGAGAATTTGTAGAACTAGAGTCAAGTAGTTTTATTTAAAACAGGGAAAGTAAAAAAAAAATAAGACATTAAAAGGAGTGAAACATAATGTCAGTGAAAGGTCTTTAATGCAGAAACAAGGCTTGAGGTTTGAGAACAGAGGTTTTAGTTTTATGAAGGAGGCAAGAGTGTTCATTTGCTAACCATTTCCACATATCTTCATGAATGTGGAACAGAATAAACTGAGGTTCCAGGAGTAAAGTGAGATCCTTTCAAACTAACTCCATTGCATTTGATATTTCTTTTTATTGGTAATCTATTCCATTACATTTGTTTATGTATTGCCTTAGAAACAACCAACGATGAACTTTTTTTCACCTCGCTTGTACATAAGTTTCTTCTTCTTTCCCATCTTAACAGAAGATTGTATTCTTTCAAGGAGTAATCTCTTGATCAATGCTTTGAATCCCATACCTTTTTTCCTTATTTATTTTTCCTTTTCTATATATGTCATTCTCTCATTAGTGGCATCCTTGCAGTTCACAAATATTAAAGTTCTTCCAAACTTCTCACTCATGCATTTACACAGGGGTGTGTGAGTACACAAAACACACACACAGATTCTTCTGACTCCTGGAATCCCACTCAGTTATTCTCTTTCCCTTTATGTCAAAGTCCGTGAAAATATTTGACCTTCCTTGACTCTACTTCAAGTTCATTTACTTCTCAGTCAATCATAATCTGGATTCTCTCCCTCTATATTGACTGGAACTGCTTTTATGAAAATAATTTGGTATCTTACTATTTGTCAAAACTATTGAAAACATTTTGATACTTATTTTTATTGATCTCAAAACAACATCTGCCTCCATCTTCTGCCATGACAACCCTCTTAGGGCTCTCTCTCCTCTACCCCTGCCTCACTGGGTCCTCCTTCTCACTGCTTAGTTTTCTACTCTCAACTCTTCTCAGTCTGCACACTATTCCGGAATAATTTTATCTATACCAAAAACTATAATGATGACCCCTCTACAGAAGACACCAATAGTTATGATCCCAACCTAATTTCTTCTTTTGAATTATAGGCACATCCTTTGGAATGTCCCACAGGCTCTTCCAATGTGAAACTGAAAACTGGACTCAGCATCTCTGGCTCATTTCCCACAGGGAGACCTCTTTCAGTGTTCTCTATCCAGGTAAGTTATATCCTTTTTTTTCCTTGTCATCAAGCCAAACTCCTCAATTCCTCTTGTATTGCTTATTTTTACTTCTCTAATTAATATGTTATTAGTCATGAAATCCATCTGATTGTGCATATTAATATCTTTAAAATACAATTCACCTTTTCTCTGTAGTTGATACTTGCAAGTTCTACTCATAATTGACATTCTCTATGGTGTCTAGGTGGCTCCTCCAAAATACTTTGCTAGAGAAATCTTTCTAATACAAAATACTGATCACATAATTTGTTGTTTACAGGTCTTTAGAGCAGCAGTCCCCATCCTTTTTGGTGCCAGGGACTGGTTTCGTGGAAGACAATTTTTCCATGGGGGTGGGATGGGGGGGATGGTTCAGGCGGTAATGCGAGTGACGGGGAGTGGCGGGGAGCGGCAGATGAAGCTTCACTCACTTGCCCACTGCTCACCTCCTGCAGTTTTGGTCTGTGTCCCAGGGTTCAGGGATTCACTAGAACTTATTTGTCCAATGTCCCATTGATGGACATTTTTTTTTCCCATCCAATGGACTTTTATATCAGTATTGGATATAATGTTACAGATCTATATGAACTAAGGTGAAAATAGGCTCATGATATGTGAACAATAACTAAAAAAGGAGGCCACAAAATAGTATACAGAACATGATTCTATTTTTAAATGCATATCCATAAACACATATATGATACATAGCTGTGATATATAGATATATATTTATATGCATATATGTTTATATATATTTATGTAATATAGCTTATATAACTCTCCATCTATCTACTCCCCTTGCTCACCTTTTTGTCTGCAGGAGGCTCTCTAACACATCTTTTGTTTTTCTGACATGTGCTTTTTCACCCAAGCCTGAAGTCACAAAGAAATGCAACAATTCTTCTTCCATCCCTACCAACATCAAATTGCTCACCAGGTTCTAGTAATTCTGTATTCTAAATATTTTTAAAATTAGTCTTTTCCTTCCTATCCTAATTTCTAACTTTAGCTCTTATATGCAGTTTTCCTTGCCCTTCTGTCTAAACACAGTCAAGTGTTTTCCTATTTGCTCCCATAAATTCCCAGGCTTTCTTTGTCATTTCAGTTATCACACAGTCACTTGTTCTTTCTGTTTCTGTTTTTTCTTTTACTAGCTGCAAGTAACTTGACGTCATTGGCCGCATCTGATATGAGGCTAAATTCAACTTGGTGCCTAATACTTGAAAAGCATTTAATCATCATTTGTAGAAATACTAATAATAACACACAATGCTGGGTACATGGCAATTGCTTATGGTAATTACATTAACCGAATGTTCTGATAAATTCTTTTAGTTTTAAGTAAATTCATGATGCATAGTAATTGCAGTGTGTACAAAGCTAAACCTGTACTTATTTAAAATCCATTGGCAGAAAAAAAGAAAACATTTGGTATTGTTGCTTCATATAGAGGTTAATTTGAGCAGTAAGAAAGTGATTGGTTGAGAAGAAATTTGGCTGTTTCTTCTGAGAAAGTGGGTAGAATGCAAAATCTCAAGTATTTGAGTCACCCAGTGCAAATGATGCCAGAGATGGCATAGCTGGGGAGAGACTGAAAGCAATATATATTTATGACTCTCAGGGGGGTAACAGTAGATGTAAAGGAATCCACATTTTACCCTATGAGCATATCTCTTCTCTGTTTCTTTTACTGGCTTCAGCCAATTCGTGTTTCTAGTTTCCAAGTTAATATAAATCCTCCTACTTAGTACTTCAGACAAATAAAGTTTCTATCTTTAGGTTGACTTCTCTAATGAAAAATGCATGCTCATTGCAAAAACCATATCAAATAAATTGACCACAAAACTAAAAGAAGGTTATTGTTGGTAGGACTGCTATCTAGATTGAAATAAATAAGGGAAGAAGGAGTAGGATTGTGCCCTATGCGGGTAGAGACCAGAAAGTGTGGAGGAGATCAGAGCAATTGATACTCAAAGAGAGCACAGTGTTTAGGGGACTCTAGGACAGGAATACTAATTCATTCATTCATCCATTCATTCATGCATTCATTCATGCATTGAGTCTCTCTTATATACTGCACTCTTGTAAGTCTGGGGAAGCTAGCAGTGAATCAAAGAGGTAGTTTTGCTACTCCCGTGGGGTCTACAGGAGTACTGAACTGAAATTTGTTCGACAAGAAGCAGTGTGGTCATTTAGAAGTTTACAAGCTCTGTAAGTAAGAACTTCAAGATTTGCCTATACCCATTTTTAATATAGACAAAATTAAAACCATAAATGTGTCTAACCAGTGTGGATCAGATAATGATGATATTTAAATTATGTTATTGACATATAGATATATTAAAAAAGGAAAGTACAATAAATTGAGAGGGAATTTCAGATTAGAAAATAAGTTATGTAGTATGGTCAAATTTTAAGACAATTACAAAATCTATGCATAAAATCTATATGTGTATATATATATATATATAGCATCTATATACACTATATAAGTCTAACATGAATTAGAATAAACAATATATGATGTATATTATGGCATATGTGTTATAAATAGTATTTAGATATAATTATATTTAGGAAAATGTGTGGAAGATTATACCTCAAAATGTTACTGTAGATGCTATTTCTGAATTTTTTTCTTATGGTTTATCTGGAATCTATTTTTTTAAAAAAATGAACACATCTTCCTTATAAAGTCATTACAAAAATAAATCTGTAGATGACCAAAAACTTTCTGTTAGATATTGAGTATAAAACTGTATTAATAGAAATGGTGTTGCCTTCAGTATAGTTAGAAACTTCTGTAATCAATTCATAATATCAGTCCACAGTACTTATTTCTCATGATGTTGCTGAGGATTATGTTTTTTATATAATAGACTTTGGTAAATATGGAATTTATTGGCTTCCACTTAATTTAAGTTCTAACACTTAGTTCTTCCTTATTTACAAAGCACATAATTTTTCAACTTTTTTCACCGTAATCACACATGTAAAGTAAAAATTGCAATGTTATATCTAAAATTTGTTTACAAGGCTACTATGAAGAAGACATGAGGAAATTAAAAAAGTACTGAGTTCCTGAGAAGGATCTGGGTATATAAGTTGAAAACGTTTCTTCATATATTAGGTGGATTTAAAGGAGGAAAGTACGGGTTTGGCATGCTCTCCTCAACAATTGTTCAAATGTCTTGGGTTTGGCAAAGTTAAAACTGCATTTTCCCATTCCCTTTTTTTCTCATAATTTACAAAATCATGTATACTTCAAGGGAAATTTAATCCATATGTTCTGATTCATTTGCACTTAACTTGTCATGAGGTTGTTCATGAAATTCATCTCGTGTCCAAGAAAGTTTGTGATATTATTTTTAATAAGTCCCCATCTCCCCCTGTTCTAAGAAGCTGCATTTTAGCTTTAGGTAGTCAAATGGGAATCACAAAAAGTTGAAACTCGCAATCTATCTATTTCAAATGAATTCATACTTGCTCAAAATTTTATCTTCTATTTATTCATGTGTTGTAATAGGAAAGCTAACAGTTTTGAGCTAAAGACCAACTGGCAAGTCTACACAGCTTTTGTTGTTTTAAAATCAGTTCTTAGGGATAACGTTAAAATAATTTTGTACTTAATAAATATGTTCTCCCAAATAAGAAGTGTGATGTCTCTATAGAGAAAATATATTTCTACAAAGACAAATTAAAGAGCAGATGCTAGATTTATGAGAACCTTTGTTAGCTATCATTCTTTAGAGCTAAAAAGCAGCCACCAATAATGAGTCTAACACAAAGGGAGAGAGAACTAAGACTCAAAGAATAACACCTTCTAAAAGTCATAATTGCTTATCCTGTACAGGATTGGTTTCTATGCCTCTCAGATGAGATAAAATGATAAGGAAAGGAGAATCTTAAAAGGTTTGAAATCACATTGCATACAGGCATTTGAATATACTCATATCAGAACATTTCAGATATATTATTTTAAATTTAAATAAATTGTTAAGAACCATTTATTGTCATTTTTATTACCAGAGCTTCTAAGTATCCTTCCAGCTACATAATACAAGACTTGTGAATTGTGGTTGAACAATCCGCAGCACCCCAGGTATTTCAAGGACACATTAGAAATTGTAATGTGAAAAACAGAATGTACTGCACACTGTTTAGGAGATTGGGATGCCATTAAAATCTCCCCAGGAAGAGTGAACTCAGGTCCAGTGTAAGGCTAAGATTGTGAAAGCTCAAGTTTTAAACCAAACCTAAAATTTCAGCCCGCATCTATTTAAATTGATGTCAGATCACCTATCCCCAGGGAGAATGGATGGCTATATGCTGTGCTGTGAACTATTTTAGAGCAGAAACATACTATAGTCTCCAATGAATGTTTATGTGCACATCTGGATATATGCAGAAAACGAATGTAATTAATGGACTATGTAAAATAAATTACTGTATTTGAAATATCACTCTTTGATTCTGGGTGAGTGAGTTTGTGGTTACAAAATTAGGGTCTCAATAAGGCCTACATACATTCACAAACACACACACCCCATTCCACAAACCACCAACTCCAGGAATAAGTGAGGAATTTCAGCCCTTGGACCAGCTTGAGGCCGTTGATTAATTTCATCTGTCCTGTCATACATATTTCTAAAAAGAGAAACCCATCATGTAGCTTTTGAACATATTTTCAAAATATTGTAGTAGTTAGTAATTACAAGAAAGATAACATTTTACATACTGTATCATTTATATAAACAAATCAGTTTCATGGATGGAATAGTCTCTCATCTCGCAATTAATCTTCAGAAAACTTTGTATGACCATTATTCATTCAACTTTATCTATCTATCTATCTACCTATCTTTCTATCATCATTTGACGGGGGGCAATAATATTGTCCCAAGAAAAATCTTAGACTTTGGGTGGGAAAGGGACAGTATTCATTTATAGACTAAGCAACCCAAATCTTGGGATTATATTGCTAACTTGTTCTCTGAAAACTCCAGTTGAGTTATGTTTGGAGCTTTGAATGCCTAGACACATCAAAAACTGACTTAATCTTGGACTAGAGTCCCTGTCACCTAGACTAAACATTTTTGTTTTTGTTTTTTCACAGCCCATTCATTATTTTTATATGGCAAAATATACCATGTTAACATTAAACATTATTTTCATGGTTTCATACCAGTAAGCAGTGCCGAACAAATTTTATCCTGGGCTTAAATTTTTCACCAAAAGATATATTCTTCCATGTGTTTCAAAATATTCTTTCCAAAGCATGATGTTTAATGGGGATATGTCTATATTTTCTGAACAACCTGAAAACATCTTCTTATTCAAGGCTAAATTTTAGAGGCTTTGGAATAAAACATGATGTTGATGAGAATTAATATGTAGATTAACACATATTAACACGTTTTCAGTATCTATTATAGATTGTGTGCAACTGTGTTCATCAAACTAGTATTTTATATCAATGAAATTATTAGTCTAAAACATGTGAAAAAATCCTTCCATTAATCATTGCCTCTTCTAGACCCCTGCTTTATAAATATTTCTTTTATGGTAATTATCACACTGCATTACTATTAGTCCTTTGTGTTTTTTTTTTTTTTTTTTTTTTTTTTTTTGGCTGTGTTGGGTCTTCGTTTCTGTGTGAGGGCTTTCTCCAGTTGCGGCGAGTGGGGGCCACTCTTCATCGCGGTGCATGGGCCTCTCACTGTCGCGGCCTCTCCCGTTGCGGAGCACAGGTTCCGGATGCACAGGCTCAGTAGTGTGGCTCACGGGCCCAGTTGCTCCGCAGCATGTGGGATCTTCCCAGACTAGGTCTCGAACCCGTGTCTCCTGCATTGGCAGGCAGATTCCCAACCACTGCGCCACCAGGGAAGCCCCTTTGTGTATTTTTTTTTTTAACTAGCTACACTGTGAGGACAAGTGTCTTATTCAACTCTACTTTGCCATTGCTTGGTATAGAGTGTGATACAAGATTAGGCTCACTAGATCTTTGTGGAACTAGCCCATTGACACATGTCCTGTATTTCACCTGAAACAGGCATTAACACTCTCTTGAACACCTGCTCATCACACTATCCTGAAAGTAAAAATGCACATTCAAAATTAGTGACATCCTGGAAGAAGGTCTATAGTTTCCACATTTTGTTTTAACAGTTTAAAATGTAAGTCCTTATTTGCTCAATGTTTGAAATCAATTTGAACATGCTTATAGTAAAACTCCATCAATAAATTCCAGAAACTTTACTTCCAGTCTTTGCACAGTGGGTGAATGGTTTCCATACTCTTCTGTTATATGTTAGTGGATGGGCTAAAGATAGAGTCATGCTATTAACTTTGACTAGCCAGACTTATGGTAACTTAAGCTCACAGTTAAAATGTAGTTAAACTTTGTGCATGGTTGTGCGTATATGTGTGCATATGCAAAGGAATTTTGCCCACTACACAATAGCACACGTAATTCAAGTTCTATGATTTCAGTATGAGTTATAGGAGTATGACACTACAAGAATATTTATGGCTAACAGCTTTGGATGATTTTTTTTTTTCTGCCAAAATGTGTTTGCTTGTTCAAATTTCTTTCCAGTGAAGAATAAGAATATAAACGTAAAGGCTGGAATTAGTGATGAAATAAGGTTAGAGAAAAATTGGCTTAGAGAAAAATTGCCATTAGGTCTTTTTTGAAACTAGGGTTGTATGTCTATTTAATCATCAATATAGAAAGAAGGAAGTGAGGATTTTAGACAATAATTGGATCAATTTGGAATTTTAAAAAATTACTGAAGATAATTATCAGCTATTTTGTCTGTTTTTATATTTCTGCCTGATTTATCAGATTTGGCTTTCATTATTTATCATAATTTTTAATTAAGATCTGGCATATTAACTATATCTCTTGTCTCAGAGAGAGCCTGTATATGGAGGAAACCAAGAAGAAATGAACAAGAATAGATAATTTTAAAAGTAAAAGAAATAATGCTAGGGAACTTATATTGGGGAAAAAAAGGCTTTTATTAAACCCAGATGTCATCTAAATCTCTCATTTACTAATAGTTCACACCTAATTGTATTAAAAGTATAAATAATATCTACAAATGGTAGTGAAACAACATATCTACTAAAATTTAAGGTTGGTATAAAGTAATTATAGAAAGGTACTAAAGCAAAATCTGAATGCTGGGTCCTTGAAGGCAGAGACTTTTTTCCACTCATGTATTCCAAGTATCTAGAACAGTACTCAATAAAGGATTATTGTGTAAGTTCCACACAGCATTAGGGTTAAAAAGTTCTTGACCATTAGCTATTGCAACAATATTGAGAATCTACATATTTTTATATATTTCTATAAATAAAATCATCTTTTTAATTCCCCCAAACCAAGATACGATTACAATAGATTTTTATACAACGTTTTGCTTCTCTCCTCTTATTGCTTCCATACTTTCCATTGGCTATAAAAACATACTCCATGAACATTAAAAGGCTGTAGAAATGTTAAAAAATATTCTTCAGAACAACACTTCCCAACTGCAATCTCTGCATTGATGGAAATGTTCTGCAAGCTATTTTGTCCAGTGCTGTGGTCACCAGCCACACGTGGCTGCTGAGTACTTGAAATGTGCTAGTGCAACTGAGGAAGTGCATTGTTAACGTCAATAACTTTAAATTAATTTTAATTTAAATAGTGTGTCTGAGGCTATTCTCTCAGACAGCACAGCTCTAGAAAAACATCTTAAGAAAAATCATTTGACTTTACTGCTTGTATTTCTGGAGTCCAGTAAATGTGTTACCTTTCTCTCATCTGTCCATTCACCTTAGATTAATATAAAGAAGATAACTTGTGCAAAATATTTTTATACAGTGTTTCAGGAAGGTAAGGTTTTCCTCATAACCCCTGCTCTCAACACTTCACTCTACTTGTATCCTGAAAAAGTACACTAATTGCTTTAATTTAAATAAGATTTAAATATTTAGACAGAAGTAATATAACAATCATATCTACCATTACACAAATTATACTTTTTCAAATAGATTTTAGTCCTTGAAAACATCAACACTCCTGGTATTTTTTTATTCTCTAAAATCCTCAATTCTTCAAAAATAGCCATAATAAGTAATTACTTCAGTAATTTATAGATCAGGGCTTTTTTTTTTTCTTCCTCATTTAATGGAAAATTTGGCTCTAGAAAAGAGCATCATGAAAGGTTTAAAAAGTAAAAAGGAAAGACATGCTTTTATTTCTAATGTTCTATCAATACTGTTATGCCATACTTATCACTCTGTTCTTATGAGAAACTTTATGACAGTCATTGCTACAGACAAATGCAGTTTTAGAGTAAAGGAAAACCATAATAAGAAACTAGGACTGTCATAAACAAATTGCCATTTTTCATTGGACAGATTTAATTATTACTAGTCGCAATAAATAGAATGCATTGTTGAATGCGATTGGCTAGCTTTTCCCAGAATTTCATTCACTGGATGGCAGGAATATCATCTTGGACAGAGGAGTTTAAACAGTTTTACATCTATAAGCACAACGCACTGCCAAGAGCACTAGAGTATCTTTCTGTTTTTATTAGCCTGACTTCTCTAACAGGTCCCCATAAATTCTGTGCCTTTCCAGGGCCACAAAGAACTGGGAAAGAGATTACTTTCAGGGTTGGTGTATCTTTATGCAGGATTTCATGGAGCAGCTGGACAATGAATCTTGAACCAAGCCCATAGTGTAACAGCAGCAGAGCTGATATCATAAAGAGTCAATTTACTATCCAGCTTATAGCTGTCAGTAAATTGGACCTATTTTCTGGGGATAAAACTGATTACTTTGAAAGGCAAATAAGAATGTTTTCCCCCCGATGCATTGATATATGTGGGATTTCTTTGTATTTTGAAGAGATTTGTGGTTGCTTCTAGTGTAAGCAATATTTGTTATATATACACTCAAGTAGCTTTTTCTGTGTTTTTTGAGCATGACATGTCAACAACTGCTACAAAAGAGGTAAAGAACCACAGTTCTGGACAGCTTGTTGACCTTGCTTTGATTAATGTAACAAAGACTATAAGTAATTCTAATATATAAGGCCACGTTTAATGAAAATCTTGTCCAGTTTTCTTATAGAAGAAACTTGTGCAAGTGTCCCCAAATTACATTTTTAGAGGTTTTCTGGGGATTATTTGTTGTTAAATGGAAGTCAGAGAAATGTTTTTCTACATCAAATTTTGTCCTTACATTGTTTCATGGTTATTTCTTGAAGAACCAAACAGATTCCAAATTATAGATACCAAAGTCCTTTGGGACTGAGTATAGAACAAGAAAGTTGAAGGGCAAGAAGGGGAGAGGAAGAGGACAGAAAGGAAAAGTCTCAGGCTGGTGCATTTGCATATGTTTCATAGCCAGAATAATTCTTTCTAATATTGAACTACTTTAAGAATATAATTGCATTCATCTGAAACATGGCATTATTAGCTCAAAGATGTAGATGACTCTTGACCTAATTTTTTGCTTAGGTCTCAGTGGTTAGTAAAAATAGAAGTATTATCAGTGAATTGAGAATACAATAAATGGAAATCGTGTAAACCATCTATAACCTTATATCAAAAACCTACATGTAAGAAGGTCCTACTCACCATTTTTGGCTCTTCTAATTCCCACAACACTCATCAGGAGTGTCATATGTCACCCATTGTCCCGCACAAATAAGTTTCCAATATTGTTCATATTCTTTCCGCCCTGCCTGCTAAGAAGGTTCTCTGTCTTCTTTTTTGTGTGGGGTTAATCTCATCAATTTTACACCGAAAGGATAAGGGGGACTCAGGCTGCAAATCCACTGCTGGGCATGATCGACATCTGGTTTATACAACAAACAGGCATTTTCTTAACATTGTCAGAAGACTCCTGATTTGATTTTCTACTCCGGGAAAATTGATACTGTTGTGACACTAAGAAGAAAATTTTATGGAAAACAAAGATTCCTAAGAAATAAGTATTTGAATGTTTATTTTCTCTATATATAGCCACTGAGTTTATTGCCCTTTCATATCCCATTAAAGATCCAAAAGAGTCTTTCCTGTAAACAGTAAAAGAATAAGTTGTGGTGTTAGATATTGAACATTTTAGATTTGGAACAAGACAGAGAAATATTAAGGAAAATAGGGAAAAGCTATGTTTCCTGATGAAATATCAACAAGCAGAAATAAGGTAAAGAAATATAATGCCTTTCTATATAGCTTGAGTGAAAGAACAGTCTGTGTCCTGGCAGAGTTGAAATGGTGTGGTGATTATTTGGCAGATGAATCAATAGCATTAAATCACCTACATCTACTTTTTGAGGAAGGAACTAGAGAGAAAATGCAGGTGATGGAATTTCAGTTTGAGAACAGGAAACACACACAATGATCAATGTTAAGTACCAAGAATCCTTCTCTGTTTTTTTACATTTCCTGTATCTTTGACAATAGCCTTGCTTCATTAGTCCCCACTTAACCTTTCTTGCAACTCCTTCCTTTCCCTTTCCTCCAGCTCTGCTTGTCTCTCCCAGGCCACCTGAAGGCTATAAACCAAACCCAAGAAGAAGAACTTGGATTCAGAGAAATCTAATGTACTTGGGTCAGGAATTTTTTTCTCATTACTCAACCTCACCTACTATTCAGTTCCCTCTTCTTTAGAACTGCTAGACCTCAAATGACATCCAATGGGTTCTTCCCAACTTTCAACCCTTATTTTTAGTTTCCTGCTTCCAAATCTCAGCTTCCTCCTTCCATGGGGCTTTAGTGTGTGAATCAGATAATTAAACCTTTGGGAGCCTCTCTCTCCAAAAGCCAGGCAAGAACAACAACAAAATGTTTAATTAGTAGGGTTTTTTGGTAAACTTTCAGAGCTCTATATCCATTATTCCTGGTATCAAACTGTTATTTTCTGTTGTGTCTGTGTGATTCTGTTCTTATATATGTTACATATAATCCTATATTTGATATTTTGCCTTTAGTTGTTGCTCAGAACAATTCTTTCATAACATAATATCTTATAAATTTTTCAGTAATAAATTGTAATAATTTCCACTTCATTTAGCAGTTTCTCATATTTATTCCAATAATAATCGAATGTAATTATTTACAATTTAAAATATGTATTTGATTTCCAACTACTAAGAGCTCAAGTTGTTTCAAGACTTTCTAAAGCAATAACAGAGCTATGAATATTATTTGTGTACCTTTTTATGTATCTTTAAATACTTTCAAAATTTTTAGAAAAAAATTCACTCTAATACATGGTATAAATATATCTCTCAGTACATGTAAAGCAAAATTACTATCTAGAAAGGCTCTAAAATATATATATATATATATACATATACACATTAATGTATGTAGTACCTGCCTATCTGCATCCTAAAGCACACAAAGAATTTAATTAAAAAAAATCATTGGCAGCTTCATAAATAAAATGATATTTGTTCTTTATTGTATTTATATGTTTGTTGGTAGTTTGTTTTGTTTTTTGTTTCTTTCTTGCCTATGACTACCCATTATCTGTTTTTGGTTGAGATGTTTAGTTAATTTTATTAATTCATAAAAGCTGGCCATATGGCATAGCTATTAACCCCTTTACTGCATTTTGGGTGAAAAACTTTCCAAGTTTATTTTTTATAATTTATTTTGATGCTTTCCAAAGTAATGAAAATGTACCCTTTCAAATGTCAAATTTATCAGGCCTTATTTATTTTAACAAACAGTCCTCACACTGATATTTAGACACTGTTTTACACTTTCTTTTAATTTGTTTTTTTTAACTTAACTTTTGACATAAATTTTATATAATTAATTTAGATGTAAGGTGTAAGATATGGATCTTTGTTAATTTAAAGAAATTAACCAAATATCAACACAAAAGTAAATTATACTCCTCTGACTTATTTTCATTCTATATTTATAATATAAAAGACATCACTGGTCTTCCCTGGTGGCGCAGTGGTTGAGGGTCCGCCTGCCGATGCAGGGGACACGGGTTCGTGCCCCAGTCTGGGAAGATCCCATATGCCGTGGAGCGGCTGGGCCTCTGGGGCATGGCCGCTGGGCCTGCGCGTCTGGAGCCTGTGCTCCGCAGGGGGAGAGGCCACAGCGATGAGAGGCCTGCGTACCGCAAAAAAAACCCCAAAAAACCAAAAAACAACAACAACAAAAAGACATCACTAACATTAATACAATGCAATTGTTTTCAAATTCTTAGCATTTTAACACCTACTATAATATAACAGGACAAGGCATAACACACCTTTCTATATATTCTTGGCTATTCTTGCATACTTACTATTTAAAGTGACTTTTACGATGATTTTGATCAAATTGATCTATTTCCATTTCAAATATTTATTCGTAAATTATTTGAGGAAAACAGATACAAGTATACTCCAGAGATATTGCAGGTCAGCTCCCAGACCACCACGGTAAAATGAATATCACAATAAAGTAAGTTACAATAATTTTTTGGTTTCCCAGTACATATAAAATTATGTTTATACATCACTGTAGTTTATGAAGTGTGCAATAGTATAATATATATATATATATATATATATATATATATATATATACCTTAATGAACATACTTTTTTGCTAAAAAATGATAACCATCATCTGAGCCTTCAGCAAGTCATAATCTTTTTGCTGGTAGAAGGTCCTGCCTTGCTCATTGCTGGTGGCTGCTGACTGAGCAGGGTGATGGCTGTTGAAGGCTAGGGTCTTATTAAAATAAGACAATGCAGTTTGTTGCATTGATTGACTGTTCCACAAATAATTTATCTATAGTGTGCAATGCTGTTTGATAATGTTTTATTTCCTTCAAAAGTAGAACTTCTTTCAAAATTGGGATCAATTCTCTCAAATCCTGCTACTGCTTTATCAACTAAGTTTATGTAATATACTAAATCCTTTGTTTTCATTTCAACCATCTTCACAGAAGCTTCACTAGAAGTAGAGTCCATCTCAAGAGAAGGCTTTCTTTGCTAAACCATGAGTCAATTCCTCATCCCCTAAAGGTTTATCATAAGATTGCAGCAATTCAGTCATGTATTCAGGCTCAAATTCTCATTCTAATTCTCTTGCTATTTCCATCACATCTGCAATTACTTCTTCCACTGAAGCCTTGAACCCTTCAAAGTCATCCATGAGGGTTGTATTAACTTCTCCCAAACTCCCGTTAATGTTGATATGTTGACCTCTTCTCATAAATCACAAAAGTTCTTAATAGTATCTAGAATGGTGAATCCTTTCCAGAAGGTATTTAATTTACTTTGCCCAGATCTGTCATAGGAATCACTATCTATGGCAGTTATAGCCTTATAAAATGTATTTCTTAAATAATAAGACTTGAAAGTCAAAATCACTCCTTGATCCATGGGCTGCAGAATGAATGCTGTGTTAGCAGACATGAAATCAACATTAATCTCATTATGCATCCCATCAGAGCTCTTGGGTGACCAGGTGCACTGTCAATGAGCAGTAATATTTTGAAAGGAATTTTTTTTCCTGAGCAGTAGGTCTCAACAGGGAGCTTAAAATACTCAGTAAACAATGTTTTAAATAAATGTGCCATCACGCAGGATTTGTCCTACTTAAAGAACACAGGCAGAGTAGATTTGGCATAATTCCGAAGGGCCCTAGGATTTTCAGAATGGTAAGTGAGCATTGGCTTTACCATAAAGCCACCAGCTGCATTTGTCTCTAACAAGAGAGTCAGCCTATCCTTTGATGCTTTGAAGCTAGGCATTGACTTCTCCTCTCTAGCTATGAAAGTCCTAGATGACATATTCTTTCAACATAAGACTATTTGTCTACATTGAAAATCTGTTCATCAATTATCATAGCCAGATCTTGATAACTTGCTGCAGCCTTTATGTCAGTACCTGCTGCTTCACCTTGTACTTTCATGTTTTGGAGATGGCTTTTTTCCATAAACCTTATAAGCCAACCTCTAATAGGTTCAAACTATTAGCAGCTTTCTCACCTCTCTCAGTCTTCATAGAATTGAAGAGAGTTAGGCTCAGATTAGGCTTTGGTTCAAAGGAATGTTGTGTCTGATTTGAGCTTTTATCCAGACCACTAAAACTTTCTCCACATCAGCAGTAAGAATGTTTTGCTTTCTTATCATTCATGTGTTCACCGGAGTAGCACTTTTAATTTTCTTCAAGAACTTTTTTTTTTGAACAAAAGATTCTTTAAATTCTATAGTGCTTTCAATTTTCAAAAGTTTCACACACATGATTTCATATAATTCCATAATAACCACTGTTTTTCCTACCTCTATATTTCCCCTACCCCCTTCCCTCTCCCCATTGGTAACCACTAGTTTTGCTAGGCAAAGTCTTTTCATGCAGCAATAAAGTATGTCTTTCCTTTTGTTCATCTTTCTTTCACTTCAGGAAAGTATCTTCATTCAGTTTTTTAAACTTTTCTTGTTGAAATATTTCCTATAAGTAATATAATTTATATATTTATTATGGGTGGTGACCTTTTCATGTCAATAACCACATGGCATATTAAAATTACTAATATTAATATTTTTGTAAAAGCTATCTTATAACTTTCTCTTATTAATTTTAATGATTTTAGTAGGTTTTCCAGGGTAAGAGTTAAAACACATAAACATAATGATAATTTTGCCTTCTACATCACATTATGTAGTTGCTATTATTTACAAAATAGTGTTAAAATATAATGGTCTTTGCAGTAGCATTATCTTCTTCATGACTTTAATGACAAATCTAGTGTTCCACTGGTAAATATGATGTAGGCTGTTTGCTGAAATAATATTTAGTAATGTTGATGACATATTATATATCAATTTTAACAACTCTAATCAGAGAACAGATATTAAATATTTTTACTTTTTTTTGATGATGGTGACATAAAATCAAGTATTAGATTACAGAATATTGGGTCACTTGATGTTGATGAAAATCATTAAACAGAGTAAATTTAAAAAAAAAAAAAAAACTACCCATACATTGAAACATGTCATATAATATTGCCCAGAGAAGAAGCAGCTCAATAAGAACTCAGATCCTGTAATCTGAAATGTTTGCCTTTGCAACTCTGGACTAAATTTCCATATATCAGCTCACCTTTTATCTGCCCATGAAATGGTAACACCTAGAGTTTGATATTCAAAGACCAGTCATGTGGACCTCCATATGCATATACTTTAAAGTTTACTTGTATTCCTTTAATAAATTCTAGTTAGCCATGACATATTATTCTTTTATCATAAGGCTGACAAATATTTTTGGTGTTTTATTTAGGATTTAGCATTTATATTTATTCCTAATGTAGGTCTATGTGGCAGTTTCATGGCACGTGGTGTATATGGGAGATGTTCTCTCAAGAGAGAATTTATTTACAAGGAGTACAGTCAGTTAGCTGCCAGCTTTCAGCTGCAGGGCCTCTGTTTTTCTCTGCAGAATTCACACCAAGACTGCATTCTTCTGGGCAGTTCCAGACAATAACTCTTGATACTAGGATTGCAGGGGCCTGGCCACATCTGCCAATTTCAGACTTTTCTGTAGGCATTCTTCATGTTGGAGCTTCTGACTGAGCTGGACAAAACTCTATTGGACCTACCTGCACCGCACTGAGGATCTTTCTCCTTAATCTTTCTCTGATTGCTCTCTACTTCCACAGCTATAATGCTGGTGTCCTGGTCTGAAGGGTTTCCCTGCCTATTCCTGCTCCCCTTTCTCTTTCATAGGTGTTTCCCCTGTTAATATCTTGCCCGTGTTGGTATCTGCTTCCCACAGGCCCCAAACAGACAGTTTACAAGTTTCCTTTTTTTACTCCTTTGTCAAGACTGTTTATTAATGTTATACTGGCTTCATTAAATAAATTTGGTGGCTTTCCATCTTCCTTATGCTTTTAAGCAATTTACATATTATGAGAATCAAATACGTTAAAACCTTTGGGCTTTGTGGGGTTTTTTTGTTTTTTTTTTGTTTTTTTTTTTTGTTTTGGGTTACGCGGGCCTCTCACTGCTGCGGCCTCACCCATCGCGGAGCACAGGCTCCAGACGCACAGGCTCAGCGCCCATGGCTCACGGGCCCAGCCGCTCCGCGGCATGCGGGATCCTCCGGGACTGGGGCACGAACCTGTGTCCCCTGCATCGGCAGGCGGACTCTCAACCACTGCGCCACCAGGGAAGCCCAGGGCTTTGTGAATTTTGTTGATCATCTTTGAGAATCTGTTTTCCTTTCTTCTGTCATTATATAGGTTTGAAAATTTCACTTTTCTTGGATCAATTTTGAATTGATACAATTTATTATCAAAAATCTGCAGTTACATTATCCTTCTTTCCTAATCTTTTATGTATATATGTAGGTTCACTTTTTGAATTTAAGTTGTGATACACTTGATTTTTAATGCCTAAATTTAATTTTCACTTTTCAATTTACTTTTTTCTTTCTGCAGTTTTTTTTTTAATATTGTCTTTATTTCTGTAGTATTGCATATCAAGGTAAAGCTATGGGATAATATGAATTATGATTTTTGCCACAGAACTAAAGAGGACAGATAATTCCCATCCTAAATAGTGGAAAAGATCAGAACTAGATTGATGAATCCATCTTAGGAGGAACTCTAGGTCCAAATTTGAGGGAAAATATAAAGTTGGGAAAGGTTAAAGAGATAAAACCAGAATTCAGAAAGTTGACAAAAAACCAAGGTACATCAGCTTTAGAGCACTTATTTTCAATAACAGCTACTATTTCACAAGATTTATATAACAATAAATACAGCAAAATATATCAATTCTGTTTAAAAATTTGAATTCTTGTTAGTTCATGTAAATAATAACATTATTTAACATGTTTGAAGTTCATTATCATGGTCTCAAATATAGTTCATTTAGCCTGTCTTGGAAAGCAACATTCTTTCACTTATTCATGAGATCTAATGGTAAATTGTTATTTTATTTATCTTGTGCTTTCTGAAGTAAAATCCATATGACTTATGTGGGAAGATTTAAGAAAAGTAAATGAGCTGGAAAATGTACTGTGCTTATCTGCAACTATTTTATAATCAAATAGAATGCATATTTAATGCTACAATAATTTTATTATAAAGTAATTTATTTCCTTTGTGTTTGTTCCACAAATAGGCTTATTTTTGAAATACAATTTCTGTAACAATGTAAGAAAGCTAATGCTGACATTCATCTGATAAAGAGAGAGACATCCTGTCACTATTTGGTTTATATATAAAAAAAGTAGGAGTGGAAATAATTATTCAAGAGCAACAACTCACCCTTAGCTGGCCTGTGTATTCAAGCTGACTGAAACATCTGAAGCTCTTTCAGACTGAGTCACACTGGGAGATTCTTTGAATTTCCTTGTCCTCCTGGATGTCACTTTCCTTTCATTTCAGTTTTGATTCTTTATCTGTGTATTTTAATCCATTTGTGAATATTCCCATATTCTCTTTGTGCTAGCTGCTCCCTCTCTCTCTCTTCTTAAGCAAATAAATAAAGGTTGCTCATAATTTTCATTCTTGGTTAGCACATATTTTCACCAATTTCCCTGCACAAAGTATATATTCAGGAAGATTTACATTTTGAAATCTTATTCAACAATTTCATTGTTTCAGATATTATTTAAAGAGTGACAAGGATGTGCTGGGTATGACAATGCTGTGAGGTGGGAGGTTTTTGAGTAAATAGACAAGGGCAGAAATCTCTGTTGCCTTACCTACTAGTTGTGTGCCCTACAGCAAGTCCTTCAACATTTTTAAAGTTCACTTTCTAAATATGGTAAAGTGAGTTTTTAATGGCATGTTACTTACGGATTTGCTTTGAGAATTAAGAGGAAATACAGATAAAGTATGAGCACATCCTGCTTAAGACAGAGACAGCTCCCAATAAATTGTATTATTATTATTATTAATATTCACATTTTTAAAATGAAATAGATTAATAAATGTCAAGTAATTTACCAAAGTTTACACAGCTGATCTGAGGTTTTGTCAAGTATGAATCTCTCTCAATCATGGAGAAAACAAAACCTCTCCTTCCCTAAATCCTAACAGTAATTTCCAGATAAGCAACATAAGAAAAGGCATATCCAGAGGCTGGGGCATGGTGCAGTCACGGTCTGAGTTCTTGAAACATGGGTTTCCATGAAGAAAAGTTTTGTTCATGTTTGCAAGTGTATTTTGTGAGTTTGGAGACAGGAGTTAAACATTTCATGCTTATGGAAAAATATATGAGAATTATTACAGATACTGGACAGATACCATAAGTTCTGGGAATGCCCTGGTGGTCCAATGGTTAGGACTCTGTGCTCTCACTGCCGAGGGTCCGGGTTCAATCCCTGGTCAGGGAACTAAAATCTCACAAGCTGCATGGTGCAGCGAAAAAAAGAAAAAGAAAAAAAGAAAAAACAGATAAAGAGAAGGTCTGAAAAATATTCAGTGGATTTGGAAATTGAAAGCTCACGGGTAACCTTAGTGAAAGCATCTTCAATACAGTGGCACAGAAGCACATTGAAGTGAATTCAGTTATCAATGAGAGATGAAGAAGTTGGGGCTGGGAGTATCCAAAACAAGCTCTATGGTGATTAGAAGGAGAAATTAAGTTGAGAAAAATAAATCTACTATTCATAATGGTCTCTGGGTAGCATGTGTGGATTTTTTCTATCCAGAAGACATGGTGGACAAGTAAGTGTGTTTATTGCTATGGAAAAGTGATTCTTTACGGATACTATGCAGATTCTTTGAGACAACTACCCATAAGTCTTGCCAAATAAGAACAAATAAAAAGAGAGATCCCATCTTTCTTTCGGTATTTAGAATGTCAACCTGTCAACACACTCTTAATTCTGAACATGCGAATTGAAAGGAGGCTTATCCAGTGCAAATCTTCTGCAAACATGCCATTTGTAAAAATTAATTTTGGTAATTAAGTGTGTCATATCAGTAAAAATTTATGCTTTTTCATACAACTTATAAGTTGCATACAATTTCTAATGTGTGATTTAAATGAATTGTGCTTTCCTCCTCCATTGAAGACATTATGATACTTCAGTGATTTAGTTAAAATGTTGAAATACATAGTCAGTAATATTAAAAAACAATGAGGGGATAAAGGATCTGTGTTAATTCTGTTTTCTTTAACCATTTGTACATCTAAAGAGTCTGTATTTGAGTCCTGCTGAAAGTGATATAATTTAGCTGGGATGCCCAGGCAACCTAGGAACACTGGGAAGAGTATAACATTAAGAACAAGAAAAAGAGGAAATTTGATCAAATAACCTACACAGAAGCTATTTATATTACTCCAAATATTTGTTTGAAAAGAAGTGTGTCTTGATGCTGTGGGGGAAATGAATTAGTCTATATCCTACTTTTTTATTGCTATGATACCAAACTTCTTTCGAATTTTTTATTAACGTGATTTGCTTTCATGTCTGGTAGAAGAGTCATATCCTGCACAATATGGCATTAATGAAAAAGGTCTTATATTCCTCACAACTTACCACTAGCAATTGCAACTTCTTTTGCTCAGATCTTTATCAATTTGTCATGGGGATAGTCCCCCGGGGCCTTGGAATGCACTGTGAATATCTCTAAAGTATAGCTTCACTCATGATATAATTCAATGGTTTCACTGGGATCACTGTGAATGATAACTGGACCAAACCCCAAATAACTAACAATAAGTCAATATTGAGAAATGGGGGGGGGAAGCCCAGAATTCTTATTACCAATTCCTTGGCAATACTAAATTTTTCCTTGAGTAAATAGTTCTAATTGAATTAGGACCTCAGGCACCCTCTATTGAATTCTGTTAAAAAATGTAAAATTTTTCAAAGTTTCCTAGACTATATGTGATCAGCTTTCTTCCAGAGTTCTGTTCACCTGGGTAGAGAAAAATATTACAATTTTAAATGAACTTTGTTTCCATTTTTGTCTAGCTTAAAATATTCTCTTCCAGTGATCATTCAAGTGTTTTACTCTTCCATTTTTACCTTTCCAGAGGGTGTTGCCATACAAGCAAAAGCATGCCTATACTCCAGGTGTAGTGGACTGGTGTGGCAGTCATGCTGTGCCTCAGGTCCTTACATGGACTTCCAGTGACCTATGTCCTTGTTTCAGTCAACTGGATCCTCTTTGCTTACCTAGCCCTTAATTTGGCTCTCCCTGGCTCTGTCAGTCCTTTGAGGTTGGCTCAGACATCCAGTCCCTTTTTTTTCCTTTTTCCTTTCGTTTCTCTCTGTGGTCTTCCTCACAATGCTATTGCAGAATTCAGCACTTAAAGATTTCCTATGTTGTACAAGTAGGCTTAGAAAATGGGACAGTATCATAGATGCAAAAAACAAATTTACGCTATGGGTGGGGGGGAGGGATAAATTGGGAGACTGGGATTGACAATACTATGTATAAAATAGATAACTAATAAGGACCTATTGTATAACACAGGGAACTCTCCTCAATACTCTGTAATGATCTATTTAGACACCTCTCTCTGTCATTTCTGCTCCTTAGCAATGGTGCCATGCTGGACACACAGGAGTTCTCTAAGGCATTCATGATTCTTCTAGGCTGCATCTAGGATTCCCGTATTTGGTTAATTTTACCACCACTCTTATCAATATCAACCTAAGGTTGGGAAGTGAGGTCCACAGGAATAAGGACCCCTGAATCTAACCTCTTTCCCTTCTCAACTTCTCTCCTTTATTCCATGATCTATTCCACTAATTTTTGTGATAAGTTGATATATAAGAACACCCCCCTCCTCCTCCACATTGAATATTCTTCTCCAAATTCTTCCTATCTCTTTAAAGGCTGGCTTTCTTCACTGTTATCTTGATATTAATTTTTAAAATGCTCATTAGACTCTAAAACAAGAGATGTGTTTTGTTTCGTTTTGTTTTGTTCTCCTCTCTGGGGTAATACATCTCAATCTCACAGAGTAGTTTTAGTGGTAGAAAAACTAGAGTAAACATAGGCTAAATTACCAAGAAGAAATATAAATATTGTCCCACCGTATAGTTTTTTTTCAAAAAATTATCTGTCTTATCTGGAACGATTTATCTAGAGACCCCTCTTACTCTCACCTACTTGTATTTAACAATATGAAGGTATTTTCTAAGGCAAAAAAAAGCTTGAAAATAGGGCATGCAAATAGAACCACATGCCTGAAACTCATCAAGTATTTCCTTTGCTATGGATGTTATCCTAAATTCTGAATTTTTCAGTGTTATTCGTATATCTGTGAGAGAGAGAAAGACGAACTGTCTTTAGATAGTAGTAAGTTGTATAGGTAAAAAAACTGTGAACTTTATTCAAAAGCAAAATTTATCAAGGTAAAAGTTTTTTTTTTCAGGCTAAGACATTGTCAGATTGTAGTGCAACCATGTTTTGTAAATATGACTTTTATAACATATAAAAACATATTGAGTCACCACTGATTAAAGATCCTAGACTTAGTGAACTTATATGATACCTTGTAGATTTTTGCCTTGAAGAGATGCAAATAATTTCTCTCTGGTTGAAAAACTCCAAATGTTATTATTTATTGCCTTGTAAGAAATTAACCAGCTTTGTATCTATTTTATTTCACTATTCTATGACTGACCAACTAAAAAAAAAACCCATTTCTTGAATTATCCTTTAAATATCTTCCTACTTTTTTCATTAACTAATTATCTCAATAAATTGTTTTATATATGTTCAATATATATTTGTATAAGAATAAATGTTTTTAATTTTTGAAGGTTAAACTTAAATATGTAGTTGATTCTTGTTATTTTCTGTCACTAAGCTGTCTTGTTTTCCAATATTCTTCCCTTATATTTCTTGCTGGAGATATTGGTTAATCTCTAGTTTCCAAACATGCCATCTTATTTTTACTCAAAATATGGCCAAGTTTTTGTAAATCATCTTCAAAGTGTCTTTTATATTGCAACATTATTCCTTTAGTTCTGATCACATCACAATCTCATTTATTGTTTATGTTTCCCAAATTTATAACTTTGAGTTCCCAGGGCTCAGTCCTTGAACCTATTATCTTCCTAACCCAAGCACATTCTCTTCGTGATCTAACCCTACTAAGGCTTAAATGCTATATTAAATTAAATATTTTTGACTTTTTCCCTAAACTCCAGACCCATATATGTAACTGTCTCTTTAACACTTCTAATTAACATGTACTATTATTGCAGATGTAACATGTCCAAAACTGACCTTCACCCTTCCCCTCCTTATAAAGATTTCTGCATTTCAATAAATGGCAACCTCACTCTTCCAGTTGCTCTTACCCCAAACCATGAAACCATGATTCTGGCCACTTTTTTTTCTCATGCCCTATAGTCCATCAGCAAATGCTGTCATATCTAACTTCAAAGTATATTCAGAATCTAATCTCTCTTTACCTACTGCATTGTTAACGCCCAAGGCTGAGCCTTCAGCACCTCTTGTCTGGATTATTTTAATAACTTTGTAACTTTTCCTTCTACTTTCTTCCATCTCTCCCAGTTGTCTGTTTCCAACAGGATAGCTAGAATCATCTTACTCCATAATCATGTCACTTCTCTATTTAAAATTCTCTAGTCATTACAATGGCCCAGAAGAGATACAGGACTGCTTTCCTTACTTCTCTGACTTACTATTTTTTACCCCTCTTTCAATCTGCTCTGGCCATGCTACTCTCTTTGCTGTATGTGCCTGTCAGAAGCCAGAACATACCTACAGCTTGTAGGCTAACTAACTTTTGCCCCCTTTAAGTCCTTAATTAAATGTGACCTCTCAGTGAAAAATTCCAACACAATCTTATTTTAAAGTGCAAATAGATTTCCACATTCTTATCTCCCACACCTGCTTTATTTTTTTCTTCATGGCACCAAGCATTATCTAACTTTATGGATAGATGATAGATAGATAGATAGGTAGATAGATAGAAAGAAAGATAGATAGATATATAGATAGATAGTTAATAAAGATATTTATCTTACTGCATTTCTCACCTTTCCAGAATGTAAAGTCCTTTAGGGCAAAGAAGTTTGCCTATATTTTTCCACTGCCAAATCCCCAATTTCGTAAGCAGTGTATATAGTATGCATTCAATAAATATTTTTGAGTGAATAAATTAATACATGAATGGCTATTTGGAAAATGTCAAGAAAAATAAGGCTTATTTTACATTTTCTTTTCAGTACTCTTTCCTCCTATTCTTATCAAAGAAAATCTCATTTATTGTGTGCATGTTTGTGTGTGTGTGCCTGTGTTGAGACTTCATTTTCTTCACAAGGAATTGCTATATTTTATAAAGCAATTTTAGGTTCACAAGTCCTGTATCTCTTCTGGGCCATTGATATAGAGATTTAGTATTTGCCCCTGACCTCACACATACAAAGCCTCCCCAGTTATCAACCTTCCCCACTAGATTGGTACACTTGTTACACTTGATGAACCTGCATCAAAACAGCAGAACACCTAAAGTCCATAGTTCACATTAGGGTTCCTTCTAAGTGTTATACATTCTGTGGATTTATACAAATGTACAATGGCATGTGCACATCATTATAGTATCATACAAAACAGTTTCACTGCCCTAAAAATCCCCTATGTTCCACTTATACATACCTTCCTGCTCCCCCAAATCTTTGGAAACATTGATCTTTTTACTATCGCCAATTTTGCCTTTTCCAGAATGTCATATAGCTTTTAGTGACTTCTTTCACTTAGTAATATGCATTTAAGATTCTTCCATGGCTTTTCATGGCTTGGTAGCTCATTTCTTTTTAGCACTGAAAAATATTCTATTTTCTTGATGTACCAGTTTATTTATTCATTCACCTACTAAAGGATATCTTGTTGCTTCCAAGTTTTGGCAATTATGAATAAAGCTGCTATAAACATCCATGAGCAGACTTTTGTGTGGACATGAGTTTTCAATTCCTTAGGTAAATACCAGAGAGCATGGTTGCTGGATCATATGGTAAGAGTATGTTTAGTTTTGTAAGAAACTGCCACAATGTGTTCCAAAACAGCTGTATCATTTTGCATTCCCACCATCAAAGAATGCAAGTTCCTGTTTCTCCACATCTTCACCAGCATTTGTTGTTGTCAGTGTTTTGGATTTCTGATAGTTATGTAGACGTATCTCACTATTGTTTAAATTTCCATTTTCCTGATGACATAATATATGGAGCATCTTTTCAAATGTTTATTTGCATCTGTATAAATTCTTTAATAAGGTGTCTGTTCAAGTCTTTGGCCTATTTTTAAATTAGGTTGTTTGCTTTCTTGTTGAATTTTAAGAGTTCTTTGAATACTCTGGCTAACAGTCCTTTTTTTTTTTTTTAACATCTGTATTGGAGTATAATTGCTTTACAATGGTGTGTTAGTTTCTGCTTTATAACAAAGTGAATCAGCTATACATATACATATATCCCCATATCTCCTCCCTCTTGCGTCTCCCTCCCACCCTCCCTATCCCACCCTTCTAGGAGGTCACAAAGCACCAAGCTGATCTCCCTGTGCTATGCAGCTGCTTCCCACTAGCTATCTATTTTACATTTGGTAGTATATATAAGTCCATGCCACTCTCTCACTTCATCCCAGCTTGCCCTTCCCCCTCCCCGTGTCCTCAAGTCCATTCTCTACGTCTGCATCTTTATTCCTGTCCTTTCCCTAGGTTCTTCAGAATCACTTTTTTTTTCTTTTTTAGATTCCATATATATGTGTTATCATACAGTATCTGTTTTTCTCTTTCTGACTTACTTCACTCTGTATGACAGACTCTAGGTCCATTCACCTCACTACAAATAACTCAATTTCATTTCTTTTTATAGCTGAGTAATATTCCATTGTATATATGTGGCACATCTTCTTTATCCATTCATCTGTCTATGGACATTAGGTTGCTTACATATCTTGGCTATTGTAAATAGAGCTGCAATGAACATTGTGGTACATGACTCTTCTTGAATTATGGTTTTCTCAGGGTGTATGCGAAGTATTGGGATTGCTGAGTTATATGGTAGTTTTATTTTTAGTTTTTTAAGGAACCTCCATACGGTTCTCCATAGTTGCTGCATCAATTTACATTCCCACCAACAGTGCAAGAGGGTTCCCTTTTCTCCACACCCTCTCCAGCATTTGTTGTTTGTAGATTTTTTAATGATGGCTATTCTGACTGGTGTGAGGTGATACCTCATTGTAGTTTTGATTTGCATTTCTCTAATGATTAGTGATGTTGAGCATCCTTTCATGTGTTTGTTGGCAATCTGTATATCTTCCTTGGAGAAATGTCCATTTAGGTCTTCTGCCCATTTTAGGATTGGGTTGTTTGTTTTTTTGATACTGAGCTGCATGAGCTGCTTGTATATTTTGGAGATTAGTCCTTTGTCAGTTGCTTCATATGCAAATATTTTCTCCCATTCTGAGGGTTGTCTTTTCGTCTTGTTTATGGTTTCCTTTGCTGTGCAAAAGCTTTTAAGTTTCATTAGGTCCCACTTGTTTATTTTTGTTTTTATTTCCATTTCTCTAGGAGGTGGGTCAAAAAGGATCTTGTTGTAATTTATGTCTCACTAACAGTCCTTTATCAAATGGGTCTTTTGCAAATATTTCCTTCCAGACTGTCTTTTCTTCTCATTCTCTTGAACTTATCATGTTTTGCTCTTTCTTAAAATTATTTTCTTGAGCAGTCTTTATAAACTCTATTGCATATAGATCTTCTATTCATTTGCTCTTCACATGAGGTATTTAGATATTATTTTTTAAAGGAATTAAAAATGACTTTATTAAATCATTTTATTAAATGATTGCTGGGTCCTTGTTTATATAATTTTCTTTCAATAATGTTCAGTTTAGTTAAATCTACATGGACCAGATGAGTCAAACATGAATCAAATTTTAAAAGTAAGCCAACAGAAATTGTGTTTCATAGCTTACAGATCTATTATTGAAAACTTCAACTTATATTGAACAGCCCCAAAGACAGACCAAAAATAAATAAATAAAACTAACTGACCTAAATAGGAAATTTCTGTATCATTTGGATCTGGTTTTCCTGTGTTGATACAAACATCGAACTGTTTTTTCCATATATTTTTTTTACCACCATCACTTTACATTCCACCAATGACAAGCAAGTCAACAAACAACCTATCTGCCAGAAGATTGCAGATTTTTCACACAATATCCTTACCACTGAGTTGAATTCAGAATTTAGAACTATTTCCACAGAAGCTGAGAAGCATAATACTTGTCAATTGCATTATATGTTTCTAAGCATCCTACAGGCTTATGAATTGCCAACCTCATCTTTGGCAAGTCCTTCTTGACTAGAGATTGTTAGCACTAGCAAAGAGAATGAAGGCAGCAAATATACCAAGCCATGTACTTCATCTTCCTTTTATGGTCTCTTGCTTTACTTTTTCCTGAAGAACAAAATTGTTTTAAAAGTGAGAAATTCATATTGAAAGGTAATTTTTTAAAACAAATGATGCCGTTCAATTGACTTAAATAAATTTATTGTTTTCTAAAATTTTTATTTTAGGCATCATTCTGATATTACTTTTCTTAACATTAAGGAGATATAAAGCTATAAATTTTTCTGTATAAAAACTAGACTAGGAATATTCTAATTGTCCCTAATTGGCATGATATGCAAATAATGTATCAGGGAAGTATGCTTTTTTCTTCCTTTGTGTGAAAAATAAAATGCTTACCTAAAAACACTTTAACTAAGCCTATGCATCCACTAAGGCACTAGTATATCATTTAATTTCAAATTTTTATATTGATTTGTAAGCTATTTCTGAGTTAGCAATACTAATGAAGAGTAACATGGATTCAAAACAGGTGTTTTTAATACAAGGTGTTTTTGAAGGAAATTCCCCAAACCACAATATTCTTGACCACCCAAGATGACTGTATAAGTAGTTAGTCATACCTGACCCTTCACCATACTGCATAGCAGGTTTCCCATAACACTGATTTTGAATGAGCAACTAGAGAATTATATTGAGACTAAATAAAAAATGAAAAGATGACAAGCAACAATTAGCCTAGCATGGCAAAAATATATTTTTCCTTTGTTCAGTGTTGGGCCACAACCTAAAAGTGTGTTAAGCCTAGTGAAACTGAAATATGCCCTACGAGACCACAGAACACTTGATGAGAGGCAGTGGAGTTACCCATATGTGAAGTTTTGAGGAATTTTTCAGATTTTATAGTTTCCCATAGAAAACAATAAAGTTCTTATTAAAGTCCAAATGTTTAGATGGAAGGCAAGCAAGAGTTTTCTCTTTTGTTCCCAAGATGGCTGTGCTGAGTGCACGGTATTAAAGAAGTTCTTTGGGTCCTTGGTAGTCCCTTAGGAATAAGGGCTCCCATGCAAGTGTCTTTCACATGCTACCTTATCTTCCCAATCCTGGTGCATAACAGAGGAGTATGAAGTACACATGATGGAAATCCTTCCTTTCTGGAGATGCTTCCGGTTGAGTTTGTATCCCAATTAGAAGCATAAAGTGAAAGAGAATAAAGCCACTGTTTGTCTGAACACCTTGGTATTTAGCTCTTCCATTTCCTTGAACAAGGTTTGACCAAGGCACATAAAATCAAAGCAGCAAAGCAGATTAGCACCATAAGTAAAATGAAGTTAATATAAGTAATGTAAGCTAATATCACTATCTTTAAGACAAAACAAAAAAATATATACATTTCTCAATTCCAATTTTATGCACTAACATCACATGCTGTATTACTTGGGACTTTATAGAGAGATTTGTATATATCTGTATACATTTGAATATCTTGTCTCTCAACTCTCAGAATTTACAGTGTAAGCTGGAGCAGGAGAGAAAGAAAGAATGTTAAAGAGAGATATTAGAGAAAGAGAGAGACAGGGAGAGAGAGTGGCATATATTACACACACAACCAGTGGAGTAAGAGAAAAAAAAGATAGTGAGAAGGATCAAACCATTGTTTTATCTTTTAAAAAAATGTCTAGTGAGATATGAAGCTCCAAAATGCTTATTTGCATTATTAAAGTAATTTTTTCCTCTATTACTTTCTCTCTCTTTTCTCTCTCTCCCTCCTTCTCATTTCTTTCTTACTATATGTTTCATATATACACAGAGCAGTAGATTAGTGTATTCTTCCCAAATTTTACTTTTACAGAAAGAAAACAAAAATTTGAAAAGTACTCAAATTATCAAATTGGAATTTAAAAGTTATTAAAGTTGTGGAAAACATACCTATGTGGGAAAGTTCAAAGATTAGGTGTTTATCATAGAGATGTAGGAAAGATGAGGAATAATTCCATAATTTCATGAATATTCCATTTTAGGTTAGTGGTTAAATTAAAATTTTCTCCATTTTGGTGGTGGCAATAACAAAGGAAAATGTCTAAAGAATTTGACTCATCAGTAGTGAGTTCTGGAGAGGAAGGTTGAAACATTCACCTTTTCTTAAAAATATAAACACTCATTGTGAATTTTACTCTTTCTTATCTTTGCAAGAAGAGATACTTACAAGGGTCCTTCTTCCTTTTCATTCCTCTGCCATTTCCCCCTTGTACTGTGTTTTTTCTCTATCTTTTTCTCCTTTGCATTCTGGGAACTGGATATTTGGCAAATATATATATTTTAGTTATGGTAACCCATCTTTTGAATAAAGAAGAACAACTTTTTCATTAATAATGAGAGCCAACCAAAAAGAAAATGAGTTTTTAGTGAGCAGAGCCACAGGATGCAGCTAGAAATGAGAAGCTGAGGTGCAGGGTGGGGGAGGACCTAAGCCAGGAGTTGGTCCCTGAGGGGAAACCATTTCTCCCAGGTGCACAAGGAGTAGACAAGGAGAACTTCTTCCATGCCTAGAAGCCTATTTGGTCTCAGCAATCACCACCCAAAAGCCCTTTGATGAGTGTGATATGACTTCATACTCTCCTTGAGATTTCAAAGAAGCTTTCCATTTTTAAAAATTAATTTTTATTGGAGTATAGTTGCTTTACAATGTTGTGTTAGTTTCTTGCTGTACAGCAAAGTGACTCAGTCATACATATACATATATCCACTCTCTTTTTAGATTTCCTTCGTATTTAGGTCACCACAGAACATTGAGTAGAGTTCTGTGTGCTATACAGTAGTTCTCATTAGTTATCTATTTTATACATAGTAGTGTATATGTCAGTCCCAATTTCCCAGTTCATCCCACCACCACCCTTCCTCCCTTGGTATCCATATGTTTGTTCTGTACATTGGTGACTCTATTTCTGCTTTGCAGGTAAGTTCATCTCTACCATTTTTCTAGATTCCACATATAAGCCATATTATACAATATTTGTTTTCCTCTTTCTGACTTACTTCACTCAGTATGAAAATCTCTAGGTCCATCCATGTCTCTGCAAATGGCACAATTTTGTTCCTTTTTATGGCTGAGTAATATTCCATTGTATATATGTACAACATCTTCTTTATCCATTCCTCTGTTGATGGACATTTAGGTTGGTTTCATGTCCTGGTTATTGTAAATAGTGCTTCAATGAACATCAGGGTGCATGCATCCTTTCAAATTATGGTTTTCGTTGGATATATGCCCAGGAGTGGGATTGCTGGGTCATATGGTAACTCTATTTTTAGTTTTTTAAGGATCTTCCATACTGTTCTCCATAGTGGCTATACAAATTTATATTCCCACCAGCAGTGTAGGAAGGTTCCCTTTTCTCCACACCCTCTCCAGCATTTATTGTTCATAGATTTTTTTATGATGGTCATCTAAACTGACTCTCAGGGATACCTTTGCTTTTCCTGTGTCATTTCATTATACCACCTCACGCTTAGCTCCTGAGGTGAACTGCATGCTGTGTTTATCAGAATGACAGCAAGATGGTGCTGAGCAGGTTAGAGTACCCAGAGTTTATGGTGGAGGAATGGAAATCACTATGTTAATATTCAGGCAATAAGATAAACTACTAAGGAAGGTTCAATGACCTCTCTTCGTATGCAAATATTTTACGTAAGAAATCAAACTTGTACATGGAAGTATAAGCTTAATACTCTTCAACTATACCTCAAATCTGTGAAATTTTATGGAAATGGATTCTCAACGAGGACCACTCATTAGAAATATTCAATGTCAACCAAGTTATCTAGAATGAAGTCATTTGTCTGTGATGATAAAGAAAAACTTTCTTCTCTAAATCCACTAAAGGAAAACTCTGTTTCCTCTACTCAAAGCACTTCTAATACAAGATGTGTGGATTTTTCAAGTCAAATAAGTCTCCAGTTCTCCATAGACACCAACGGGAAGTCCTGTAGTTCAATTCTGAGACTACCTGGAGTTAGCACAGACACCGCATGTTCAGTATTCAGTCCCACAAGACTGCCATGCCCCATTTCAAGTGCCAACTTCAAGTTCCAGTGTGTCACCTATACTTGTGACCTATAGCTGGCTATAAATCAGGCTATAAATCCTGACCCCCTCCTCACGTTTGATAACTTGCCAGAACAGCTCACAAAACTCAAGAAATTACCTTACTTACTATTGCCCATTTATTATAATGTATACAATTCAGGAGCAGCCAAATGGAAGAGATGCATAGAGCAAGGAATGACGGAAGGGACACAAGGCTTTCATTCCCTCCCCATACATGTAACTCTCCCAGCACCACCACGTGTTCACCAACCTGGAGGCTTTAGTATGTAGGAATGATTGATTAAATAATTGGCCATTGATGATTAAGTCCATCTCCAGCCTTCCAGCCTCTTTCCTCTCCCCAGTGAACTGAGGGTGGGGTTGAAAGTTCCAACTGTGTAATCACATGGTTGATTCTTCTGGCAACCAGCCCCCATGTTCCAAAAGTCACCTTATTAACATAAACTCAGGTATGGTTGAAAGCAGCTTATTACAAATAACAAAAGATGCCTCTCTCACTCCTATCACTCAGGACATGTTTCAGAAGCTGGGGACAAAAATCAAATATTATAACAAAAGATGATTCTATTGCTCTTATGTCTTAGGAAATTACAATGGATTTTAAGAGCTTTGGTCAGGAGCTGGGAATCGAGACCAAGACTTACATTTCTTATTATATCACAATATCACAGATGAGTATGAAATCCGTGAGATTGTTGGATTGGCTGCTTTGCCAAATAATTACAAAACAATTCCTTAAGCCACTAAACTTCAAAAGAATTATAATGTCTCTGCTCCCTCATTTTCCTACCAAACTCTTCAGATACTCTCTTTGTCCTTTTATACTTGTAATGTGTAATCATGGATTTCAGATAGAGGAAGAGGACAGTGGGCCAAGTGTAAGCAGGTCTAAAAAGTAAGTTACAAGCCATGGGGATATGTTTGAGTAGGTAGAGCAGGCTTGGAAATAAGGATATTTGGATTTTCATCACAATTCTGTCATCAATTATACAGATGTAGGCAACTTGGAAGTCACGTTCCTTAATAGTGAAATAAAGAGATACACCACACTGTATTCTTTATGAATGTTTTTTAAATAATTTTTAGCCTTATTTTTTATAAATATTCTTTAATTTATTCCTGAAATATAGGTATTATTCTCATTCCATTTTTACTGATGATGAAACTGGGACTCAGAGTGAGGTTAGTTATTATAGTGGTTTGAGTGGTATCCTTAAGATATATGTTGAAGTCCTAATCTCTGATACTTGTTAATGTGACCTTATTTGACAATAGGGTCTTTGTTAATGTAATTGAGTTAAAATGAGGTCATACTGGATTAGGGTGAGCTCTGATTTAATACCACAGTGTCTTTATAAGAAAAGGAAACACACACACACACACACACACACAAAGAGAATGCCATATGAAGCTGGAGGCAGGAAGTGGAGTGATGAGTCTACAAGTAAAAGAACACTGAGGGTTTTTGACAACAATCAAAAGCTAGGAGAGAGGCAGGAAACAGATTCTATGTCAGAGCCTCCAGAAGGAACCAACACACTGCTGACACCTGGATTTCAGACTTCTATCTTCCAGCACTGTGAGAGAATAAATTTTTGTTGTTGTAAGCTACCAGTTTGCAGTACTTTGTTACATCAGCTCTAGGAAACTAATATAGTTATCAAATTAGATGCAAACCTAAAGTCTGAGTTTTCCATGGTGTTCTGCCTTGCCATCTACCGGAATGATGATGAAGTAAAAACTAATAACACAGTTTTGGAGCAGTACATATTTTTCAACACTAGCCTCATAAATAATTCTAGTGTTGAGCATAAAAAAAAGCACTCAGATATACTTATCAAAATCATTTAGATTGAACTGCTTTCTATTCTACATGTTAAGTTGAAAAGAAGAAACAGCTGAGTCACTGTTGTATTTATCTATTTGGTGGCTAATTTAAGGATTCAGTTTTTAAATAAAGTTACCTTGACTATGGTCTTTTTAGCTTATAAGATATGATCAATTGCGATTTTAGATCTTACAAAATTGATTTTATTTTTATCTGCTTTTTTGTTGTTCACTTGAGCTCTACTCTTAGATTTGTCAAACTTTGAAGAAATGGGTGATGGAAGAACATAAGAGGTCAAGCACTAGGTCCATTTTTTTTTTTCAGATGAGGAAACTGAAACTACTGAGATAGAAAATTGGAAAAGAGAAGAAACTCTAACCAACTTGCCATGTTTCCCTCTGTTTACATTACATTGCATTGTTTTGATTAAATTTCATTTGTAGAAGACAGAAGTTAGCGTTGATGAATATCATTTTAATGTGAGATCTGAAACAGTATTAGTTGTAAATTAGAGAAGAATGAGATGTTTTAATAAAAATGTATCTGTGTTGTTTTGTGGGTGTTCTTTTGTTTTAGTATCTATTTCCCTCTCCCCCCAAATCAAAGTTTTATTAAATAAGGGAAAAATCCTCTCCTTTGCTTTGTAAGTTCTAGAAAATAAGCATGAATCTCATTTGAGTCACCATCATTTCTAAATTTCTAATGCTTTTTCAACAATTTCTGTACCTAACAGGAATGCAGATATTATGAGAAGGATAAAAACATCTAATTAAGGAGTTTGAGGATTTCACAACTTAGGACAGAATCAAGAGATCAATATGGACTACATTCCTCATTAAAGTTTATCCTCAAAAATAAAATTATTTTTTAGGTGTTAAAAACACCCTAAAAATGTGTTTAATATATATGAGAAATTTATTTCTGTTCTTGTTGCTTTAACAAAGACACAGAATTCACATAAGGTCATTTACTTTGTTTTCACCAGACACTAACCAGGGAAAAAATGAGCCACAAAGCTGAACAGCTAATGAAATTCTATCAGTTTTAAGACCAATAAAGAAACAATTCACATTTTTAACATGAGGAAGAAAAGTGCACAATACCCCAACACATAAAGTTTTTTTTTTTTAAATTTTAGTGACTGTATTTCAGTTTTAAAAATGTTATGAATTTTAAAGAAAAAAATTCTATGTTGGTGTAATGTTCGATTCCCTAGAAAATATTTGAGAAAGAATCAAGTGATTTAACAACAAACTTATGATTTCACCTACAAAGTGCTCTTTGTATATTGGTATTGCTATGAATTTCAAGATTCATAGTGAATGTCATCAAGATGTTATCATTTTTCCTTACTTACTTTTAAATACCATATTCCTAAGGGGCAGGATCAGAAGAACATCTTGCATTTCTAATCTTAATATTTCATATAAAAGAAACCACTTTAATTCCCCTCAGAGCACTTAACAGAATAACAAAGAGTATCCTGTATCATCTTTTACTATTGCAGTTATATGCAATTTATATACAGATGTGTGGGACAAGGCTTTAAAAAAAATCGAGGAAATGTGCCAGAATTCTAAAATATCTAGACAAAACACAGTTTTTATTGTATAGAGCCACAACATTTTTTTGTCTAAAAACAGATGATAGGAGCAACCCTTGATAGTGACTGATCATGAAAAGAAACCCCAGGAGCACAGAGACACTATAAAAAGATCTAGAAGGAAGTCATTATGCTGTTGAGGGAATAAGAAATTTAAGTCAGAGAGTTGTGAAATGTTCTCATTATAGGTCATCTCGGTGATTATCTGACATCTACAGACAGAGTCACTTCTTAATCAAAAGAATGAATCATTATGGATATTGATTCAGACCAAGATGTTTGAAATAATGAGTCCAGTAACTCAAATATAAATTTAGAAGTAATTCCAACAACTTCTTTGGTAAAGTTTTACACTAAATAAAAATATGATTTCATATTTTTGATGATTATATTAAAATATAGCCATACTGAGAATAAAATTGCAATAGTGTAATCTGCTTAATAAGACCTGAAAAATAATGGAGGTTGCGAATAATATGATGCCATCAATGTGGATGATTATCAAGTAGGACATAGAATTACTCTCTCCTAAGAATAATGTAGAAACAGATATAGAATATAGAATTTTACTGGGCAGCAGAGTAATTTAACATTTTAAAACTATTTTCAGAATAAAGTGGCTTGATGATAGTCAATGACTAGCCAGTCTGGCAAAAAAAATACAACTAAATCCAAATTATTCTAAACTCAATTTAATATCAGTTGAGCCCTGACAGGATCCAAAGCTATTATAGACATAATCTGTTGGCAGTGCACATTTAATCAAAACAGACATTAAATTAAAGACAAGGAAGAGGAGCTGTAGATGCAACACACTATTAGGAAAATAAATGATTATTAAACTAAAAAAAAAAAAAAAAAGCTATAACCAGTAGAGTGTTGCTCTAGGCATGGATCCAACTATGACAAGTAGCTTTCTTTCAATTATTTCATTGTTGGTGGTGACAAAAGAGGAACAAAAGAGGAAGGGCCTTCAAGAAAACTGAATGGTATTTTCCCAATCCCTTAGAATTATGTGGTGAATTAAAATGAAATGGTTTCAAGGAGTACTTAATAGTATTAACAGCTAAGAGGTTAAAAAAGAAAAGAAATGAAAAGCAAAAAAAACAATGCTGTCACTTTGCTGAAACAGTGAAACAACCTGGAGTTCCACTATGCTCAGGATTCAAATTTAACCTAAGACTATTGGTTTCATTCTTATTAAGATAAATTGTCACATACTCTATTTCCTTCCAATATTAGAGTAGTAAACACCTTTCTTGGGTCCTTGGCATCCAAATATCTGTGTTGGAATCTGACCGCCTAACAATTATTACATGTGTGATTTGGGAAATTACTTTATTGGTGCCTCAATCATGTCTTTAGTAAAGTAGAGATAACAATTGTACTTATTGTTTAGTTGTTTTGAGAACAAATATACTAGGTGCTCAAAAATGTCAAATCATCATCACTAGACATTATTCACCACTTATTCATCTGGGAAGCACCTGATATATCATGTGAACTTTTTCAAATTATAGCTCACAGAGTAAACCCTATTTGATTTTTTGGTAGTGCTTACAGGAAGATAACAATGAGTAATGTATAAAATGAATTTAATCTGTTGCTTAAAAAAGAAAGAAGTGCCTTTTTGGTTTGCTTAGTTCATTAATGTAAACATTCATTGTGATCATTTGTGTATGGAATGTGATTTTTGTTTTTCACAAACGGATGCCAATATAGTAACTAAAAGGGCTTTTGAAAAATTTTTATGATAAAAATGTTTATAACAGGACTTGCATTAGATACAAATTTTCCAAAGAAAACTGTTATGATCTAGTAAGTAAACAATGCATAATTAGTGCTGAAACTTCTTGTAAATCACTCCATTCCCTAAAGGCTTATTTTTATTATACTGTAAAGTCTATTTTGTTACGTGTCTTTACTTTCTTTTTCATATTGCTTTTTCCATTTTAGGATCTTTATTATTCTGGGTTGTTCCAAGCCAAAACTATATACCAGGATGTAATTCACAAGCTCAATTTAACTAACTCTACAGAGATAATTATCTGAATATTTACCCATAATGCAGATGCTCGTCTTTTAGATAAAACACTGAAAATGTAGAGACTTGTTGTTTGTATTGAGATATATTGCATGGGTAGAAACCATCTGTAAATTAGAAAAATTAACAAATATAAAATATTTTTTAAGGATTAATTAAGTATCCTTTAGGGGCAAGACATGTGGTCTTTCTCTGAATTTATAGGAAATGCAAAGTAATATGACAAGATACTCATAAAGAACTTGTTCATAAGAACTTGAATCTAGCTTTGAAATGAAGTATTTCACAGGTGGAATAATAAGAATTTAAAGCCAGACTAGATGGTCTAGCTTTCAAATTACACTGCTGTACCTCTAGAGTAGAAAAGGAGAGTGTTTAGGACTATGAACACATGAGTTTTATTCCCTTCCTAGTTAAGTACATGCTGGTTACAGAGATCTATGTCCAAAATTGTATCTTAAATTACTTATAGGGGCTGTTGTTGCTTCTGAGCTTCTACCTACTTATGCCAAATGCAGTTAGATAGTCAAGATGGATCTTTAACCCAGATTCTGTATAGAGTAATATATTCTCTGACTTTGTCATCATTCCTAAGGTTTTATTTTCACGTAGAATATATAGAGTTGTATTTTTCCATCTTCCTAATCTTACCAAAAAAAGTAGAATAAGATGTTGTTAAAGAGCAGAGTCTTTGCAATCGACATAGCTGGAATCTGATCCAAACATTACCACCTCACACTGTGGAAAATTTATTGAGTAAGTTAATCTTTCTTTGCAGCAGCTCCATATCCTAAAATGGGGATGTTAATTTGCTATTTATAGGGTTTTTAGAAGTTTCAAATGAGTTTCTAGATTTCTGGTTTTGAGTCCAATGTGTAGTTGATGAGTTGCCGGAGGCTCAGCATAGACTAGCTTGAGAGTTAGAAACTGAGGAGGCTCAGTCTTGGTGCGATCCTCCCCAATTTTGTGACTTTTCCTCTGAAAGCCCTAGCAGGTTCTCACTGTAAAGATCAGAGAAAATTCTCTTGTGTTTCCAGGTAAGGGAGAGAAAAGTTACCATATTGAAATACATCCAGAGCATTCTGTTGTCCTTAACAATAAGGTTTGTCCTCAGAAGAAACTGAGATTTAGACTTACTCATGGGACTATAGAATGTTTTTCCTTCCTCCTTATCAGTGGGGCTTCTGTATAATAGCAGGGATTGCAGGTAAAAGAACTGCAAGTATCAGACTCTAAGGAGTATCTAGGAAAACTTAAAGACAACAATGGAGGCAGAAATAGAAAAATTAGAGGAAATTTTAGCCTGTGGCACTATAGCTACAGAAAATAGTGATCATAGCCCTTTAGCCAGATAAACATAAAAGCTCACCTTAACAGACCTATTGATCTCAGTTCCTTATTACTCAATACATCATGTCTAGCATTCAACAAAACATTAAAATTCATGCTATGAGGCAAAATAACAGTTTGAAGAGATGAAAATAAGCATTCTGAGTAAGAACCAGACTCAAATATGAGAAATTTTGGTATTGTCAAACATAAAATTTAGAATAAATATAATGAATATGCTAAGGTCTCTAATGGAAAAAGTGAACAACATGCAAGAACAGATGAGTAAAGATAGAGGTAGAAACACTAAAAAATAATTAAAATGAAGTACTGTGCATTAAAAATACTGTGACTGACATAAGAAATGTTTTTGAAGATCTCATTAGTATACTGGACATGGCTGAGGAAAGAATAAGTGAGCTTAAACATATGTTAATAGAAACTTCCAAAACTAAAATGCAAAGAAAGTAAAAAAATGTAAATCATGGAACAAAATATAAAGGAACTGTAGGATAATTACAAAATGTGTAAGATACAAATAATGGGAATACTAGAAGTGGAAGAAAGAGAAAGGAACAGAAGAAATATTTATAGTAATGATAGTTGAGAATTTTCCAAAGTTAATGATAGACACCAAACCATAGATCCAGGAATCTGAGCAACCACCAAAAAGGATATATACCAAAGAAATTATACCTCAGTATAATATATTCAAAATACAGAACATTAAAAATAAAGAGAAAATATTGAAAGATGCCATAGAAGGAAATAAATCTTACCTATACAGGAATAGGGATAAAAATTACATTTAATTTGTCTTTAGAAACCAGGCAAGGAAAGGATGGAGGATTTATTGATTTAAAAATGTAAGGAAATTTCTGACCAATCATTAGCTGACTATTAACTGAGCAAAGACTTTAGTAGCCACAAAGGAAATATAAAGTTTATAGAATTATTCTTGGAAGGTTACTAAAAAAATAAGAACAAAATACCCATAAAAATAAACCCAAGGAAGGGGAAGATGTGATTTCTGGAGTTGTCATATTATATTTGCTAAAATGTCCAGTTTTTTACATACAAAAAAAGTAGATAGGAAAAGACAGAGGAATGTACACTGTAAAGGGAGTGGAGCAATTGATAGAAAGTAACCCTTAGAGTGCACAGGTGTTGGACTTACTAAACAAAGAATCCAAATCAGCTGTTAGAAATATGTGTCAAGAACTAAAAGAAGCCATCTCTAAAGAATTAAATGAAAGTATGTTAATGATGTGTCAGCAAATCAAGAATATCAGTACAAAGATAGAAGTTTTATGACAGCCAAATAGAAATTCTGAAGTTGCAAGAACAATAACTGGAATGAAAATTTAATTAGAGGGATTTCCATGTCAGATTTGACTTAGCAGAAAAAAAAATCAATAAACCTGAAGATAGGTTAACTGAGATTATCCAATATGAATAACAGAAAAAAATTATAAAAAATGAAGAGCCTTAGAAATCTGTGGGATACCATCAAACACGCCAGCAATCCCATAATGGGACCGTCTGAAGGAAAGGAAAAAAAAAAAGAGCAAAAAGAATATTTGACACACAATGGCCAAAACTTCCCAAATTTGAAGAAAAACTAACCTACATATTAAGAAATACAACAAACTCAAAGTAGTAAAAAAAAAGCTCAAGGAAATCAATGCCTAGAATAATATAGTCAAGCTTTCAAATGCCAAATACAGAGATAATTTAGAAAGCACTAAGAAAAAAAGTAATTCATCATGTACAAAGAAGCCTCAACATGATTAACAATTAACTTCTCATCAGTAAGCACGGAGACCAAAAGGCAGTGGGACAACATACTAAAGTGCCAAAAGAAAGTCTGTCAATCATGAATTCTGTATCAAACAAAACTATTTTAAAAAATTGAATGAGAAATTAATATATTTCCAGATACACAAAAAGAGAGAGAATATATTGCTAGCAGAAACACCCTACAAGAAATACGAAACAGTATTTCATTCAGAAATGAAACAATACTGAATAGTACAGTTGTTCCTTGGTATCCATGGGTGATTAGTTCCAGGACCCACCATGGACACCAAAATCCACAGAAGCTTAAGTCCCATAGTCGGCCTTCCATACCTGTGACTCCATAGCCATGGATTCAACAACCATGGAACATACAGTGTTGTATGTAATTATTGAAAAATATTTTGTATAAGTGGACCTGTGTAGTTCAAACCCATGTTGTTCAAGGGTCAACTGTAACTTGAACCCATATGAAAAAATTAAAGAGCACCAGTAATGATAGTTAAATGTAAAAGAGTATAAATGTATTTTTTTACAACTGTTTTCTTCCCCTACTTGATAAAAAATAATTGCATAAAGCAATAATTATATGATGGTGTTGACAGACTTGTAATGTATAAATTTGTAATATGTATGGCAATAATAAAAAAGCAAAATGTGTATGTCTATGTTTCTACAATTCAATTTACTAATCCCATCAAAAATGTACTTTGGTAGGAACAATTTTATGTTTAAGAAAAATTTGAGGTTTTTCCTGACAAATTGTTTTCTTAGAAACAGGAAGCTACATTTTCAAAAAAAAAAAAAAACTATAAACATAACATATCGGAATTAATAAGAAACTCAGACATCACAAGCCTTGAGTAGGGTCTTTTTGGAAAAGTAAATTTTCCAATCTCTACTTTTTTGATGGCTTCCCTCAAATAATTACTTGAAAAAAATTGCTATTCATTCTATCTATAAGCAAGTGCCTCATCTGATGAGCATGAATCTATGTTCTTGATGTTTAGCCAGTGAGAATAATGTTAGATGATGCATTTGATATGTTTATTCTAAAGGCTTATATGTCTTTAGATTTATCAATTAGAAATCTTTAATAGGAATCTTTTGACCTATCTTTATACATTCTAAGTGTTTTTCTTATAAAATTTCAAAAATTCATTTAGAAAACACTTACTAAATATTGCATACATGTACTCCTATGCTAAGAGCTTGTGATGTGAACATGTATGACATTGAACATGCTTGCAGAAAATAATGTGTGTGTATGTGCGCAGTGTACAAGGTAAAATTAGAGCCCATTAAAACGTTTCTGCTTCTGTCTGAGAGATCAGGGAAATAAAAACCTAGCAAAATTTGAGTTATAAGTAGGAATTTTGTCCTTATAGAGTGCTATGATAAGTCAGGGAAAGCATTAGAAATGAAAGCAACATTTTTATGTATAATTGGTACAGATGTACTATAGTTTTTGTAACTTTCATGTCTTATAATTTGAGTATTAATTAGGAGCAAGGTGGTAAGCAAGGTTTATTGAACAATTGCTATATGCTAGTTTGTTCAAGACATTTCCAAACAAATAATTGAATAAACAAATAATATCATTTTATCTAACTTGTGAGATAAATATTATCTACCCCAAATCCAATTATCTTTCCATTAAATCAGATTGACTCACATAGGGTTGTAGAAAGATACATTCAATCAAGACCAGTAAATAAATCTGTTTTCCTGAAGCAGTGTCTAGACTGTTGAGAGGAATAGGGTGGAGGGGTAGAGGCAATATAATCAGGTTTCCTGTAAGTAAATTTGTACTTATCTTGTGCAGTTATTTTTCTATGCTGTGTAACAAATTGCCACACATATAGTGGCTTAAAACAACATGCATCAATTAGTTCATAGTTCTGTAGGTCAGAAAATGAGGCACAGCATGACATGGTTCTCAATTCAGCTACTTTTCAACCTGAAATCAAGGTGTTGGCTGTACTTAGTTTTTTGTCTGAAGTTATTTAGGAGGAATTCACTTTCAAGATATTTCAGGTTTTTGGCAAACTTTAGTTCCTTGTGGTTGTAGGGCTGAGGTCCCCATTTATTTGCTGGCTGTCTGCTGTGAGTTACTCTCAATTCATTGAGGCCACTCTGAGATCCTTTCCACATGACCCTCTCTATCTTCAAAGCCAAAAAAAGTAGAATCTTCTCTCCTGTCAAATCTCCATGATACTTTCAGTCTCTCTGACTTTGAATTGTTGGCTTCAGTAAGTCACCAGTCCTTTTTCAAGGAACACCTGATTAGGTCAGCCCCACTGAAGATAATCTCCTTTTATTAAAATGAACTGTGCCAAATAACAACCTAATCCCAGGAGTGAAATCCATCATGTTCACAGATCCAGGGATTATACAGTTTATATACTCCAAGGGATGGGGATCTTGGAGGTCATATTAATATTCTGCTGACCACATCCTGTGACTTCGTGCAAGTCATTCAAACTCATAAAACTAATTTCCCTACAAATATAATGGGAATGCTTACTTCACAGGATGATTAGGAGGGCTCCCAAGGGGTAATATATGAAAGTATTAACATACTATCTGGAAAATAATAAGCATTCAATAAGTGTTAACAATTATATTAGTTTGAGTGTTCTTTTAATTTCCAAATTGATAATGGAATGTTTTATTATATATTGTTATTATGTAACAATGTTTTTATACAGCAATGAGAGTCTATCTAAATATTTTAGTACACATATTTTGTGAGTCAAAGAGAAAAAAGAAGTTGATGCAACTGGCAACTTCAATTTAAAAAATAACATGCATGATTTAATCATTCTTAACTTTTTTCTAAAAATAAAGCATTTTGATTGGAGTGCAAAATAAAATTTAAAAAATAAAAAGTTCCACACCTACTTTAATCACTCTATTAATGCTCATGAGATTCTAGTCTAAATCTAATTTCATTCATTTTAATTCCTCATTAAACCAAATAGTGTTCCATCTGTGGCATAATTGAACATATTCTTAATGGGAAAATAGTAATCACTGAATTCACCATTTACACACTGACTATGGATTGGATATTATTCTTCATCTTGCCCACTAAACAAAGCTACTGGGTTAACTACTATTGAGAAATTTTGTGGTTGATTTCAAACACCTTAGTGAAAAAATATGACCTGTTAAAATGTCCATATGCTTGTTAAAAGTAGGAGGAGGAGCACCTGGTGGAAATCCTACTTATTAAAAAATATATAATTATTTTTAAATGAGTATGATATATGAGCACAGCTTTAGAAGATTTGAACACAATAACACGTTTCAACATTAAAGTATGTGCCTAGTGCTTAAAGGTTTATATTTTAATGAGGTGGAATAGAGAGAAAGGACATTTAAAATGTCATTAATAAAGGGATGATCATTTCTTTCTAACATCAAATAGCTGAAACAAAATGCAAAGTAATTTGGGATTCTGCAACTGCTTTTTGACATTTTAGGTAATTAATCTGTTATTTTTGAAATGGAAACAATATACGCATCTCTCTGCTTTATTCTTTATGAGGAAGTAGTTTTGCAGGCTAAGATAGCATCCATAAGGATTCTAAAAGTGATTTTTCTTCTTAGAATAAAATTATTTGCAAACAAAGACTCTGTAGTATACACATTCCTGTGACAAATCAAATGTATTGCTTGATATTGATTTGTTATTTTAAAAATGTGTTCCTACTGTTGAGAGCACAGTACAGCTTCAAGGCCTGAGAAGCTCTCTCTTCTAACAGAGTCCTGCCAGACTGTAACTGTAGCAATTTGACCAGTCCCATAGTTTCTTGTAGTTTCATTGTTTGAATTTACAAATTAATAGTATATTAATTTTCATGCTTTCTTATCTAGATAGATGAGTATCAAAATGAAATCATAACTATGGGAAGATATTAGAGACTATAACATATTTAAAAATGAAATTATTAGTATGAAAATATTATTAATACAAAATTGATGTTTGCTATAGATAGACTAGATCTGACTCATGAATATAATAAGAATAAGAGGTAACTAGATTGCATTTCATCTTCAGTAGCTTTAACATAATATAATTATAGTGTATATGTCATAAATATTGTGTCTTTTTTTCCTGTTAGCCTCCTGCTTCCTACTGGAGTCAAATTATAAGAGGTATAAATGGTTTAAATTTTTCTCATATGTTTCCAAAAACTATAGTCTGAGAGGAAATAACCAGACATAATAACATAAAATGTCAATGGAAACTTTTCTTGCTGTAGAGGACATGGTTCAAACATCTTTCGAGAATTTTAAAAAAACAAAAAAAAGAAACCCAACACAAAACAAATTAACACTCTCTAACCTCATCTTCCTCTTATTCTTACAAAACTCCATGTACCTCATCTCCTTATTGAAAATTCAGAATATATAATTACTTAAATTTCTAGTAGAACAAACATGACTGATTTCAATAATGTAAACAGAAGCACTAGATATTACATAATCATAGCATTTGCTCATATAATGTACAAAACACATTTTTTTTGTTGTCAGTGGTGGAGATAAATATTTTAAATGGATTAAAATGCAACAATACTTAGGATTAAAGAAAGATAAACTGTAAGTTTAGAATGAGAAATTGGTGGTACCTTAATCATAACCCAATCCAAAAATGACTAAAGATTATTTTCAGGTACAGCAAGAGATATCTTTGACCTCAAGAACCTACCATGTAAACAACTTGATTTAAACAAGACTCTTTTTTATTTGGTGATCAAAATAGGTTTCTATATGATAGTTCTTAATTAAATGGCCTGTGGAACAGATCTGTACTGTCACCAGGTTGTCAGACTTCTGGTTAAAAGAAGATATGTTATTTCATTAAATACCCAAGATTAATCTCACCATCACTTTGTATCTAATGTTGAAGCTCTTACACTAATTATTCCATTTAAGCTGACATGCCTATAGGACTGCTTTGAAAGTATGTGCAAGGAAAAGAGATTGTTTTTTCCTGATGGCTTTTGCTGCTCCTCACAAATTGCCTCTGTTTTTCTCTCCTAATAGGATGTATTACCTGAAATTTTACTCTACAGTGTCCCTGAACAAAAGTGTCCAGGAAACAAGGTTTGCCTTTAGTTCTCTCCTCCCTTAGTGGTGGATCCTGTATCTCCTAGAAGACACGACAAGAACTACCCAAAGACTACATGGATACAGCAACATGGTTCATTCCAAAAAAAAAAAAAAAAGAACATATGCACTGTGCTCCGATATACCTGATGCCCAGACTCTGTCTGCTTTGTGCCTTTAATTTTGGCAAGTTACATAAACCCTTGGGACCTCAGAAATTATTGAAAGGATTAAGTAAGACACTGCATACATTTGAGACATAGTAAATGGTCATTAAATGGCAGCTACTATAAGAGATCATCTTAGGCTGCTCTTGTATTCTTCTATCTTTCTGTGGTTCCCTGCTACTCAGAGAAGTTTGTGGTCATAAATTTTGGTTAGTTCTCATAATTTTCATGAATTTATACCTAATGCACTCTGTTATTCTGCTTCAAACAAATCAATTAATGGGAAAGTGTAAGAAAATTATTTCCAGGTAATCAAAATGAATTGCATTCATTTCTTTCTGGAGATAATTCTCCCACTTTGTGAGACAATGCAAATATAACACGAACATCTACAGTTTATGGTTTGATTAATGTGTACCAAGAACCATGCCTAAGGCTTTGAGTACATCATTTCATTCAACCCTAAAAACAACTCTGAAAGATAGGTATCATTTTCCTATTTACAGAGGACAAAATGGAGACTCACAGAGGCTAAGCAGATTGTCCCAAGTCACACAACTGGTGAGAAGTATATCCAATATTCAGACTTAAGTTCTTAACAACCAGTACTCCTTGAATAAAATCAAAATGATCAGAATGGCAGTCTCTATAGGAGTGAATCGTTGTATGTCTACATTTGGAGATAAGTGGAGACTTTGTAGACTTATAGACCACCATCTCCCAAACTGTGGTCTGAGTTACAAGGTATGCAACATTATTTATAGTTGTGCTATCTACAACATTTTAATGAACATTTATATATATATATATATATATATATATATATATATATATACATACACACATACAAATATATCAAATTCATGATTTTACAGTTAGTACTGCTTCAAGCTAGGCTAATGAAAAATGTATATAACTTAAAATATTAAATAAACTATAATACAGGAGATCAACAAATACTCAAATATTACAAAGTTTTGAAGGTAATACAGAAATTTCTAAAATTTAAGCATTATTTCCACATCCCACTGTACTGTATAGTACTGGAGTAGGCATAAACAGAAATATTTAGTTGCAAATTTGTCTTTAAATTATTTTCCTCTTTTCTAATTGTGTAGTAAAGAAACTATTCACGGTCACAGTAGTGACAGTAGCCTCCATAGAGTCTCATTAAATTTTAGTCTTCTCCTGTTTTTATCTGCCTTGTTGATGATGCTATTTCTTTAAGACACCTTAATCTAAATTAAGCATGGGACCCCTCCACACATTGTTCAAAAGTTTTTCAGCTTATTTCTCTAACTTTTCACCTATCTAAACAAAATTAATATTTCTCATTCTCTCTTCTCATAGATCTCAGAAAACACTACCATTTTTATCATTTTCTGCATTATGTTAGAGTTACATATGCTCAGGTCTCTCCTGTAATCATGTGCCCATCAATGAAAGCCCCTTCAAAGACAAAATTATCTTTCTAATACTTTATTCTTTAGGTCTAGTACAGTGCCTGACACATAGCACATTTCTTATCAGAAGTGGAGTGGGAGATACCAGTTCAATTTTAGTGTCCCTGATACTTGGCTCTTGGATGGTGTGGAAATAATCTTTAGTGTAAAATTCATGATCAAGTGGAGGAAGATACAGAGATAAATCCTAGAGTGATTCAACATCAAAGCCAAGCAGATTTATCTGTATGGAGGAGTAAATGATAGCAAGAGGGACCAGAGCTGGAAATATGGCCCCAAATGTTTCCTGTTGGGAATTTGCCTCTTCACATTATATCAGTGACGGAGCTGTTAAGTGCTCCAACAATCTGACATTATGGACGTTTCCTGAAGTGAATTTGTTTGGCATACTCAATTTCCCTAATGTGTAGACAATGGAGGAGGGAATCTTCCTTGATGATTTATGGGTTGGACAGAAGAGTTTTGAGCACCAGTATATACTTTTGATTGTATGCTAAAGATTGTGTCATTTACCCCACTGATAAGATGTAAGAAAGATGCTAGGAAAAGTATATATCATTCCAATTATTCCCAGACAGATTTCCTGTTGGGTCTACTCTTGATGGGAGAGAATAAATAAATAATTAATCAAGGAATCATAGGATAGACTGTCTAAACCAGGAATTGAGAGCTACAGTCCTGGTATTTAGGAAAAGTCAGTCTCTTGTTGATTGGCCTCAGCATTATGGGAATAAAATAAGCATGACATTTCCCCAGTGTTAGAAAGTTACTGTTTTTACTTATTGGACTTCTGTATCCTGTTGCAGTCAAGATTACAGTAATACCAAAACAAGACTGCAGTACACAAAAGCTTCCTAATTTGTTTTTTTAACACCAGTAAGAAAAATAACTCTCCAATAGTGATATTGTAGTATGTGGGTTAGTGGGCAATGTTTTGTTGCAGAGAGCAAATTCTGTGAACTGAGCTCATGAGTAGTCTTTTACTTTCCCACAAGGATCTTAATGTTAGTAATAATGCATGTTGTCTTTTGCTAAGTGTGACTTATAGTACATGCCAGTGAAACTACCTAGGAAGCCAATGAGAAATCCACTGCAGACTCAACCTCAAAGCTAAAAATAAATTTGGACATCAATGTTTAAACATAGTCTGAAGCTTGATGATAGTTGAACTCAGCTTATCTTATAAAGAATATGTTTAACTCAATTGTTCAGTTTTCTAATTCTATTTTTATAATTTGAAATCATGCCATTTAGTTGGAAGAGTTTGCTGTTCCTTTGAGAAAATCTTTCACCACTTTTAGGGTTTTTCTACTTAGACTTCAATCTTTTGGGCTATATTAACCTTTAAACATTGACTACACAGATTTATTTTGCAGTCATGATGGACAGTTTCCAAAGCCCTTAATACCTTGTATTTATCTGCATAGCATCTTTCAGTTTTCAATATGCTTTCACATTCACTGTTTCATGTTGTCCCCATAATAACCTGTGTTGTAAGCAGAGGAGTTATGGTAATCCCCATTTCTTTAGTGAGGAAACTGAGGTTCTATGGGGTCAATTAGCTGGTTATTGTCAAAGGTAGGTTTTGAATCAAGAAAATTTCATTTCTTGTCCATTTCTCATACCCTTTATCTTCTATGCACAATTAGAAATAAGAAACTAATAATGTAACAGAGAAGAACAAACCTGACTCCATATTGGATCTATTCTTTTAGCTCTAACTTTTGTGCTTCTTCTGCACGCTTGTGAAAGACTGTTGCATATAGTCTAAACTATGCATAATAGCTCTTTCTCAAGGCTCTGTCTCCCAGGCCTGATCTTTAAAGATATAACACTTTTCATTCATATAGAGAGAAAAAGTGGCAGAACAGAGAATAACATTTGTCTTGTTGGAACTTTACAGGTACATCATGACCAGATCTATGTGGACAGCTGCAAGAATGAAGGATTATCATATCCTCTTTGAGGTCTGGCTGGCACCAAGAAGTTTGAAACAACAAACCACTCTCCCCTTTTAGTATAAAAGAAACCGGAATTCTAAGTCTAGTAAGATGGTTCTTTGAGACACTAGTCCACCATCTTCTCAGTCTGCTAGCTTTCTAAATAAAGTCACTATTCCTTGCTTCAACACCTTGTCTCTTGATTTACTGGCCTGTCATTTGGCAAACAGCACAAGCTTGGACTTGGTAACAATAATGAAATAAGTAAAGACAAATTAAATGGACCTGGCACTTTGGAAAGCTTTAGTAATCATCAATAGAAAAAATCCAAATTATTTGGGAATTCTCCATGGGCCAAGAATTTTGGAAACCTCCCTTATATCTGATAAGGTGCTATGGGTATTTTGACCTGCATATTTTATGTACCTATCTAGCACTGGTGTTCTATACTATAAGGTGATGTAAATTCAGGTAACATGGCACACTTGGGTTTACAATTTCTCCTGGGTAGCTCTGTTTGAAGCTCCAGCCAGTCTGAGTGTTCCACTTCAATACAATGTTCTTGGCACAGTGAGCATTGTAGGTTAAACACTGTCCCTCATGAATTCATGTCAACTCAGAACTTCAGAATGTGACCTTATTTGGAATTAAAGGTTTTGCAGATGCAATTAATTAAAAATTTTGAAATGAAATCATACTGAATTTAGGGAAGACCCCAAATTCAATGACTGGAATCCTTATGAAAAGAGAAGAAAATACAAAGAGAGACACACAATGTTAGAGGCCATGTGAAGATTGATGTGTAGAATAGAGTGATGGGGCCACAAGCCAAGGAATGTGAAGATTGCTAGAAGCATCCAGAAGCTAGAAAAGATAGAGTCTTCCCTAGAGCAGTAGGGAACATGGCCCTGCAGATAACTTTTTTTTTTTTTCCTGCTGATATCTTGATTTTTGACTTCAAGCTTTCATAACTAAAAGAGAATAAATTCCAATTGTTTTAAGCAACAAACTTTACAGGAATTTGATGTGGCAGCCCTCTCAAATTAACACAGTGGGCAAAAACATTATGGATAATTTAGCTCCCTTCTGGTTCCTGGTTTTACATGGGGAGCTCAGGACCAGCCTACTGTGATACGTGTGATTCTACCCTTGACCTTGTCTGGGCATTAAGAATCCAAACAGACATATCTGGTCAAGCATTTCCCATGAATTGTTTTTCCTTCAAAACACTCACTCTCATTAATTTAGGTTCATGTCCTTCCTTATTTATGTCACCTGTCAGTTTCATCTCCTTCTTTTGAGACCAGCAATATATTTCTGTTTTTCTCTGTCATATTCCATCCAGGATTTCTATGTGTTCATATGCTGAACTATGAGGTACAGGCAGAACGTCTGTCAACACCCTTCCTCCCCCATCTTGTGTTTCACTAATCATGTATCCTGGCTAGACAGCTCTAAATTAAAAAAAAAAAAAATCTCACCTTAGGCAAGGGGCTAGACATAATGCAGTTAGTATAGGAATTTGACTTAATCTTTTTTGGGGGATGAGAATTAGAAGGATACTTTCTTGAAAATCTTTTTCTATTAGTGACTTAAAATGGTTTTCTTTCACAATAAAATTTCTTAATTTTCTCAATGTCATAAAACAAATCTAAAGCATATTTAGCAAAGGTACAGCTCATACTTTCTTAAAAAAAATGTACTTATTTGAGAACTTTGAAAGACTAAAAAGGACTGTAGCATGTGTTTGGGTGGCACCATAATAGTGATGATTCAATGTTAATATTTATGCTATTTTTGTCTTTAGTACTACTCTCTATGGTTTTTTAGAGCACAAGTATCAGTTCTCCTACTATCAGTTTCTTGAATTAAAGGAGGGCTATTTTTGTATTTCACTATTCCATTCTTTTTTCTTTCCCAAGTTTCTTGTCTGTGTGAAGTCAATACAGAATTATTTGAACTAAATATTATAGAGCAGCTGTGTTAATGAAAGCATTTGTTTTCATTTATTTTATGTGCACATACCTAACGAGTTATGCAACAGCTATACATTTATAAATCCAATGAATGGATATCATAAATAAACACAGGAATAGACTTCAGGTAGAAACCAGAATCTGCAGTTAAAGAAATTATATAAACCACACAAATAGACAGGAAATTCCAGCTCTGTGAGATTTCTTGGACAACAGTATATCATCACTTACTTTTATTTTGACATCATTTTCTACTTAATGTCTTATACCTGAACTTTTCTGCAATTTGGAAGAGTACAATATTGAGTTTATTGATGCTGATACAGTTAGAATATGGCCCACTAAGTTATATGGGTTAGAGTTGAAAAATGCCAATTTTAAAATGTTATGATATGGTCACATTTATTTAACTTGTGCAAATCCTTCATAACATTACTTGGAAATAGTGAAAATTCACAGGTAGTGAAATCAATGCTAATAATTTTGAATATAACATATTCCAAAGTTTAATTTCCCAAGATAACTTTTATTTTGATGTTACAAAATTCAAAATATTAAATGTGAGCTTCCAGTTTCAGCTCTGACATGTAAAGAGCTTTGAAGTCATAACTACCATCTTTACCAAATGGACTTACCAAAACAGTGAATTTTCTCAGACCCATCAGAAAACTGAAGTTGTGGGTCAAATTGCCATTCCCATATTTAGAGTGACATGTGAATCCAGAGTCACAACTGAGCTCTATGTACCTAGAGCCGAAGCCACTGTAGTCATAAACTGATAAGAACATTTAATTTTGACAAATTGACAAATTGGTGGAGACTGAGTGTGAACTAGCATGAGAGAGAGAAACTCATGGAGCCTGCAGTCTAATGATCTATACACACCTTACAACCATCCCAACAGGACTTTGATATAAAAAGGGTGAATACAAGACACAGATGACAGAAGGAAGAGCTCAGTTTCTTACTACTATACCTCCAGGGTTTCTACTTCTGGACTTGTCTAGGCATTAAAAGTCCATATATAGATATGTCTGCCCACAGAGCTCCCATGAGTTATTTTTGCATCGACTCACTCACTCTTCTAGGTTTGAAGTTCCTCCTCATTTCTGGCACCTGCAAGTTTCATCTCTTTTCTTTAAGACAAGAAATTCATTTATATTTTTGTCATATTCTAGCAAAGCCAAACTCAAAGGAAATAGAAACAAGGACATTAAAGGAAATTAAAGTCTGGTATCTGTAGCTACAGAAAACACTAAATACAACACAGCTCCTAGACAGGTTAACATGAAAAACAATGGATAAAAGAAGAAACAGAACAGGACATCCAACAATTGTGTGATAATTCTAAAAAATATAACATGTGCCCAAGAACTTTCTAAAATTAATCACAGACACAAAACCACAGATTCAGGAAACTAGGAGGATGCCAACCAGGATAAATACCAAAAACAACCTCAGTTAGCATATATAACAACCTTCAGAAAACCAAAGACAAAGGGATAATCTTGAAAAAATCTGAGGTGAGGAGGGAATCTTATATATAGAGGAACAAGTATATGAATTACAGTAGAGATCTTATCAATAAATATGGGAGCAAGAATAGAGTGGATTGGAATAGCTGATGTGTTGAAAAAGAAAAACAACATAGATTTCTATACCAAGTGAAAACATCCATTGAAACTAAAGAAGAAAAACAGACTCTCTCACACAAAAATAGGGACTACATTGGCAGCAGACCTGCCTTGCAAGAAATGTGAAAAGTTCTTCAGGGAGAAGAAAAATAAAGTAGGCCAAAACTCAGAACTACACAGAGAAAGGAAGACTGTTGAAGAATAAATAGATGAAGGTAAAACAAAATTTTGTTTTTTTTCTTTTAATTGATCTAAAAGATAGTATATGGATAAGTGAAATAAATTACAGCAATGTCATAAAGGATGGAAGGGAGTAAGTTAGAATACTCTGTTATAAGTTTCCTGCCCAACACATAAAGAGGTATAGTATTATCTGAAGATGGATTTACAGTACTTAAAAATATATATTGAAACTCTAAGGAAAACACTAAATATTTTTTCACTATACTAAGAGAGGAGATAAAAAGAAGTCATTTAAAATGCTCCATTAAAAAGAGAGAAGCAGAAAATAAGTAAGACAAAGGAAACCAAAAAAGCAATACAATGAAGAGGAAACAGTTACAAACATGGCAGATACTAAGCTAAATATAATGATAATCAATTTAAGTGTGAATTATCTGAATATTCTAATTCCAACACATCAAGAGATGAAAGTAGATTAAAAAGATTTACAAAAAGAATAAAGATTTTTGGGGCTTCCCTGGTGGTGCAGTGGTTGAAAGTCTGCCTGCTGATGCAGGGGACACAGGTTCGTGCCCCGGTTCAAGAAGATCCCACATGCCATGGAGTGGCTGGGCCCATGAGCCATGGCCGCTGAGTCTGCACATCCAGATTCTGTGCTCCACAACAGGAGAGGCCACAACAGTGAGAGGCCCGCGTACAGAAAAAAAAAAAAAAAAGAGTAAAGATTTTTAAAAACAGGACAATAATATATTGTCTTAAATATAAAGACTAATTGGTTAAAAGTAAAGCGTTGGGTAAAGATCATGCTAATGGTATGTCAAAAAAGCAGGAGTAGCTATATTAATTTCAGATAAGGTAGAAAAAAATTTAAGGAATAAGTAAATGCTTTTCATAATGATAAAAGAGTCAATCCTCAAGAAGATATAACAATCTTAAATGTGTGTGCACCTAACTAGTGAGTGTCAAAATATGTGATGCAAAAATTGCTAAAACTGAAAGAAGGGACAAATCCACTATTATAGTTTGAGATTTCAACACTTTCTTTCAGTCATTAATAGATCAAGTAAGCAGTATATCAGTAGGACATAGTTGACCTGACAGTGCTATTAACTTGATCTAATTGATCTTTATAAAATACTCTACCTGGCAATAATAGGATATATATTCTTTTCAAGATCACATGGTACAGTCACCAAGATAAACTACCTTTTGCATGTAAAACACACTTGAACAAATTTAAAAGAATACAAGTAATTTAAAGTATGTTCTCAGATGACAATGTAATAAAACTATAAATCAATAAAGCAAAAATAGCTGGAAAATCTGCCAAATATATGAAAGTCAAACAACACACTTATGAATAACTCATGGATCAAAAAATTATCAAGAAAACCTAAAAGTTATTTTGAAGAAAATGAAAACAAAACATTAAAATTTGTGGAAAGCAACAAAAGCAGTGTTTAGAGAGAAATTTATAGCATTAACTGCCTATAATAGAAAAGATAAAATGACGTAAATAGAAACAAGTTTCTATCTTAGGAAACTAGAAAAAAAAGTGTGATATAAGCCTAAAGCAAGCAGAATAAAATAATAATTAATGAGCAGAAATCAATGAAATTGAAAGCAAGAAAACAATAGGAAAACCAACAAAAGCTGGTTCTTTAAAAAGACTAATGAAATTGATAACTTTCTATTCAGGCTAACCAAAAAGAAAAGAGAGAAAACCCAACTGCCAATATTAGAAATAAGATCAGGGCCATCACTATTGATTCCATGAACATCAAAAGGATAATAAAATGTTGAGATCAAGTGTGTTCAATAGATTATACAGTTTCAGTCATAGACTTCCAATGTCTATTTCAATGTTTATTCAAGCAAATTCATGCATTGACAAGGAAGTTTGGAAGTGGTCTAGTAGAAGTCAATTCAGAATGGGTGATTAAGAGCCTCCCTGGAAGGAAAACATTTTAAAGGAATATAAAATGATGGTTTAAGTAAATAATGAAGTTATAGTTCTGAGAAAAAAATATTTTCCTGAGTATAATCGTGGATCCTGTTAAATACAACTGTCCTTAACACGTCTTTATCCTAGAGATAAAAAAAAGAGAGGAAGAGGAATGAAATGAAGAGGAAGTTAGGGAGACAAAAGCAGGTGAGAAGGGATAAGAGAAAAGGAAAGGAGAAATATGTGAGTCAAAATACTATAGATCTATTTTGTTGAACACTAGCCATTGGGGCATAAACAACATGACCCAAGAAAGTGTAGAAAGTAATGTAAAAACAAGGGAATAATTGTCTCTAGACAATGACATGTTTTTAATACCACAAATCAAAAAATTCCTGTGGGGAGAAAGGAAATGGTAGCTCACTCTTACAATATGGATATTGATATGGATTAATGTATCGCTTCAGCTGAAATGCTCACGATTTTTACCTCCCGCTCTCTTCTCAGCCACTGAAACCACTTTTGTCATTGTTGCCAACAACCACCTCCGTCTTGCCAAATCCAATATTTCAGTCTCAGTATTCATCTTACTCCAGTCTGCAGAAGCAATTGATGAAATTGATCACATCTTCTTTCTCAAAACTCTTCTTTGCATGACTTTTAGGACATTATATTTACTTGGAATTTATTTTACCTCCAGCTATGCCTTCCCCACTTTCATTTGGTAATTTTCATATTTTCCCTACCTGTCCCCTGAGCTTTGACCTAATATATCCAACTAGGTGTTTAACATATTTCTACTTGGATATTTAAAAAGAATCTCAAATTTAACATGTCTGAAACATTATGATCTCCTCTTCCCACTCCTTTCTCCATCTCAGCAAATGGCATCTCCATTAGCTCAGTCATGAAGGCCAAAAACTATATGACCATTATTGTTTTTTTATCCCTTGCAGACCACGTCATCTGCAAACCCCATCAGTTCCACTTTAAAAACAGATCCAAAATGCAAACAGTTCTTATCACCTCTATTGGTCCATTTTTGTCTAAGCCACATTAACTTTCCCTTGGTGAGGCAGTGGTTTTCTTACTTGTCTCTCTGCCTTTGTTCTTTGTAGCCAACTGTATATTCTCCAAAGAGCAGTAAGATAATTTTTTGGAACATAATAAGAGACTATGTCTCTTCTCTCTTCAAAAGTATCCAATGGAGTTTCTGGTTCCACATGTAAGGAGCTTGGAAGGCACTACTCCATTCTAATAACAAGTAAAAGCTGAACAGACTGAAAAAAATACCAGCTCTACTTGTATGTATAAGAGAAGAGAGGAAACAGGGCAAACTTCTGCCCTCAAGTGTAGGGAGAAAGACAAGAAAATGCAAGTTATCGCTGCTAACCTGAAAAGATATTTAGGAGCAGAAACTGCCTTGGGAATCAAAGTTAGAGTAAGGAAATCTGAACTATAATTAAAAAAAAGAAAAGCTCAATGTTTGGCATGGGCAGCTCAGTTTTAAAAACTGCAGGAGGAACCAGTCATAATAGGGTTTCCACAATATTGTGATATTTACATTCAGGACCTCAACAAGATTAGCATAGTAAATATTGGAAAAAATCCCTTATTGTTTCTGTAAGAAGAGGTAAATAACCATTTTGAAATAAAGCATAGGATTCTTTTTAACAAGGCCTGCCCTCAAGGGAAACTAGTTAAACAGATTTAAACAGTTGGGATATTATCATAGGCTTACTGACCTGGGGGAAGAAAAATACAAACTCTTGTTAGCTGGAGCCATCCTGTTCCAACTAAAGGGAGAAAAAAACCAAAAACCAAAAAACAAAACCAAGAAACTCTTGTGAAGTTCATAGTTCAGAGGCATCAGCTCATTAAAAGACTAAAATCTAACCATAGAACCATAGAATGCTTCCCTTTCCCCAAAACTTTACCACAACACTACTAATTACAGAAGATTATTTTACCCATACACCATATCCACCTTTCAAAAAAATTACAAGGATCAACAAAATAGGCAAAAAAATAACCCCAAAAAAACCCACAATTTTGAGAGGTAGAGCAAGCATTAGTACCAGACATGTTAAGGATGTTGGAATTAGCAAATGGAAAATTTAAAACAAATATGATTAATATGTTAAGGGCTGTAATGGTGAACAGAGACAGCATTCAAGAACAGATGAGCAATATAAGCAAAGAGAGTAACCCTAAGAAAAGTAAAAAAGAAATGCTTGAGATAAAAAATGTCATTACACAAGGGCTTCCCTGGTGGTGCAGTGGTTGAGGGTCCAGCTGCCAATGCAGGGGACGTGGGTTTGTGCCCCGGTCCAGGAAGATCCAACATGCTGCAGAGCAGCTGAGCCCGTGAGCCATGGCCACTGGGCCTGCACATCTGGAGCCTGTGCTCCACAATGGAAGAGGCCACAACAGTGAGAGGTCCACATACTGAAAAAAAAAGAAAAAAAAAAGTCATTACACAAATGAAGAATCCCTTTAATGGACTTGTTAGTAGTCTTGACATGACTGAGGAAGGAACCTCAGATTTAGAGGATATATCAATATAATTCTTGAGATTTGAAAAATCAAAGAGAACAAAACAAAATCCTGGAATATCCAAGGACTCTGGAACAAATTCAAAAGGTGTAACATATATATATATATGGGAACATAAGGAATACTTTAAACTATGATGACTGAGAATGTCTCTGAATTAATGTCAGACACCAAACCGCAGATCCAGGAGTCTCAGAGACAATAAGAAGGACAAATGAAAAAAAAATAAAATAAATAAAGCATACAAAATTAAGACAGACAAACAAACGCACAAAAATAACAAGGAAAGAAAAGAACCCCTATGTTAGCACATCATTTTCAAACTACAAAGATAAAGGAAAATCTAAAGAACACAGATATGAATTAAAATCACCTTCTCAAAAACCATGCTAGCTGAAGAGAGCAGAGTGAAATATCTGAAGAGGTGAGAGAAAACAAACAAACAAAAAAGCTTAGAACTCTACATCCTGGGAGATTACCTTTTAAGAGTTAATGAGAAATAAAGATTTTCTAAGGCCAACAAAAATTGAGGAAATTTGTTGGCAGTAGACCTGTTTTGCAAGAAATGTTTAAAAAAATTCTTTAGACAGAATAATAATAATATATTTCAGAAATTCAGATTAATGTGAAGTAAGAAGAAATTGAGGAAGGAATAAGTGTAAGTAAAATAAAAGCTGTAAATTTTCTAACTCTTAATTGATCTAACATGTCAGACTTTGTTCAAATAATACAATATATTTAATTATGTATGCTTTATAACTCATCTATTACCTATCTATCTATCTATCTATCTATCATCTATCGATGATTTTACATGCTTATACTATACATGAGTGAAATAAATGACAGCAGTAATACAAAGGACAGGAGAGAGAAGTTAGACATTTTTTTGGTTACTATAAGGTACTTAACACTATCTGTAAAGTAATATATTATTTTTTGAAAGTGGACTTAGATAATCTATATATATATCAAACCCTAGGGAAACCCCCAAAAAAGTAAATAAAAATAAAAAAGCATACCCAATATACTAAGTAAGGAGAGAAAATGGAATCATATAAAATGCTCAATTAAAACCACAAAAAAGAAGAAAAAGAGTGGAAAAAATAATAGGAACAAAGGGAGAAAGGAAACAAATAGAAAACAGTAATGAATACGGTAATATCAATACAATGATATCAATAGTCACTTTGAATATCAATTGTCTAAAGTACCATTTAAAAGACAGAAATTGTCAGAGTGGATAAAAATCAATAACCAACTATATATTGCTTATAAGAAACCCACTTTAAATAAAAGATACATATAGATTAAAATTAAATGGATCAAGGAAAGTTTACTTCTAAAACTAATCAAAAGACAGCAGAAGTATGTATATTAATTTCAGACAGAACAGATTTCAAAGCAAGGAAAGTTATGTGGTAAATAAGGGCATTACAATTACATAATGATAAAGGGATAATTTCTGCAAGAGACAGAACAATTCTTTACGTGTATGTGCCTAACAAAAGAGGGTCAGATACAGTGAGTTAAAAAGTAAAAGAATTGCAAAAAATATTAATGAATCCACTATCATATTTGGAGACTTCAACAGCTCTCTATCAGAAATGGTTAGATCCAGCAGGCAGAAAATCAGTAAGAATGTAGTTGAACTAAAAAACATTATCAATCAACTGGATATACAATAATTGATATCAATCGTCTACTTCATGCGACAACAACAGAATACACATTCTTCTCAAACTCACATGAAACATTCATCAAGAGAGACTGTATTCTGGACCATAAAACACACTTTAACAAGTTTAAAAGAAAAGATATTATACATTGTCCTCAGACTACAATGGAATTAATCTTAAAATCAACAACAGAAAGATCAATTGAAAATTCCAAAATACGTGGAGATTAAACAACATACTTCTAAATAACACATGAGCCAAAGAATAAATCTCAAAAGAAATTTTAAATATTAAGAACTAAATGAAAATGAACACAAAACTTATTAAAATTTATGGAATGTAACAAAAGCACTGCTGAGAAGGAAAATTATACCATTGAATGCATATATGAGAAATGAAGAAATATCTGAAATGAAGCATCTAAGTTTCTAAAAACAAATTAAATCAAAAATTAACAGAGTAAAAGAAATAATAAAAATTAGAGTAGAAATCTATGAAATTTGACACAGGAAATCAAAAGAAAGAAATCAATGAAACCAAAAGCTGATCTTTGAAAAGATTAATAAGATCAATAAGCCTCTAGCCAGAATTACTAAAACAAACAAATGAGAGAACACACAAATTTCTAATATCAGGTGTAAAAAGGGGAACATCACTACAGATCCCATGGGCATTAAAGGATAATAAAGGAATATTGATTGTGAACAACTCTATGCCTACAGATTTCATAAACTAGGTCAAATGAACCAATTCCTTAAAAGATACAATTTGCCAAAACTCACACAAAAAGAAATAGAAAATTTGAATAGGACTGTGTCTCTGAAAGAAATTTAATTGACCAGAAATAACTTTCTAAAATACAAAGGCCAGGTCCTCATAGGTTCACTGGTAAATTCTACCAAGTGTTTATGGAAGAAATTACACAAAGTCTCCAATCTCTTTCAGAAGACCAAAATAAAGGGAACACTTTAAAACTCATTTTATCTGGCAAGCATAACCCTATAACAAAATCAAAGACAACATAAGAAAAGAAAGCTATAGACCAATGTGTCTCATAAACTTAGATGCAAAAATCTTCAACAAAATATTAGCAAATCTAATCCAACAATATATGAAAAGAATTATATACAACAACTAAGTGGGATTTACCCCAGGTATGCAACTTGGTTCAATGTTAGAAAATCAATTAATGTAATCTATCACATCAAAACCCTAAGAAAGAAAAATCACATGATTAAATCAATAGAAGCAGAAGCTTTTGACAAAATCCAACAACTGTTCTTGATTAAAAACTATTATTAAACTAAGAATAGAGAACTTCATCAACTTGATAAAGAATAGAGGAGAACTTCATCAACTTGATAAAGAATATAATTCTTGATTAAAAACTGTTATTAAACTAGGAACTTCATCAGCTTAATAAAGAATATAAAACCTACAGCTAGCATCATACTTAAAAGTGAGAAACTCTCAGCTTTCTCACTAAGATCAGGAACAAGACAAGAATGTCTCCTCTCACCCTCCTATTCAAGGTCATACTGGAAGTACTAATAAATGTTAACATTGTACTAAAGTACTAACAAATGCAATAAAAAGTATACAAAATGTGAAGGGAGAAATAAAATTGTCTTTTTTCCCAGATGCCATATTCATCACTAGAAAATCCAAAAGAAACCTCAGAAAACTCCTATAAAGGTTAATATATAAATTTTTAATCACTTTCCTATGAACTAGAAATGAGGAAGTAGAAGTAAAACCAAAATACTATTTACATTAGCATCTAAAAAAATGAAATATTTAGGTAAAATTCTAACAAAATATGTACAAGAACTACATGAAGAAAACTACAAAACTCTGATGATGGAAATCAAAGAACTGAACAAATATATATTCCATGTTCAGGGATGGCAAGGCTCAACATTGTTAAGATGTCAGTTCTTCCCAATTTGATCAATATATTCAATGCAATCTCAGGCAAAAGTCCAGAAAGCCATTTTGTGGATATTAACAAACTGATTCTAATGTTTATGTAGAGGAGCGAAAGATCCAGAAGAACCAAAACAATATTGAAGGAGAACAAATTGGAGGACTGATACTACTTGATTTCAAGACTTATAGAGCTACAGTAATCAATACAATGTGGTAATGGCAAAAGTATAAGCAGATAGATGGAACAGAATAGAGAGGCCAGAAGTAGACCCATATAAATATGGTGAATTGGTTTTTGACAAGGGACCAAAAGCAATACAATGGAGCAAAAGCTGTATTGAAAAAAAAAATTGTCCTAGAGCAACTAGACATCCACATGCAAAAAAACAAATCTAGACACAGACTTTACACTTTTCACATAAAGTAATTTAAAATAGATCCCACACCTAAATGTAAAATGCACAGCTATAAAACTCCTACAAAACAACACGAGAAAACCTAGATGACCTTGGGAATGATGATAAATTTTTAGATTCAACATCGAAGGCAAGATCCATGAAAGAATTTATGAGCTGGAATCATTAAAATTAAAAGTTTTGGTCAGCAAAAGACTGGCAAGAGAATGAAAAGAAAATCCACAGACTGGGAGAAATATTTGCAAAAGATACATTTGATAAAGGACAATTGTCCAAAACATAAAATAATTCTTGAAGTTCAACAATAAGAAAACAAACAACATGATTAAAAAATAGGCCAAGAATCCTAACAGACACTTCATCAAAGTAGTTGTACAGATGGCAGGTAAGCACATGAAAATTTGCTCCAACCTGATTTAAAAATGGGCAGAGGACTTGAATAAACTTTTTTTCCAAAAAAAGACGTATAGATGGCCAACAGATACATGAAAAAGTGCTCAATATCACAAACCACTGGGGAAATGCAAATCAAAACCACAATGAGCTATCACCTCACACCTGTCAGAAGGGCTATTATCAAAACAATGACAAATAACAGGTGTTGGTAAGGGTATGGAGAAAAGGGAACATTTGTGCACTGTTGGTGGGAATGTAAATTGGTGCAGTCACTACAGAAAACAGTGTGAAAGTTCCTGAAAAATTTAAAAATAGAACTACAATCCAACAATTCCACTTCTGAGCATTATTTCAAAGAAAACAAAGACACTAATTTGAAAAGACATATGTGCCCCAATGTTCATTGGAGTATTCACAATGGACAAGGTATGGAAGCATCCTAGGTGCCTATCACTAGATGAATGGATAAAGAAGAGGTGGTATGTATACATACAATGGAATATTAGCCATAAAAAAAAACAATGAAATCTTGCTACTGACGACAATATGGATGGACCTAGAACATATTATATTAAGTAAAATAAGTCAAACAGAGAAAGACAAATATTGTATGATTTCAATTATATGTGGAACCTAAAAAACAAAATGAATAAACATTACAAAACAGAAAAATAGTCATAGATACAGAGAACAAACAGGTGGTTGCCAGAGGAAAGGGTTGTGGGAGGGTGAGAGAAATAGATGAGGGAAACTTCCAGTTTCAGAATAAACGAATCACTGAGAATGAAATGCACAGTGTGGGAAATACAGTCAATAATAATGTAATATCTTTGTATGGTAACAGATGGTAACAAGATTTACCATGATGATCATTTTGTAATGTATACAAATATCAGATCACTATGTGTGTGCGAGGAACTAACATAATATTGTAGGTCAATTATATTTCAAAAAATGAACAAACTACCTAATGGACTCATAGAAAAAGAGATCAGATATGTGGCTGCCAGAGTCAGGGGGTGGAGGGAGAGGGAATGGGACAAAGGTGATCTAAAGTCAAAAAAATCCAGTTGTAAGATAAATGAGTACTAGGTATGTAATGTACAACATGATTAGTATAATTAATACTGTTGTATGTTATATATGAATGTTGTTAAGAATCTAAATCCTAAGAGTTCTCATCACAGGAAAAATTACTTTTTTCTTTTTCTTTTATTTTGTGTCTGTATGAGATGATGATGTTCACTAAACTTATGGTGGTAATCATTGCATGATGTATGTAAGTCAAATCATTATTTGAACATGTTAAACTTATACAGTGCTGTATGTTCATTATATATCAGTAAAACTGGAAATAAAAAACAAAAACTGAATGAACATTTGTGAAATTCATAAAAACAAATAAAATTTGTGCAAATAAGTAATATATTGCAGACTGCTTTCCATATCTGTACGGAATAATTCTCCTATGTCCTCATTATATATTATAAGCATATTTTAAGAAATTTGCTTTCAGATAAATGACTTTATGCTAGTTAATAGAAACACCAGAAATTATATGTGTACTAATATTCATCTTTTAATATTTTTGACTCTGGGTAAAATTATAATCCATAAGCTTTTCTAATATTGCTAAAAGTATAACCATGCAATTTTTTCTTAAGGAATATTAACTAACAATTGATGTACTCACAACTGAAATATATTTAATATATCCACAAACTGTTATGTTGTCATTTCTTTATGGCTATTTACATTTGCATACACAAAGCCAATGTTTTGGTAACAGCATCAAGTGTTTCATAAGTAAAACATTATTCACAGTATGTTTCCCGTTATTTTGCATAGCATTATTCTTTGTGAAAATAATGTTTTGGCCTCAGGAGGAATATTACAGTTGAATGCACAGCAATATATTTTTGGTATGGAACCATGGTACTACAGTTTAATTTTTTTAAATTACCTTGGCAGTCAAGCCAACAGAGCCAAGGTAAGAGAGAGACAGAGGCAGAGACAGAGAGAGGTAAAAAAGGAGAGATGGGAATAAATTATGGAGAACATGAACAATTTTAATTGTACCTTTAAAATATGAGAGTTAATTTGTTGATAAAAGAAAACTATCTTTTTTTTAAAAAAATTACTTGTTCTTCTAAGTAGTATATGTCTTTTACATAAATCACCTATAATTTATATAGATTTAGATTACAGAGTAAGCTATATAGTGAATGATGAAAAGAAAATGCTTTTTGTGAGATAATTCCACCTTTGTGATATATATTGTTGTGAGTCTAATGATAAGAATGATAGAACTCCTAATAGCTCTTTTCGAATTTTAGTTTGCCTTAATTAGTTTGCCTTAAGATAAGTAGTGCCTGAATGCATTTTTGTAAAATTTGCAATAAGCATTTCAACTTGTTTGTGAAAGGACACATTTCCAGAATGGACTTTTGATATATTTGTAAATACCCACTGAATATACGTTGTACTCCTCTCCCAATACATTTGCAGTATCTGCATTTTCTTTAGGTTCAATTCTTAAGCCAGTCCTATTGCTTGCACATGAAATCTTTTCTTTGAAGTCAATGGAAGCTCTGCATGTGGGAAAGATTCATGGTGTGTGGAGAGAGATGAGAATTGCAAATGTGGCTCTGAAACATCATAAAAAACATACTTATTCAAAAATTTAAACAACTAAGCTTAGAGTTGATATATAATGTCAATGCGTTTATATTCCAAAACCTCAAACATGACTTGATTCTTTGTTTCTCTTAGGATTATTTTTTCTAATATCTTTATAATATGAAATTGTAAATGCCAGCAACAACTTCAGTGAGTTCCTATATCCTAATTTATGAGGCTGCACAAGCAACATTTTAATTCCATCATACATACCTTAATCCTATTATACCTCCAAATATCTAAGCATTTCTTCTTATACCTCTACAGTTTTTCCATTGTGTTCCATTTTTGCTTCTTTCCTTAACATTCCGCTCTTGCCTTCTTAACAGCTATTTTTCCATTTGTCTCCTTTTTATGGAAAATCTCCTTGAAGATGTCAGTAATCCCTACCTCTGAAGGCTCTTCTCCTATTTTCCTGAACCCACTCCAATCAGACTGTCATTCCAACCACACACTTGTCATGAACAAGGTCTCCAGTGAACACCACAACACTAAGTCCTCATTTAATTAACATTACTTGACCTAGTTCATCACCCACTCTTCCTTGAAACACTTTCTTACTTGGCTTTTCTTTTCAACATTTTTTCCACCATGCTTTGGTCTTTCTGTGCACTCTTCCCTGTGCCATTTCTTCCTCACCATCCTGATCTCTACATATTGTGCCCCAGGGCTCAGTCCTTAGGTTTCTTCTTCTTCGTTTTTAATTTTTCTATCCAGACTTATTCTCTGATAGATCTCATACAGTCTTCCAACTTCAAACATTGCTCGAGGCAGATGAGTACCAAATTTTATTTCTAGCCCCAATTTCTCCCATCACCTCCAGGTTTGTAGAGTCAACTTTGACTTAGTTATCTCAAACTGAACAGCTCAAAACCGAACTCCTGGTCTTCCTCTTAACTACCTTTTAAGACCTTTCACTTCTCTTCTTTTTTCCCATCTCAGGTAGATGAATGACACCATTCTTCCACATGTTCCAACTCCAAATCTTAAGAACTGTCACAAGTTCCTTCTATCCACTAATACCAGAGCTCTACCTTCACAAAACATCCATGAAGGGACAACTTCCAACCACCTCCATGGCTACCACTCTGTTCCAAATCACCATCATCTCTTCCTTTGATTTTTTATCATTTCCTCCTTACTGTTCTTCCTGATTCCATGGTTGCCGCCCTTCAGTCTATTCTCCACACAGCCATCAGAACAATCCTGTTAAAATATTAAAAACATGTCATTCTTCTCATCAGAATCTTGCAATGTTTGATGTCCTTACAAGGGCCTGACAGGCTCCACATGACCTAGCCATCCAGGTATCTCTGAGACCTGATATCACTCTTATCTTTGCTCACTCACACTTGTCAATCTGGCCCCCATAGATTGTTGAACAGGACTGTCAAGCACCTGCCTCAGGATCTTCAGAATTTCTATCTCCTCTGCCTCAAGTAGTTTCCCCGAGATATGTACACAGTTCACCTCCTCACTTCTTTTAGTTATTTATTTATTTATGCACCACCTCTTCAGCAAGGCCTTTCTTGACACCCTGTTTAAATTTCACCTCCTCCCCTCCCTCCCTCTCACCACAATACCTCAACATAGAGAACGTTTGTTCTCTACATCTGTGTCTCAACTTCTGCCCTGCAAACCGGTTCATCTGTACCATTTTTCTAGGTTCCACATACATGCATTAATATACGATATTTGTTTTTCTCTTTCTGACTTATTTGACTCTGTATGACAGTCTCTACATCAATCCACGTCTCAAAAAATGACTCAATTTTGTTCCTTTTTATGGCTGAGTAATATTCCATTGTATATATGTACCACATCTTCTTTATCCATTCATCTCTCCATGGGCATTTATGTTGCTTCCATGACGTGGCTATTGTTAATAGTGTTGCAATGAACATTGAGGTGTATGTGTCTTTTTCATTTATGGTTTTCTCTGGGTATATGCCCAGTAGTGGGATTGGGAATCATATGGCAATTCTATTTTTAGTTCTTTAAAGAACCTCCATACTGTTCTCCATACTGGTTATATCAATTTACATTCCCACCAACAGTGCAAGAGGGTTCCCTTTTCTCCACACTCTCTCCAGCATTTGTTGTTTGTAGATTTTCTGATGATGCCCATTCTAACTGGTGTGTGGTGATACCTCATTGTGGTTTTGATTTGTATTTCTCTAATAATTAGTGATGTTGAGCAGCTTTTCATGTGCTTCTTGGCTATCTGTATGTCTTCTTTGGATAAATGTCTATTTAGTTCTTCTGCCCATTTTTGGATTGGGTTGTTTGTTTCTTTAATATTGAGCTGCATGAGCTGTTTATATATTTTGGAGATTAATCCTTTGTTCATTGATTCATTTGTAAATATTTTCTCCCATTCTGAGAGTTGTCTTTTTGTCTTGTTTATGGTTTCATTTGCTGTGCAAAACCTTTTAAGTTTCATTAGGTCCCATTTGTTTATTTTTGTTTTTATTTCCATTACTCTAGGAGGTGGATCAAAAAAGATCTTGATGTGATTAATGTCAAAGAGTGCTTTTCCTATGTTTTCCCCTAAGAGTTTTATAACATCCGGTCTCACATTTAGGTCTCGAATCCATTTTGAGTTTATTTTTGTGTATGGTGTTAGAGAGTGTTCTAATTTCATTCTTTTACATGTAGCTATCCAGTTTTCCCAGCACCACTTATTGAAGAGGCTGTCTTTTCTCCATTGTATATCCTTGCCTCCTTTGTCATAGATTAGTTGACCATAGGTGTGTGGGTTTATCTCTCGGCTTTCTATCTAGTTCCATTGATCTATGTTTCTGTTTTTATGCCAGTACCATATTGTCTTGATCACTGTAGCTTTATAGTATAGTCTGAAGTCAGGGAGTCTGATTCCTCCAACTCTGTTTTTCTCCATCATGACTGGTTTTGCTATTTGGGCTTTTTTTGTCTCCATACAAATTTTAAGATGATTTGTTCTAGTTCTGTAAAACATACCATTGGTAATTTGATAGGGATTGCATTGAATCTGTAGATTGTTTTGGGTAGTATAGTCATTTTCACAATACTAATTCTTCCAATGCAAGAACATGGTATATCTCTCCATCTGTTGGTATCATCTTTAATTTCTTTCAACAGTGTTTTATCCCTTTCTGCATACAGGTCTTTTGTCTACCTAGGTAGATTTATTCCCAGGTATTTTATTCTTTTTGTTGCAATGGTAAATGGGAGTGTTTTCTTAATTTCTCTTTCAGATTTTTCGTCATTAGTGTACAGGAATGCAAGAGATTTCTGTGCATTAATTTCATATCCTGCAACTTTACCAAATTCATTGATTAGCTCTAGGAGATTTCTGGTGGCATTTTTAGAATTCTCTATGTATAGTATCATGTCATCTGCAAACAGTGACAGTTTTACTTCTTCTTTTCCAATCTGTATTCCTTTTATTTATTTTTCTTCTCTGATTGTCGTGGCCAGGACTTCCAAAACTGTGTTGAATAATAGTGGTGAGAGTGGACATCCTTGTCTGGTTCCTGATCTTAGAGGAAATGCTTTCATTTTTTCACGATTGAAAATGATGTTTGCTGTAGGTTTGTCATATATTGTCTTTATTATGTTGAGGTAGGTCCCCCTTATGCTCACTTTCTGGAGAGTTTTTATCATAAATGGGTGTTGAGTTTTGTCAAAAGATTTTTCTGCATCTACTGAGATGATCTTATGATTTTTCTTCTTCAATTTGTTAATGTGGTGTATCACAGTGATTGATTTGCATATATTGAAGATTCCTTGCATCCCTGGGGTAAACCCCACATGATCATGGTGTATGATCCTTTTAAAGTGTTGTTGGATTCTGTTTGCTAGTATTTTGTTGAGGATTTCTGCATGTATATTCGTCAGTGATATTGGTCTGTAATTTTTTTTTTTTGTAGTATCTTTGTCTGGTTTTGGTATCAGGGTGATGGTGGTCTCATAGAATGAGTTTGGGAGTGTTCCTTCCTCTGTAATTTTTTGGAAGAGTTTGAGAAGGATGGGTGTTAGCTCTTCTCTAAATGTTTCAGAGAATTCACCTGTGAAGCCATCTGGTCTTGGACTTTTCTTTGTTGGAAGATTTTTAATCATAGTTTCAATTTCATTACTTGTGATTGGTCTGTTCATATTTTCTATTTCTTCCTGGTTCAGTCTTGGAAGGTTATATCTTTCTAAGAATTTGTCCCTTTTTTCCAGGTTGTCCATTTCATTGTCATAGAGTTGCTCGTAGTAGTCTCTCAGGATGCTTTGTATTTCTGCTGTGTCTGTTGTAACTTCTTGCTCATTTCTAATTTTATTGATTTGAGTCCTCTCCCTCTTTTTCTTAATGAGTCGGGCTAATGATTTATCAATTTTGTTTATCTTCTCAAAGAACCAGCTTTTAGTTTTATTGATGTTTGCTATTGTTTTCTTTGTTTCTATTTCATTTATTTCTGCTCTGGTCTTTATGACTTCTTTCCTTCTGCTAACTTTGGGTTTTGTTTGTTCTTCTTTCTCTAGTTCCTTTAGGTGTAAGTTTAGATTGTTTATTTGAGATTTTTCTTGTTTCTTGAGGTAGGCTTGTATAGCTATAAACTTCCTTCCTAGAACTCCTTTTGCTGCATCCCATAGGTTTTGGATCCTCGTGTTTTCATTGTTATTTGTCTCTAGGTATTTTTAGATTTCCTCTTTGATTTCTTCAGTGATCTCTTCGTTATTTAGTAACGTATTGTTTAGCCTCCATATGTTTGTGTTTTTACGTTTTTTTCCCCTGTAATTCATTTCTAATCTCATAACATTGTGGTCAGAAAAGATGTTGGATATGATTTCAATTTTCTTAAATTTACTGAGGCTTGATTTGTGACCCAAGATGTGATCTATCTGGGAAAATGTTCTGTGAGCACTTGAGAAGAAAGTGTAATCTGGTGTTTTTGGATGGAATGTCCTATAAATATCAGTTAAATCTATCTGGTCTGTTGTGTCACTTAAAGCTTCTGTTTCCTTATTTATTTTCATTTTGGATGATTTGTCCATTGGTGTAAGTGAGGTGTTAAAGTTCCCGACTATTATTGTGTTACTGTTGATTTCCTCTTTTATAGCTCTTAGCAGTTGCCTTATGTATCCAAGTGCTCCTATGTTGGGTGCATACATATTTATAATTGTTATATCTTCTTCTCTGATTGATCCCTTGATCATTATGTAGTGTTCTTCCTTGTCTCTTGTAATATTCTTTATTTCAAAGTCTATTTTATCTGATATGAGTATTGCTGCTCCAGCTTTCTTTTGATTTCCATTTGCATGGAATATCTTTTTCCATCCCCTCACTTTCAGTCTGTATGTGTCCCTAGGTCTGAAGTGGGTCTCTTGTAGACAGCATATATATGCATCTTGTTTTTGTATCCCTTCAGCAAGCCTGTGTCTTTTAGTTGGAGCATTTAATCCATTCATGTTTAAGGTAATTATCGATATGTATGTTCCTAATCATTTTCTTAATTGTTTTGGATTCGTTTTTGTAGGTCCTTTTCTTCTCTTGGGTTTCCCACTTAGAGAAGTTCATTTAGTATTTGTTGTAGAGCTGGTTTGGTGGTGCTGAATTCTCTTAGCTTTTGTTTGTCTGTAAAGCTTTTGATTTCTCCTTTGAATCTAAATGAGATCCTTGCCAGGTAGAGTAATCTTGGTTGTAGTTTGTTCCCTTTCATCACTTTAAGTATATCATACCACTCCCTTCTGGCTTGTAGAGTTTCTGCTGAGAAATCAGCTGTTAACTTTATTGGAGTTCCCTTGTATGTTATTTGTCATTTTTACCTTGCTGCTTTCAATAACTTTTCTTTGTCTTTAATTTTTGTCAATTTGATTACTATGTGTCTCAGCATGTTTCTCATTGGGTTTATCCTGTATGGGACTTGCTGAGTTTCCTGTACTTGGGTGGCTATTTCCTTTCCCATGTTAGGGAATTTTTTGACTATAATCTCTTCAAATATTTTCTCTGGTTCTTTCTCTCTCTCTTTTCCTTCTGGGACCCTTATAATGCAAATGTTGTTGCATTTAATGTTGTCCCAGAGGTCTCTTCAGCTGTCTTCATTTCTTTTCATTCTTTTTTCTTTATTCTCTTGCACAGCAGCGAATTCCACCATTCTGTCTTCCAGGTCAGTTATCCATTATTCTACCTCAGTTATTCTGCTATTGATTCCTTCTAGTGTAGTTTTCATTTCAGTTATTGTATTGTTCATCTCTGTTCATTTCTTCTTTAATTCTTCTAGGTCTTTGTTAAACATTTGTTGCACCTTCTTGATCTTTGCCTCCATTCTTTTTCCGAGGTCCTGGATCATCTTCACTATCATTATTCCAAATTATTTTTCTGGAAGGTTGCCTATCTCTAGTTCATTTAGTTGTTTTCCTGGGGTTTTATCTTGTTCCTTCATCTTGTACATAGCCCTCTGCCTTTTCATGTTTTCTATCTTTCTGTGAATTGGGTTTTTCTTCCACAGGCTGCAGGATTATAGTTCTTCTTGCTTCGCTGTCTGCCATCTGATGGATGAGGCTAGCATTTTCATAATCTTAATGTTGCCTTTTGATAATTACAAATTCTAAATTTTAACATTTTATAATTCAGGATTATTTTCCTTTGTGTCCCTTTTATAAAATCTTTGTTAATTTTAAAATCAGAAAGATTTTCTTATTTTGATTTACTCTGTAAGATTTCATTTTGATTTTACTTATTTGTTTTTACTTTTTTCATTCAAATTCAAAATGCACATGGAGTTATTGTTTTATCTATGATGTGATGCAGAGATCAAGTTCTTTTTCTTCACATAGGTATTCAGTGAACTCAGAACAAATTACTGTGATGATCTGAATATTACCTTTTTCATCAATCAAATGTCCATATATGTGTGAGTCTGTTTTCATACTCACTTCTGCTTCACTAGCTTACCTTTCTATCTTTTAACCAATGCCATGCTCTCCTAATAGCTGGAACAGTAAAATACATCATTATATCAGGTAGACTCTGTCCTCTTTGCACACTTCTTCAGGACTGTATTGACTATTTGTGGCCATATTCATTCCCACGTACATCTGTATATTTTTTCCTTTGAGTTTCAGATGCCTGTAGGTCATCCATCTACTATGATAGGTAGGGTGGTCAAGACTATTACTCAGGATGAAACCTAGACGTTTTTAGAGTAGGAAACATCAGCATACATATATTGGTTGAATCCTGAGACTAGAAAAATGAAGTACATAGAAAGGGAAAAGAAACAGAAAGGTATATTTGTAGCAACATGGATGGACCTAGATATCATCATACTGAGTGAAGTAAGTCAGACAGTGAAAGACAAATATCATATGATATTGCTTATATGTGGAATCTAAAAAAGGAGTGTAAATGAACTTATTTACAAAACAGAAATAGAGTTACAGATATAGAAAACAATCTTATGGTTACCAGGGTGTAAGTGGGGTAAGGATAAATTGGAAAATTGGGATTGACATATACACACTTCTATATATAAAATAGATAACTAATAAAGATCTACTATATAACACAGGGAACTCTACTCAATACTCTGTAATGACCTATATGGGAAAATAATCTAAAAAAGAGTGGATATATGTATGTGTATAACTGATTCACTTTGCTGTACACCTGAAACTAACATAACATTGTAAATCAACTATACTTGAATAAAAATTAAAAAAAAAAAGAAAGAACCTGTTGATTACTAACATTTAAGATCAGGAAAAAAATACTCAGTGTGAATCCAGGGAGGTAGGAGGAAAAGGCAGAAGTCTGAATTGTCATTGAAAATGAAGACAGGGAGCATTTCAAAGAGGTAATTGCAGCAGTCTCATGTGATAAATATCATGTTAGATAAACAGTGAAAGTTTAATTGGTGTCCTTAACAAGAGTAATGCCTAGAACTGCTGGATTCCAAGGACAGTTAGTGGGAGAGGATGGCTGGAGTTGGTGAAACTGAACAAATATAACAAAATAAGAGGCAGTTCAATGAGACTCACTGTTAAATAGATAGATGTATTTGCAATATATATTTTCAGGATATGTGAAAGGCTTATCTTTTAAAACATTTGTCTGTATAGCTTTTTAAAAATCTCTTAAATTTTAGAGATTAACAGCCTTGTCCAAAAGATTCTCAAATTTCAGTAAAAAATTATTATCTGATATTTTTGAAGCAGTAGCTAGTCAGTTAAAAAAATCAATTAAGGCAGTAATATATAAAAATGATACATATACAAATATGTTGCTGTAATTTAAAACATGTAAATGTGAATTGATTTGTCAATCTTTTGATATAAAGCCAGTCTTTTCTTTTAGTATAGTTCCACTTATTCTCATTTCTGAGCTGTTGCTCTTGCATAAACTACCAATAATATACCAACTCTCAGTATCAGTTTCTTTAAAGTAGAACAAGAATTTAGTCACCTATAAAGCAATTTTAGAACTTTACAATATTTTCAGTCTTTTATTTTATTTTTTTGTCCACATCTAATTTGCCAGCAATGATTTTCAAGTTACCAAACTTTGTTGAATTATTTCAAACCATTCAACTTAAGTTTCAAATATACACCTCTAATTTCATATTTATGTAGCATCAGTCTATTAAGCATTCAATTAAATTCTGTAATTAGGTAACCAGTAAAACTACCATAAGAAAGATAAAAAATACAACCAACTTTTACTAAGCATTAAGCTTCAGTTTGCCCAGGCAGTTAAGAAAGTAGCCAGCATGTTGTGAACATGAAACACATCAAGACCATAAGTCATTATGCACCAAGAGGAAGCAAAGAATGTTCGATGATCCAGTGAGTCTGTCTGAAGGAAGTTTGTTGAAAGACCATTCACAAAAAGTAATTAATATACATCTTTATTGTATGAAAGTATATTTATTTTTATTCTGTTTATTAGAAAAAATGACAACCTCAGTGTATTTCAGTGTAAGACCATAAGATAAGTGAGTTTAAAGAAAAACAAACAAAAACCAAACCAAACCAAACAAACAAACAACAGAATGAAAAATAGGAAGAGAATACTTCAGAGCTCTGGACACTCTCTGCACAATGTTTGGTGACTAAGTAGTAAGGCCAACCCCAGAACAGATTCAAGAAATAATCACTGTTATACCAATGACACCCAAGTCTTTATCTTTTAGTCTTAACCTGTGTCTGGAACACCCAATTCATATATTCAACTATGTTACTGACACTCTCTACATGATCTCTAACACATATACGGTCAAAACTAATGAGATCAAAAAGAACTTCTGATTTATCTTCTATCCCAAACCTACTGTCTCAAGGGGAGTCTTACTCATTCATCTCTTTCCATGCTTTTCCTACATCCACTCTTCCACAAACCTCAATAACTCTATCTTCAAAATGGTTGTAAACCTACTTACTCCTATTTTCATTATTACCACACTAGTTAAAGATACCATCCTCTCTTGCCTAATTCAATGCAGTGGCTTCTGGTAATCTTCTCATCCTCTACAATCTATTTTTCTGAGAAATAATTTTAAAATGTACATGAGAAAGTGTTATTCCCCTAACTCTTCTAATGGATTCTTGTCACAATAAAACCCAACTCCTTACTAGACTTAAAGAGCCTACATGATTTGGCTCTTGACTCTGATCTCCTCTTCTTTTCCTCCCTCCTTTGACCATGATACTTCAGTCACTCTAACCTTATATTATGCAGATAATTTGTTTATTCCTACTGGTTAACTAACAAACGAAGTCACTTTCTAAAGTCAAACATCAACTTCCTATTTATTATGTAAGAGAAGTTGGAATTGAACAGACAAGATATTAGAATTTCCAGAGTCTAAATTGTTCTCTTAGTCTTGATTTCAAATGGAATATAACTCCATAAGAGTCTATATTTCATGAGTCATGGAAATAAAATTGTTTTTCTACATAAGATTCTACTGGGAAATATAAAATGAAAAACTTCTGGGAGATATAAAATAAAAGGTGTATTCCAAGTCATACATAGATAGAGAAACCATATAATTGATCATCTCACCAAGGACATTGGAGGTTGAAAGGAAGGACCATCAATAATTACACTGATATTAACTAGAATTATTGAAGGCCAAACTGTCTTAGATGGCAACCGATAAGAGAGCTCTATATTCTAACATTTATAACATCAAAAATAATCCAAGTTGTAATCTGGGTTTTCCATGATAATTTTTTCCTTTATATTTTGTCTTTTATAAAATTTGTGCTTAGCCAATTCCTTGGAAGAAGAAGCTGTGGATTCATGGCATTTGGTTTCTGATGGTCACAATAATCCAAGCAAGAAAACCCCAAGGGCAAGCTAAATTTCCAAAGAAACAGAGCAAAATCTGACAGGGAAATTGACTTCCCCCCATATGGACACTGCATTTCCAATGTTAAATATTTGAAAGTGTTTATTTTTATAAACAAGGGTGATAATTCCTTCACAACCAGGAATTGGGGGTAATCACTGAAAACAAATTCATTACCAAAATTTAAGTATCTGGTAATTAAATGCTAAGACTTAAGTTGTAGTGCAATTCCTATAACACCAGGCTGCGTCTATAAAAATATTACTGTACAAATAGGAGACAGTCATGTTATTTCTATACAGGTATACAAAACAATATATATGTAAAAATTTTCTGTATCATCTACATAGGCAAAACATAAATTATATACTGACTTACTTTTTGAGATTATTGCCTTATGATTTAATGATATTACTGATGCTTGATGTACACAAAAAGAAAACAAGGAAAAGAAGAAAATTCATTTGGGATCTCGGATATAAAGAATACTACCTATATGAAAATATGAACTTGACAGCGTGTCCTTCTATCTCAGTGTTTCTCAAAGTGTAGTTCAAGTGACAACCAACTTTTACTAAGCATTAAGCTTCAGGTTGCCCAGGAAATTAAGAAAGCAGCCAACATGTGAACATGAAACTTTCCAAGACCATAAAAATACATGTTCTCTGGTTCCATTCAGTTCTATTGAATCAGAATCTTTAGGGAATAGATCTAGAAATTTGCAGTTTTAACAGTATGATTTTTATGCAAAGGAAGTTTTAAAATTTTGACCCAATCAGCCAGGTCCAAGGACTCGAATACATTTTTATAACACAGAAGACATTTTGAAAAAAAGCATAAAAAGAGGTGACTTTCTCTATTAATGCAACTTGAAACGAATAATATCTTCTACCAATTATTCTGAATCGCTTTTTTTATTATGAGAAAAGCTAGAAAAACTCTTCATCCAACATGGGAGAGATATGGCTTACCAGAGGCTTGCATGGGAGGATGGCAAAGGAAAACTAACCAGTTGAAAAGAAGTTAAGAATTTAAAACAAACAAAGTTTGATGGAATGGAAAGATTTTAATTAAATATGCTAATGTATAAATAATCGAAGTGATTTTAATGAATGAAACAATAGAGATTTGGTTTTAACCACACTGTTATAGAGAACATAACAAAATTAGAAAAATAAAGAGAAAAAATATTAACACATTAGATTTTTTAATTTACATCTTAGGTTTTGGCTTATACATTTTTTTCTAATATGTATTTGAGAGAAAACTATTATTTAGATTACAAAATGAAAAATATAAAAAAGAAATTGTCTTGAAAATGTGAAAGAAGACTAATGGTAGGCTATGAGTATTCTTGGAGAAGAGATTTCAAAGTCATGGCAATGTACTAAAAATAGTCAGGGAAAAGAATATATCAACTAAAATGTGAGAGTTAATTTATATACACATGAGGCTTTCCATGGGAAAAAAAAAAAGAATAGTAGAAAGACATATATTCATGAAAAAAAAGGAAATTTTATACTTTGCATCGTTTCTAACTATGCCATTCTGTATTAAGTTCCTAAATTATTGCCTTGAACTCTTTTAATACTAAAGAATAAAAACATACATTAGAGATTTTTACATCTCCATATCAAACTCCAAAAGTATTTGTTCAAGAAATATTTTTTAAAAGCATCGAAGTGATGAAAATGAATTCCATATGGTATGCTTACATATGCTAAAAGCAAACTTTATTTTTCTAATCTAAGGGAACATCTGTACTTTATAACACATTTTTGGGTGTGTGTGATAGTCTGTTTTTCATACAAAATGGTTAGGCCACCATTATGCTCTTTTTTTCCTTCAATTGCAGGAATGCATTTCTAACTATTTTGTTTTAATCAATCTAAAATTGATAGCTTTGTTTTTTGTTCTTTTCATGTTTATGTCTATTTTTTTTCCCAATAATACTTAAAGATCAGCATGCATTAATAGTTGCTGGGTGGAAGGAGGCTAGAGTAAATTAGCTGTCACCCCCAGCCAAGGATCCTATGTTCTTAGCAAAAAGTTCTTTTACGCTGATCTTGCATGCAGCTCATGTCATTTCTATTAAAAATTAGACATCTTATATATTTTATATTTTTCCACGTTGATAAAGAAATCCAAATTAACATTTTTTTTAACATTTCAAAAAACTCCCATTTTGTGCTATTTAAATAAACAAATTATGTTGAACTGTGAGGGAATCAAAACATTCTCTTAACTAATTAAGCATTTTTTTTTTTTTTTTTTTTTTTGTGATACACAGGCCTCTCACTATTGTGGCCTCTCCCGTTGTGGAGCACAGGCTCCGTATGCGTGGGCTCAGCGGCCATGGCTCACGGGCCCAGCCGCTCCGTGGCATGTGGGATCTTCCCGGACCAGGGCACGAACCCACGTCTCTGGCTTCGGCAGGCAGACTCTCAACCACTGCGCCACCAGGGAAGCCCCAATTAAGCATATTTTTACCTAATTTTATTTTAGATAATGGATTTTGGTAAACCTTTTGGTAAACTTTGTTAAACAATCCATATTTGCCAAAATATGGATTATTTTCCATAACAAGTCTTGTAGAGCTATTTGACTTTGTAAATCAAGAGAATGTATAGCTTTGATTAAAAATTAAAACCAACAAAAAAATGATGTTGGAGAATCAGGTGCTTAGAATAGTACATTTCCTAATCCCCTTTCCACCACCTCCTTTCCCCAGAACACATAAACACACACTGTGAGCTTCCCATTATTGAACTAGTGACTCTTTTTAAATATTTCATGAAAGGATTGTGCTGAAAGCCAAGTTTTCTTCCATGTGTTGAAGTTCAAAATAGGCTAGATAGAAAGCATATATGTATCAACACAAGGTTAATAGAAGCAGTTGCCTAAAAAAATTACACAGTTTGGGCATTTGTAAATTTTGGTAAATCTTTTCTAATTAAAAATATTATACATTTTGTTGTGTTAATGAAAAGATACTTGTTTTAAACAACATTTTCTTTAATTGCTGTTGGTCTTGGTACCAATATGATGGTTTTTAGAGAGAGATTATATCATAACATGGTTACTTAAAAAACTATACTTTTAATTTTCATTTTAATGTCAAGAATGTCCTTAAATTTCAGTAAGCACAGTAAGGCTTTCAAATTTGAGTCTAGTGTGTTACAAAAATATGATCTATGCTTCACCAAATAGAATGGATGAATACAAGATGACTTAAAGCTTATCCTGTCCTTTATGGATGTGGTTTGTTGCTTTGCTTTTGGTCTTCACTGGTGCCCACAGAGTTATCTCTGGAAGGCAGCCAATTACATTGTTAGTAGTTGGCTCTTAAGAAAATATATTTTTCAAATTTTAATTTGGCTTTATATATATCTGTTTAAAAAATTGTGGGCTTCCCTGGTGGCGCAGTGGTTGAGAGTCCGCCTGCCAATGCAGGGGATACGGGTTCGTGCCCCGGTCCGGGAAGATCCCACATGCCGCGGAGAGGTTGGGCCCGTGAGCCATGGCCACTGAGCCTGCGCGTCCGGAGCCTGTGCTCCGCAACGGGAGAGGCCACAACAGGCCCGAGTACCGCAAATTAAAAAAAAAAAAAAAAATTGTGTTTCTAGGCATTAAAGCTTTCAACCATTGATCCAAAATTGTAAAGAACAAGACAACCAGAGTTTGGAGATTGTGTGTGTGCATGTGTACGTGTGAAATAAAGTTCATTGCCACCAATGTGTGTCTGTCTGTCACACACACACACATTTAAATCTCACAGGTTATTCTAGGGGATAGGAGCCAATATGACCAGGTGTCCTAAGTGATTAAGTCTTTCCACTATATAGCAAGCCTCAATCACGTTATTACATTCTACCTTGAGGTTGTGGCACTCACTTTAGTTGTGATGGAAATATGCAGTTGTACTTAGCTAATTTTTGCAAGAGGAGAGAAAGGCAACATTTTACATGAAAAATAAAAAAAAAAAAGCAAGTTGTTTCTATGATACATTCATTCCTAGGCTATGAGTCATGGCACTGCATTTAATTGTTTTATTGACTTTGACGATAGAATACTGACATTTTTTTCCTGCTTATCACTTTAGTAGATTGCTAGATTGCTTTCCACTGATTAAAAATGGCTATCTCTTCACAACTTGCTTCCTATGGTGTCAGTTGATATTTGAAAGCAATAGGTAATTCATCTCCCTTTGATAGTTAACATAATGTTTGAACATTTTGCATGATTTTTTCCTAAGGAAAAGTATTCTCTTTACCATACCTTCTTGTTTCCAGGTTTTCATGTAGTACTCATCAGCTTTGAAACAATAATGTGAATTCTTCAGTAGCACTTCTTCACCACTCCACCAAAGAAACTACTGCCTGGTATCTACACTTTTCTCTTCACTTTTGTTTTTTTTAGGTTTTAAGGTGACTTAATTGGACTCATGACCATGACCAAGACAGAACAATAATACTACCTAGGACTATGGTAAATTTAGAATTAAATACAATAACTATCAGTATTCCTTATACCCATGATTTTTAAAATATTTTTCCCTAAATCCTGGATGTTAAAAGTTTAATTGATTTATAAAATATTATTTGAATTATGAATTTCATAGCATACACATGCAAAATAATGCAAAGTCATAATTACATTTCATGAAAAAATATTTTCACTTTTGAGCATTTTACTCCAAGAGGGATACATTTCAAATCAATATTAAATATGACAGTCAACTTTTCATATAAAAACACATTTTGAGAATTTTGATGCCATAGTTACATATAATTACACACGGATTCATGTAGTTAACACCTAGACACAAGCAACAAACTCAAGACCCCAAGACACTGAAGGTTCAGAGTGTAACCTATAAAAATCCCAATGAAGCATTATTTTAAATTTTTTAAATCATAATTCTTTATAAGACCATTACACTGAAAATTAATGTACTTGAGAGGATACGAGAATTAAGAAAAATTTGAAAACACACACCAAGTATGTACATTGATATATGTGAATGCAGTATGATGAAGGGAAAAATTAAAAAAAAAACTGAGCATAGGAAAAAACAATGCAATACTTAGCATCTGATAAGACAGCATGTAATACTCTTCCAAGTCTATGAGAAAACAAGATTCACAGAGGAAAGCTGAAGAGCAAGATAAGAAGTCATTGAGGGCTTCCCTGGTGGCACAGTGGTTGAGAATCCGCCTGCCGATGCAGGGGACACGGGTTCGTGCCCCTGTCCGGGAAGATCCCACATGCCGCGCAGCGGCTAGGCCTGTGAGCCATGGTCGCTGAGTCTGCGCGTCCAGAGCCTGTGCTCCGCAACAGGAGAGGCCACAACAGTGAGAGGCCTGCATACCGCAAAACAATCAAACAAACAAACAAAAAACAAGAAGTCATTGAGCATAGAACACATATGATTAGGGAACCTCCTGGGAATTTCAAACCAAAAAATTCTAGAAATGTATTAAAACTGCCACAGTGACTTGTTAATTTGGGAAACTTTGAAAGTGGGGTAGATGAGTTTCCATTAAGTTATTCAGGGAAATACAAAGGATGAGCTACCTAAGTGGTAATGATCTTTAAGGATGAGATATCAACAGAGATGAACAATTCCCAAATACAGATAAAAGCATTCCACGATGGCCCTCTTGAACAAAATAAGTGGTTCAGGGATGGCTGAGTGATCCAAGAGAACTTCCCTGGGCTGGAGAAAAAAACACTACAACCTACCACCGCTGTAATTTTATAAAATGGCTTATTTGCCTTTGGCAAAAGCACAGATTATCTTGATATATTTAACAGAATCCTATTAAAATGAAATGATCATTGTTTTCATTGTTGATATGCCATATTTACTGCACACTGAGTACTGTGTACATTACTATAAGTATCTAGTACATGATAAGCACTAATATTTATTATTTTAATTAATTCTCACAATAATCCTAAAATTGATTAGAGTAATGAATTGTGTTGATAAAAAAGATGCGGACAGGCCCTCTGAGCCTTATGAATGGAGAACAAAACGTGTCCTGAGACAGAGAGTAAGTTACAACAGGGTATATTCAAAAAATTCTGAGAAATTCAGAATTGCTGGGTCATAAAATAATGAGGAAGTTAGTGGAGGAGAGGATGGCAGGAGCAAAGGGCAAAGCTTTTGTCCAAGGGTTAAATCAGGAAGAACATTGTAGCTATGCCATTGGTTTTAATCACTATCCTATACTTAATATTAACCTATTGAATAATACTGAATGAAACAGAAGCAGGATAATATTTAGCTTTTATAATGTTAAATCTAATAGAAGATGAGAAGAAATGGAATGGGAATAGAAGTAGTCAGGACAGTTAAAATATTATTAAAGTAGTCCTATATTATGTCAGTGTTGATGAGGAGAGATAGAAGAGAAAAAATAAAGCATATTTTAAGAAATGAAATCTATAAGGTTTAGCACGTGATTAAATGTGATAGGACAGGGAAAGGATGAGGTCTAGGATGGCTTCTAGATACAAAGTCATTTGTGCAGAGCAAAATCTGGTAAATATTATTTGGGCTGAATCTGAAACTCTAGATAGACTTCTGAGTTTATGTAATATACCCTCTTATAGAAAACAAAACAAAACAAACAAACAAACAAAAAATGTCCTTCTTTTTCTATGTTTGATGTATAGCAGATATGGATAATCCTGAAACTCAAGTATTTTTTTTAGGATCAGGGTATATTTACTTCTATCCTGCCTCCTCTGTTTCTTTTCTAGCAAGAGTAGTAGCCCTTAGCATTGAAAGGCTAAAGAATACCATTTGTAAATTATGTTAGCTCAGAAGCATTGAAAAAGATTATATCTCAGAAAATAGTAAACTTCGCAGCTTACACCACACAGTCATTTTCCTCCCACAGGCCATCATTTTAGTTTAGTAATTCCTTAGTGGAGAGTGGAGAGTTGGAAAGGGAGTTGAAGAGATTCTCACTTTGGACTAGAAATCTGTTTTTGTAAAACTGGACACAGAAGCAGCTAGACTCACAGAACTGAAACATCTTACTGCAACTAACATCTCCTAAGAACCCTTCCAAGGAGAATGGAGCTAAACAGAGCTAAACAGTGTCCCATTACAGAAGTCCTGCTCAGACACTAGATCATGCCTTCACCATGGATGACTGTAGAAGTGTGTGTGTGTGTGTGTGTGTGTGTGTGTGAGATTATTAATGACCAAAATTGACTGTGTGTGTATATACGTTTTGTGTGCTTTGTGTAAAGATCAAATAGGAAGGTTGCAGGTATTATTTTATAGTGGTATGTATAATATTGAAAGTACACTATTATCCACAGTCTCTTAGATGTTGTTATTCTTACCCTAGAGGATTGCCCTTTCAGTTTAACAACAAGCCAGGTTGTTCAACATTTAAATGATGACATATCAGCTAGAACACAGTCATATTTTGTTTTGAAAACTATTGGTGTTCTTTCTTGAAAACAGATTCTAAAAACAATAACATCTAAGGTTAAAATGCATAAATTTAGAAAATATTCCAGACAATTAGATTCTTTGGGCCTGGGTTAAAAATAATGAGCAGTATATAGATAAGAATGCAAATCAGTTCAGAGAATTGAAATAAGTCTAAAATTGAAAGACTTGAATTATGTATATACTACTCTTAAATGTGTATGTATTTAGAAGTGTTTTGCTCAAACATAAGCATGAATTGAATTAGAATTTAACTGTCATTTTTGGAATATGAGTATCAATGATGGTACTATATATTTTAGTGAAATGTTGGAAAGATTCAACAAATCTGGGAATGATTAAACTTGCTTCAGGAACTCACATTTCACGTTTTTATGGACTGAGAGAAAACAAGCCTTTTAAGGGCAGGAACTGTGTCTTACTCATATTTAAATTTCCAAATATGAACACAAGGTCTTTTAACAAAAAACAGATGAATTAAAGACTAAATAAGGAATATACATCCCTCATTTATTGAGTTCCTACTGTGTTCTATGCATTTTGCTAGACATTTTCATGAAATAATTTATTACCTACTATGCATAGAGTTTGTCTATCGCTGTGTTTGTATGAGGTGCTATAGGAGATATGGGTCTTTTTATAAGAGAAGAACAAAGATATGGTTCTTGATATCTTACAGCTTACAAATATGTTAAATGAATGAAATACACAATTATGGAAAAGCTAGGGGACAAAATAGTTTGTTGGAAAGCATTAACAGAGAGAACTAAATTATATATTGCAGCTAACTGTCCACCACAGATCTATCATTGGTGAACAGCTACAGACACAAGGAATTATATTTGATAGCAACTAATTCTTTGAATTCTATATGAATTGAAGTGAATGCATGTTCATTCTAGGCCAAAAAGTTTAAATGTGGAAGTGTTTTGCTGATGCTCTTTTCCACATCTGGCATATTGAAATGTATTGATAGATGATCACCAGAGCCACATTTTAAGTCCCCAGCTGAAGATGTTAGACATTCCATCAGCATGGATCACTGATTGATTCTGTGGATATGGGCTGACTTGCAAACGTGGCCATTTATTCAGTATAGCTACCTGAGTAAGATATAAGCTTCTATATCTGTGATCCATTGCACCATGCTGGGCTATTTGTTACAGCAGTCAGACTGCCCTAATATTTGACATTTGCATCATAAGTAGGTTGTTGGTGATAGTAGACAGAGAGATGGATGAACTCATGAAGAAAGCCTTTTGAGATGAAGTGATTAAAAAGATATTAAAGGACAGGAGGACATATTCGTTAGAGAAAAAGAGAAGGTATGGTATCAAAATGGGAATAAGATGTGTGTGTGTGTGCAACCTTAGTTGGAGGAGGAAGGAGTTGTGTAGGTTCACCATAGATTACTAGGAAAGGACTCTGGAAGAACTTGAACATCAGTCTGGATGGTATGCATGTTATAGAGTAGAAAGCCATCATAGGCACTTGAACAAAAGAATTATGTAAAGAAAACAATGTTTTAAGAGGGTTAACTTACCAATACTGTGAAAGAAGGCAATATATGACAGAGATAATTAAATGGAGAGATAAACCCCAATCATAATGTAAACTGTAACAAGAGCACCTTTAACCCGAGGGTGGCAGAAATTGAAAATTATTTTAGCGCCAAGGCAAGTAATGGTTTTGTAGGGAACAGGACAACAGAAGCTGAATAGGAAATAGTGGGAGTTATCGTCAACTTGGAGAGTATTTGTATTGCCTAAAAATAGTCTAATAAAATTAAGAAAAATGGGTCTGCAGGGGCCATAATCCATCAGTTTTGCTACCTGCTTTAATAAATGTAAAAATTACATTTATACATAATTATGAGATGGAGAAAGAGAAAGGAGAATCTACTTGTGCCAAGACCTGGGAAAACTATGAAAAATATTATACATATATATGATACATGTATAATATATGATATGCATACATACATTATATATTTTGAAGTCTTGATTTTCCATGACTTCTCATGATTTTCTAAGATTTGAAAGTCTAAAAGTCTTTGCTAAAGTTATGCAATAAATAAAGAGCAGATACAGAAGTAAAATGTGCATCTCTTTTCTGAAGTCTACTACCATTTTCCCTGATATTATGATGATGATGCTGTGATTTATGCCACACACATGTCATTGGCTCTAGCAAAATATATAACTGAACTTAACACCAGCAGGTAGGGAGGTAGACTGCATTCATGATGAGTACATAGTAAAGGGGTAGATGCAGGGAAGGGTGAATCACTGAGGCCCATTATGAAATCTATCACTCCATTTATTCAAAATTATTATTTAGAAAGTCAGTAATATTTTATATAAAATGATGGAGAAAATGAATAGGAAAATTACTTTATTTCCTATAGGCTTACTTATAAAACATATTTAATAGAGATAAACCTTTTATGTTTTAATTTATGAAAATTCTGTTACATCAAATAGAAATTTTCTCACTGGACTCCGTTATCCTCCCTTCATTTCTTTCTTTTTTTTTTTTTTTTTGCACTCCTCATTCTTCTTTTCCTCTCTCCTTTCCCAGAAAGTTTTTGAGCAGTTATTTCATGGACAGTAGTTAGGAGTATAGGCTATGGGATCAGATTATCCAGGTAAAATTTTTACCCAAGTAAAAACTGGTTTAGGGCACATCATTTATTATATCGAAACCATATTTCCCTTGGCTATGTTATAGGGATAAATGCCACCTCACAAAGTTGCTGCAAGGAACAAATGAGATAAAGCAGGTAAATCATTTAACAAAGTAACTGGCCTATAGTAAGTGCTTAATAAATGTTAATGATTATTGATTGTGGACAGAAAAAAATTCAGTCTTCAAAAATAAATGTAGAAAGAGTAGGCTTAGACTGTTTTCCCAGAAACAACATTTCCTTTGGTAAAGAATCAAATAATTGTCTGTTTCTTTAAGAGGGGTTTTGTCCAGGCATAAAAAATTTAATTGAATATGACTTTTTCCTCTTGTGATGTGAAACTACATCTAGGCCAATAAAGTTTCTAGTTTTTCTACATAGCCAACTAAAATTGTTTTATATTTATCACAAAAACTAACATCCCTGCAATGATTACACAAGAAGGAATTGTGTCCATAATGCTCTTCTCTGTTCAAAGATCAGTTTTGCTATCACTTGAAATGATCCTCAACTTAAATGAGGTCAAGTGTGATGTACATAGTGCTTGAAATACTCTAATTTGAGTATTTATAATATACTTGTACATATTTGTGGTTAAAAATATAACTGTGCCTTTTAATCAAAGCAAAACATCTTAAAGATTATGTTCTACTTTCAACTGTTTAAAGGCTATGCAAAGTAACAAAGATTCCACTGTCTATGCATAATATTTTATAAGGTGATAGGCTAAAAGCATGAGAAATATTGGCTAGAAAGCTCAGTTCACAAATGTTCTTATTTTGTATTTTAAAAAAAAACAACTGTAAGTAACTTTATTTTTCAAGTTCTTACTAGAAAAGATAAAAACCAGCACTTTAGCAAGTTATTGCAAAGGGAAGATTTTGGTAATATGGTAGAAGATAACCCCAAAGGAAAAAATAGAAGGACGTATTGTATTGACCTACTTAAATATTTCCTCTAAAATTCAATAGAGTACTAAAAAATATATTAAAAATCTTAAATTGGACAAATATGACAAATATAGACCTTACATATTTTAATACATTAAATCCCATATTTTAAAGTGAAAACTAGCATTTTCTCAAAGCTAAATGAAAATGGCTACTGTGTAATAAACAGCTATGGAAAGAGAAAATTCTTTGTAAAGAAAACATCACAGTTTAATCATTGATTATTAACCTTAGAATTTTCCCCCCCCCAAAGGGAAAATACAGAAAAAAAGATTTGTTATATTAAAAACTTTAAAAAATTTTGTATATAATTATTTTATTACCTGTAGTCATTTCCTTAGCCCATTTACAGTTTTGCTTCCACCCACCTCTTTTGTACTGTTATTAGCGAATATATTACAATTATATTACCTTTCTCTGTTATTGGTCCAAGAATACATTTTATATATGTATTTTATAAAATGTATTGTTTCATATATATAGTTATTTATATAAAATGTATGTGTATATATATCAATATAAAATGTATTATTGGGTCTAGAACATATAGAAACATTTGGTTAATTTTTATAGTTTATATTTTTTCTTTTTTTTTAAATTTATTTGTTTTTTGACTGCGTTGGGTCTTCGTTGCTGCATGCGGGCTATCTCTAGTTGCGGCAAGTGGGGGCTACTCTTCGTTGTAGTGCGTGGGCCTCTTACTGCAGTGGCTTCTCTCATTGTGGAGCAAGGACTCTAGGAGTGCGAGTTTCAGTAGTTATGGTGCTTGGGCTCAGTATTTGTAGCTTGTGGGCTCTAGAGCGCAGACTCAGTAGTTGGGGTGCACGGGCTTAGTTGCTCTGCAGCATGTGGGATCTTTCCGGAGCAGGGCTTGAACCCATGTCCCCTGCATTGGCAGGCAGATTCTTAACCACTGTGCCACCAGGAAACTCCCTACAATTTATATATTTTTATTGATATTATCTATGTGATATTACATTACTATCACACCTTCTTTTATTTATTTATTTTTTAATTTTTAAATTTGCTTACCTTTTTTTTTTTTTTTGCGGTACGCGGGCCTCTCACTGTTGTGGCCTCTCCCGTTGCGGAGCACAGGCTCCAGACACACAGGCTCAGCGGCCATGGCTCACGGGCCCAGCTGTTCCGCGGCATGTGGGATCTTCCCGGACTGGGGCACGAACCTGTGTCCCCTGCATTGGCAGGCGGACTGTCAACCACTGCGCCACAAGGGAAACCCCCAAATTTGCTTACCTTTTAACCCCCTTCACTTATTTCTCCTATAAATAAGGGAGCAAAAAGACTTTATTGGTACCTATCACAGAATTCTCTCAAAATATATATAATTCAAGATGTCAATGGCCACTTAATACTTGAGCTCAAGCAGAGTTAAGTTGTCAGGCTGAGCTGGTCCTCAAAATGCCATAACACTGTTCTCCACCACCTTACCTATCTCTCCCTGGTCACAAATACCTCTGCTTCTTGCCCTACTGCTCCTCCTTTTTCTCCTTCTCCTTTTCACCAAGTTTAGACTGTACAGACATAGACCCACAAGAGAATAAAAATAAATTATTCAGTTGTTATGAAGATCCTACTTTAGTTAGGACTGAATAGAAATTCAGAGACAACCAAAATTCAGTTTCCAATCTAACAGGGGAGACTGACTCTTTCAAGACAGAGAGATAAATGCAAAATCAGAGCTGAGAGGAGAAATCTTGGGGATCAGGAAAGAAATAGAGGGGATGGGGGATGTGGCGTATTATTTAGCCCTTGAAGAATGAATATATGCCTGCCAAGAAGAGAAAGTGTCATGAGAGCATCTTAGGAAGGAAGAACATTGTATGTAAACAGATGCTGGCTTTGAAACCATGAAATGTCTCAGGTGAGTGATAATTCAAGCCAGAGAGAAGAGGAAGGCAGGTAGCCCAGGAACCTCTGTAAGGCCCTCCCTCCTGAACTGTCTTAGACCTTGAGTCAATCCTATCTTCAGATTTGCCCAGTATCAGGGCTCATAGATTTTAAATAGGTTCAACTTCTATCATGATGATGCCTTTTTCTGTTCCCCTTCACAGCTTGCTACTGAAACCCAAGAGGTTTGAGACACACTTGGTCCTGTGGCCTGAACCAAATGATCCTGCTGAAAATGCCTGTCCCCTTTCCACCACCCCAGGTCCTGGTTTTAGTGTATATACCTACATACATAAATACATACATTTAGTATATAGAATGATAATTTGTCTGAAATGAGTGGTTCTGCCTATGTGTGTGTTAAAATAAGGTGACATGAAAATGTAAATATTTACCAAATTATTCCTAGTTGGAACAAAAGAGGGAGGGGATTTCTAGAAGGGGTGAAAGTAAAACTTTATTATATTTACCAGATATATACATCTCACAGGCACACAAAGAGGGGAAATAGTTCCTTTTTTAAAGTTACTCTGATCCTGTCATTTTGTTTTAATCTTTCTTCTTAGGGTCCATTTGTTTTAAATATACCTCAGCCACTGGTCTGTATTGACCTTATTCAGCCTTTTTCTGAGTAAATATCAGTAGTCTATAAAATATTTAGAATAAATTATTATGTAATAATTAGTAAATCTCTGTTTTCCCTTTTCTTGTTTTCCAAATTAATTTGACATTTATAATTTTGGCAACACATACCTTCATTTCAGAACAGGTACAATGAACAAGAGAAATGCCTTTAAAATATTCTAGTCTCTATCCTTTGAATTGTTCATAAATCAAAGAAATACAAATTGAAGGTGAAGAGGAAATTTATTGTAGATGTTTATGGGGTGCCAAGTTCCCCTCAGGGTTTCTGTGTTCTTCAGCTCTGCATTCATAATTGTGCCAGAGACAGAAGATGGAGCCATTGAGGAGCACCAGAGTGGGCTTATCAGGGGAAAGGTGAGTATTTAGATTTAGGGAGCAAAGACAATAGGGGTTTATGTGGGGTAAGGGTGGGAAAGAACACCCACAACTTTGGAGAATTTAACGTGGGACTTGGACAGTGAACACTTTTGAGAAGTGCAGAGCCTTAAAAAAGATGCCTGAAAGTTGGAAACAATAAGAATAAAGGGTCAAAGGTGGGGATACATAGGTGTCCTGAGAGAAGGTAATTTCTACTTGATCCCCTTCTCCCTTTTGCAGGTATGTGCATTAAAATGAAGGCTTGAAAGAAATGTGTCCTAATGGAACCTTTCCTTCCCACTCCCTCTCCTCGCTAGGCTACCTTCATGCCTTTGACTATGAATGTCTTTTATTTGTTTATTTTCACCTTGGTAAACTTTACCTTTTTAAAGAATTTGGTCTCTGCTAAGAATAGAAATGACTGGCACAGCTGTAATAATTGCTCTTCATCTCTTGGAAATGCTGTGATATATAAAAAGCAATTCTCTTATTTTTCTAAGTTGTAAGCAAATGGTAGTGATTTTCTCATTTTACCAATCAGCATTACTTTGGAACACAGTAACCTGCATATTGTAGTGTGAATTTCTTGAACTTTTTTCTACTAGCCAGTCAACTCTTGGCCAATGTGTTAAATTAAAAAACCTTGCCATATATTACTTCCAACACTTTTTCCGTAAGCAAATTTCAGTAGAGCAAAATAAAAGCTGGAGTGAGGATATGGAAACAGGAACCAAAAAAAAATGAATAATCAGAATAGAGTTCCTTATATAATCAAAAAGGAGATAAGCCTTCACTCCACAACTTGTTGCAAAGTCATAACATCACTCTACCATTTTAACACTGTGTACTCAGCAGTATTTATTATATAAAGAATCCATTTTATCCCAAACCACTGTGAGGATGCCTGTGATTTAGGGACCTTTGAAATTATGAATTATTAGAAACCAAATATTGAAATTTTATTTTAAAAGCTAAACAACAACAACAAAAATCTTTTTCCCTACAATGCTATTTCTCTCTGCCTCATTATTCACTACCATAGAGAGGCTGGTTTGTTATTGCAACACATTGGACTGCATAGCTCGGGATAGGTTTTATGTTCTCTACACTCTTAGCCTTTGTGGAACTGCACTTTCCAATTTATAACAGGAAATCCAATTCTATAAAAATCTAATTATTTCATATGGTGGACTCAGCATGACTCTCCCCTCCACTTCTTCCCCCTTTATTTGGCTGGGTGAGGAGTGTATTTCCTCTAGGGTTTACATTTTTTCAACCCAGCTACATTTTGAGAACACACACACAAAAAGGGATTTGGCATACATCTTTTCCCATCTCCTTTCAGTAATTATAGTTAATGAAACTACGTGTGTTTTTTCACTTGTGTGGTCTTCTGGAAAATAAGAGTTTATTTTATTCCAAAAAATGTCATTTCAGTATTTTGGTTGGTTCATTGTTATTATCTTTTTCAAGGGTAACAAGCAGATTCTTTCCAAAAATATGTTAATAATTATGGTATTAACCAAGAAAGAAATTGCTGCACTTCAAAATTAAAATTCATCTTCTGCTGCTCTGTTCTGTAATAACTAGGTCATCAGTTTGGGTGTGCCTGCTTAACATGCATTTACTATCCATATGTATTCCCTCACCTAGAGGCCTGATATTTTTAATGAGATTATATCAAAGGATGGGAAGGCTGGAGAGTAGTAACATCATTTTATTGAGTAATTCCCAGAACTCTGATCCATTTCAGTGAGGCAATTAAGACTGCTAACTACAATAAATGATACTAAGAGATTACAGAGGTTTTTCTGCATGACTGCATAGTTTAAAAAATAATTTAGGTTTACTTAACATTGAAAACACTTCCAGAGGGGAAAAATAGTGGGTTTTTTTCTTTCCATTTTTCAATTTAGCTGAATGCAAAGAAGCGATTTTCTCTTACTGTGCCTGTGCGGCACTTATGTGCACTCTGATGATAAATGATTTCTTTGAGTTGTACTGCTCAAAGAAGTAGATTTTAATTGTATGCTTTTCCTACATGTCACTAATACCTATAATGTTCATTAGCATCATATCCACTGTGGTGTTTAGCTGGGGAAGACTAATAAGCCTAAATATTCTCATGAAAAGCTGTGTGCATTTAGCCTCTTTCTCCCACTTCAGCTTATTACTGCTATTGCCTCCAAAGACAATAGGAGAGTTCTTAAAAACAAACAGAGGAAAATCAAAGTTTGTTGTCTTGAAGAGTTAATTCTGACAGAGAGGTGACCTTTATCCCTACGTACTCACTCTTTTTTATTTTATTTTATTTTTTTATCAAGCCTCTCCAAAGGGACTCATCATATGCAGGGCTCTATGAAGAGAAAAAGAAGAGCATTGTCCTTATCACCTCCTTCCAGAAAGTGGCAGAGTAATAGGACTTTGTAAGGCGAAATGAAGCCCAGTCTGATGGCTGCTGATTAAAAATTGACTCTGCCACATCAAAGAAGAGTTGAAGGTGAAAATGATGATCACTTCCCTCTCCCAGGGACCCTGCACCATTTCTTTTATTCAACCTTGAAAGGTTCTTTCTGAATAAGATAATATCCCTCGAGTCCATTCTGCCTTGGCAGCATGGAAAAATGTAGATCAGTATGCCTATTCTTTATGAAAAAAAATGGGATTTTGTTAATGACATAGCACTTTAAAGTAATGGCTTGTATGTGGCAAATGCTGAGAAATTAATTATAAAATGCTTCTTAGACTGTGGATGAAATTAATTGCTGGTACGTAGCTACTAAAAGACCACTGTAAACCTGAACAGCCTTGACTGCTTTTTCCTGATTATTTTCACTTTTAGATTGAATATAGCTACCTATGCCCCTTTTTATTTTCACCACATTTTAGAAACACTGAATTCTCAGAAAGGTTGTCATCTGTAATGTAATATTCTTATACATAAAAGGAAAAGTATCTCATTTTTTTGTCAAAATACATAACACATCTGTATTTCCTGAATGTCTTATGCTACCCATTTGGACATACAGTCCCCAGAGTATCTAAATATATAAATATACATGTATATATAATATAGATATACACAGAGATGTAGTCTAACTGGACAAACACATGCACACTTATATGGAGAGTTAAAATATCTGTAAAGGAAGCATTACAAAGTTTTTATATATTTATAAACAAATACAGAATATGAATCTATACAAAAACATCAAAGACATATGAAGAAACCATTTTAGACTAATTGAAAAAAATAAACAATATTATGTATATAATTCATAAAGATTTGACACTTAAGAAAGGTTTTCATACATTCATTTCAGATTTTCCTATTAACCCTCATTTGCCATTAGAGCAGACACAACATTTCCAAGCAGGCTATCCCTAGCTTCTTCAATCTGTCTACAGTTGTATAATTAAGAAATTTCTCATAGATTATGATAGAAATCTAAAGCACACTATAAAAATTGAAGAGTAAAGTTCTTCATAATGACTTGAAATTATTAATATATGCATTGAAAGTGAATAAATGGAAGCCACGAATTTGGTAAATGAAATATTCTGAAGCATTAACTTTCTAACTAATTTTCCTTCTGAAAAAATGAATCATCACTTAGGTAACAGACTATGTAGTTTATAGGTCCACAGCTATGCATTGCACAGTGTTTAAACACAGGAGATATTTTTAAATCTCAGAATAAATTCAGATACGTAAGATGATATACTTTTTAAACCCAGTATATATAATCAAAAGTCTATTATACTATTTCTGATATCATTTTCTTGTAACATTTAAATGAAGTGTTACAGTCTTGCTAATAACTGAAGAAAATGTCCACTTTATGAAGAATTTGTGATATATAAATATACCAGAAAACAACAAGTTAACTACTAATGGCATTAAAATTTAAGAATAGGAATATTATTCTCATTGCTTCAATGCCAAGTTTAATTCAGTTATTTGAGTCAATATTTACCTAGAATATCTGTTTATTTGTTTGCTTTTTAATACCCAGTTTCCAAAACTATCTAGGTTTATTTTTAATGTAGATCTCTGAAGACAACCCCTCCAAATTACAAAGTATATTATAGGAAAATAACCTTCAGAGAAAAATAAAGTTTAATATAATTTTATCACTGGTTTTCATTACACAGTAATATATTTCATATTAAAATGTGACAATAAGTGCAGTCAAGATATTTAAAGTTGAATTTATTCCTATTTGTAAACTATTACATTAATTATATTTTTATGGAAGTTATAGAATTATTAATGTAAAAATATGGACTTTTAAATGTGTTTCTACTCTCCTACAAAATTTTTTAATGTTCCCATTCAAAATAAAATAAATTTTTTGTCTGGTACTTATAGCTACAATCTAGTTTCACCTAAGGCATGTATTCTTTTTCAACAAAACAAGTCATTAAAAGCGAAAGCTAAATTAATCTTGTTTTTTGTAGTTTATTTTTTTCAAATAATCCTATTTTTCAATTCCATTGGTCTATAAATCATTTGAAATTAGGGGAAATGTTTTGTTTGTTTTTGTTTACCTGAAACCTTGCTTAGTGCCTAGTACATAAACAGTTTTCAAAAATATTTTTATAAATATTTCTAATAAGTAAAATCTTAAAAAATAATAGACTCATAAAGAATTAAGTAAAAACTTAGGTCAGAATGATCAGACCAATTTTTGTGTTGTTAGTCATTCTCTAGTGCTATTATAAACCTGACTGAATTAAATTAATTTATCAAAGATCTTGTCAACATCTTCAGGAAAGAGATACAATGATTTATTTTGGTTATTAGAGTTCAGATACAACATATCAACAATTTTATTCTAATTAGAATGTCTATTTTGAGATTGCAACGAAATTACTCCCCAAGTATACCTAACTCATATTGCCCCTGGACCCGTATTGCTGGTGTATCACTGTTATGGACCTGGGTAAGTTTATAAATTGTTGCTTTAAACCAGAATTTTTGCACCTTGGCACTACTGACATTGAGTCAGATCATTGTTTTTTTTTTTGTTTGTTTGTTTTTTTGTGGTACGCGGGCCTCTTACTGTTGTGGCCTCTCCCGTTGCGGAGCACAGGCTCTGGACACGCAGGCTCAGCAGCCATGGAGCACGGGCCCAGCCGCTCCGCGGCATGTGAGATCTTCCTGGACCGGGGCACGGATCCATGTCCCCTGAATCGGCAGGCAGATTCTCAACCGCTGCACCACCAGGGAAGCCCCCAGATCATTGTGTTTTTGTGAGGGGCTGTCCTGTGCCTTGGAGGATATTTAGGTGCATCTGGAGCTTCTACCTTTTTTATGTGAGTAGCACTCCTCCCCCAATGTCTGGCCAATTGTGAGAACCATTAATGTCTCCAGACATTACTAGATATCCCCTAAAGAACACAACTTTCCCCCAACCCACACATCTGGCCACTGAAAACCACTGCTCTCATCCTACAGGGCAGGTGGGGCAGGTGGGGCAGCTGGTGCAGCTCTTTGAGCAAAAGGAAACCCTAAGATGATTCTGTGATTTGAATTTGGTAGGTTTCTGGAGTTTTTCATTGGGATTTGTATATTATAAGCATGGAAAATCTTGTTGTCTATCCTATTCACATTCCTTTTTATTCTGCCTGATAATTTTCAGAATTATCTTCTAAGTTATACATAATTTTTTTTTGTCACCTGTTTTGTCAACTAAATTGCGAGTATTATAACATGATAGACAGTATCAATTTTCTTTGCCACTTTACTACAATCTCTACTTTCAACTATACTGGATCCTATTTTTCCTCTGGATCTGGGTGTGATTGCAATGTTTTCACAATTGTTAAGTGACTAACACAATCTCATTTCATTAGTTGAAATTAACTCTAGTTTGTTTTAAAGTTTCATCAGTTAAACTCAATTCAAAATTGCCCTCCTCTGAACTACTATTGCTTGAATTAGAGGAGGACTGGTGTTCTGGCTCTAAGACCTCTCCCCTGACCCCTCACATTTTTTCCAGGTGCATTCTTTTCAGGGGTTAGCGATAAGAAAAAAGAATAAAACAAGCATGGGTAGCCTTATCTGAATGCCTGTGTGTCACTGGTAGGATGGATTATTGACCTTGTTCTGGTTCTGGTTCAGTCTATTTTCCTTTTCTTGAGGCTGTGGGTCTCTGTTAATTTGGTGGTTCCAAGTAACTTTGTGTGTGTGTGTATGTGTGTGTATGTGTGTGTGTGTGTGTGTGTGTGTGTGTGTGTGTGTGTGTGTCTGTGTGTGTGTATGTTACTAAATCCTACTGCTAACTGCACAACAGGCCAGTAAATCTAGAGAAGATTTGTTGGGGCAAGGAATAGTGACTTTATTCAGAAAGCCAGCGGTCTGAGAAGATAGTGGACTAGTGTCCCAAAGAACCATCTTATCCAAGTTAGAATTCAGGCTTCTTTTATATTAAAGGTGGAAGGGGAGTGGTTGGTTGTTGCAAACTTCTTGGTGTCAGAATCCATTGTTCTGTAGGTCAGGTCACGGTGTTCCTGTAAACCTCCAACAAGACAAATGCTATTCTCTGTTCTGCAACTTTTTATCTCTATATGAATAGAAAAGTATTATACATTTAAAGATCAGAGCCTTGAGAATGGGCTATCTTGTATATTTTAGGCTATAGGAAACATTCTTAACTTGTAGCAAAAGCAATAGAATACAAATGTAAAGGTAAAAGAAACAGATCCATTATGGAGTCAGATTTGTTCTTCCCTAGTACCTGTGTGTGTTTGATAGACTGTATTCAGTACTCTCCGGCTTGCACAAAAGAAACTTAAGAGACAATATCTACTGCCTTCACCCTGCTAGGAGTAAATGACCCCAACCCTTTCTAGGTGTTCCATGCCCCTCACTTGACTCAGCAGCCATTTGCAGAACAACATTAATACTGCCTTCTTTCTAGCCTACACTTTTGAAACTGTAACCACTAGAACCCATGTGGTCCTCTTCTGCTTACTTGTGGGGCTGCAAATTTGTAGACTGAAAGGGGAATAACTTGCATCATGTTCCCAGGTATATTGCAACACAGTCTCTTTAGGCCCTACTGGGATTGGCTACTCTGTAGATTTCTTATCTTCAGCTACCAGAGACAAGTTCCAATATATATTTAGGAATTTCCTCAAATCTCAGAGAAAAATGTTAAATATGCCTTTTATCTTCCATCTTTGGGAAGTAGTACTAAAAATAAACTCATGCTAATGATTTATGTTCCCAGAACAATCTCCAGAGAAATTCCTTCTTATATACTCTGTTGTTCTGGAGGTACAAGAGGGGTTTGATAGTATTACATCTCAGATGGGAGTGGAGTGTCTTGTCTCCTTTTTACAAACTCCGCTATTAGGACTAACTCCAGGGTCTCTACTCACTTGGATTCAGGGAGAGAACAATTCTCACCTGGAATAAAATACTCTATAATAGACTGACTTCTCTTTCACTCATAGCTCTCTGCAAGCCTTGTGGGGAAGTGGTTTGCCTCATCTGATGATTGCCTTCTTTGATGTCTATTTTCCTCAATTTAGGACCTTGACTACATTTTTAGGACAAAGGGAAAGAATTCAACATGATGTCCTGTTTTCTATGCATGATTGTTGAGTGTTCGTTCTTCTCCTTTAGGATCTATATTAATGGAAGATTGATTTGTTTCTTAATTTGATGCTGGCAAGGAAGAAAAACTTGACCCTGTGTCCTACATAATGGGATGGTTAATTTTGTGTGTCAACTTGGAGGGTGTTTTTGAATGAGATTAGCATTTAAATATGTGTGCTTTGAATAAAGCAGATTGCCCTCTATAAAAGGAATGGTCCTTATCTAATCAGTTGAAAGTCTGAATAGAGCAAAGTGACCAGTCTCCATGAGCAAGAGGAATTTCTCCAGCAGACTGCCTTGGGACTTCACCTGGACTATCAGGATCTCCTGGGTCTCCACCAGGCAACATTTGGACTGGAAGTGCACCATCAGCTCTTCGGGTCTCTATTGCAGAGACCCACAGTACTGGCCCACAATGAAGATTTTGGACTTCCCAGACTCTGTAATCACATATGCCAATCCCTTATTTTATATATATATATATATATATATATATATATATATATATATATATATATATATATATATATATCTTATTGGTTCTATTTCTCTAGAGAACCCTGACTAATACAATAATTAAGAAAAAAGGGACTCAACTATATTGCATTTTATATTCATTAAAATATACAAAGAATCTAAATTAATTTTTCAGATTAAAATTACTTTCCATTTCCAAACTATTCTATAATAGAGTGCTGAAATTCTAATTAGTGCTTCTCTTTAATTGGCAAGGGTGTCAGGGTGTAAGTTCAGTTTCTATCTATGCTTTTGACACATGGTAACCTTGGACACCAATTGTATAAAATATTTTATAAGGAGTATATTGTATTTCGCTTTGTGGAATATATATGTATATATATATATATACACACATGCTTATTTTATATATAGTATACTTTATAAATATATATACATATGTGTATATATATGCATATATATGGGGGCAGTCGGGAGGAAATCAGAAGTGACTGATGCTGTGTATAAGATTTTATTTTAGTATAAAGCAAATGTTCTACAATTGATTGTGGTGATGGTTATACAACTCTGTGAATATAAGAAAAATCATTGAATTGTAAACTTTAAATGTCTGAATTGTATGTTATGTAATTTATATGTGAATAAAGCTCTATATAAAATAATGAGAGAAAAATGTAGTTTTCATAAACATTTTGAGTGCAGAACCTAAAGGAACATATTCTCAATTAAACTGAAGAATGTGGTTATAGAAAAGTCTAGTATACCTCTTTATAGAGACATTGTCACAAAATGGAGTAGAAAAATTCATAAGCATAAATTAGGAGTTTTATTACAAGATTCACCTTGGACAAACTGAGTTGGAGGGAGCATAAGAGAGTGGGGGGAGGGTGAAGGAATGTAAAATTGGCTGAAGAAAGAATTAAGAGAGATCCAGAAACTTAAAGAATTCTGGTGCATCCAGAGTGTGGAAATTAGATGGTGGGAAGTAGTTTAACATGAAAATAAAGTGGTAATGTGGTGTCCTGGAGACCACATTAAAGACATGGATGAATTCTAAGAACAGGACTGATGAAATCAGAATTGCATTTAAGATCATTTTGGCTTCAAGTAAAGGATGGATTAGATCATGAAACTGAAGGTATGTCAATTGGAAGGCTGCAGTACTAATACATGAGAAATTATGGTGGCCTGAATTAGGATATTGCAGTGGAACTGGAAAGGATAATAAGTGGTCAAGAAATGTTAGTGAGATTGAATCAGAGCTTGGTGATAAGTTGCATATAACAGGTGAGAAATAAGAAGAAATCTCACATGACTCATGGGTTTTAGCCTTGTCACCAAATGAATAGTGGATCAAATAAACTTGACAAAGAACTCCAAAGAGGAACAAAGTTAGGGTTAAGGCTAAAAGTTTCATTCAGATATCTACCTTTTGAGTTTAAAATACCTGTCAGAAATTTAAGTGGGGATTATCTAGGACCTTGGACCAAAGTATGTTCCAAAAGCAACCGAATAACCTGGGGGTGTTTTAGAAAAGTGGAATCTCAGACCACATTCCAGAACAACTGAGTCAGATTCTGTATTTTTAGAAAGAGCTCCAGTGATTTTTATTCACATTATTGTTTGAGAGGTATTGCTCTAATAGACTACTGCTGTATAGGTCCAGAGTTAGGTAGGGAAGTTTGAGCTGAGGTTAAGGACATTAACATAAATAAATCCATAAGTAATGATGAAATTGTATTATCTTCAAGAATGAAAATTAGACCGTTTTTTCCATTATGATATTATGAAAGATTGCATTTTATACAGAACATTTTCATTTTCAATATTTATAACTCCAAATTGCCTATTAAAAATATAGTTTTAAAAAGTCAATTTCATCAGAAGTATAATTCTATTTTTTGATTATTGTATTTCTGTCCCCATAATATATAACATGCTATATATAAGCATGTTTTGCTACTGTAACTGCAAAATGGTAGCTCTATAGTATTTTTTATTAGAAGTGAAAAAGATGTACAGATACAGATTTTATTTTTAGATTTCTGAAATCTTTATCAACTTTAAAAAGCCGGAGCATTTAAAAACTTTCATTTCCTATAAATCTGATTTAGAACAAATTTATATCTGACAGATAATTCACACAGAAACTTAATGTTTGGAAAATCTGTAAATTTTATAAGCATAACTTTTCTACAGGCATAAATTATTCTTTTCTATAAATAATTTACTCCAGTGTGGTTTCACCCTTATATAGCCAATTTGTCAAGCAAGACCCCATACCAGGCAGATAGAGTCAAAAAGCTGTGTCTAAACTTGTCTGCGTTGTGTTTTTCAGCTTGGTTCCAACATTTCAACCCAGGATGCTCACTCTGCCCTGAACAGTGAGAGTGCCTTTAATTACAATCTGACATGTATTCGTGAGAAACAAAAGGCTATGAACTGAGGGTGATGATTAACTGTTCTACTGGATAATTGCTTAAACTACTACTTATATTATGCTTCATTATCTCTTTTGAACAAAGTGATTATTGGCCTTTTGTGTAGCGATTATACAGTGTAAGTGCAATCTTGCTGTTTTAACTCTCATCAGAGTTTATGTTTAATGTACTTCCATTACAATGAAGGGTGCAATTTTAGGTGTTCTTTCTTCAGCTGAGAACCCTCCTGGAATCAATCTCTTATGGCTTTATTTCTTGATTTGGAATATGCAACATCTTCTGGTCTTCCAGGGAAAGGGAATTCAAAACATAATGATACAGTATTCAAGAGTAATATAAATATGCTCATACCTTTTGTATGCATAGCCACACATGCAAACAGCTCCAATATTATGATTTATACCAAAAAATCAGCAAACTCGTAGGTTCTGAAAATCTCAGAGAACAAAACTAAAGTTAAAAAAAGTAGTTTACTTTTTACATAGACAGTACTTAAAAGCCACAAACTTGATTCCCTTTGTAAATATAGAATAACTATCCACAGGTAGTTATCATGATGAACCCATGTCTTTGTTATTAGAAAAAAAATTCAAAATCCCAAACTTTCAAAACTTTAATTTATGTTTAAGTAATTATCAGGCTCACAGAACTTTACCCCTCTCCAAAAACTTCTCATCTTTCAAACTCATGTTTTCTCAGGAGAAAACTTTCACGATGTCATTGCATTTGGTTGATTTTGGTCTACTCAAATATCTGGCATAATTGCCATGAGAACAGCCTTTAGTGAGATCAAAGCACATGTTATTTTAATGTTTTCCTTGAGGTGTAGTTGATAGACAATAAACTGCACATATATTAAATGTATTTTTTATATATAAATTTATTTATTTTCTTTATCTTTGGCTGCTTTGGGTCTTTGTTGCTGCACGCGGGCTTTCTCTAGTTGCGGCGAGTGGGGGCTACTCTTCGTTGCGGTGTACAGACTTCTAATTGTGGTGGCTTCTCTTGTTGCAGAGCACGGGTTCCAGGCACACAGGCTTCAGTAGTTGTGGCACGCAGGCTCTGAAGTTGTGACTCGTGGGCTTAGGTGCTCTGCGGCATATGGGATCTTCTGGAACCAGGGCTTGAACCCGTTTCCCCTGCATTGGCAGGCGGATTCTTAACCACTGCACCACCAGGGAAGCCCTAAATGTAAAATTTAGATACGTTTTTAAATAAGTATATATTCCTGAAACATCACCACAATTAAGATGAGTACAGCCCTTATCCCCCAAAGATTCCATGTGTCTCTTAGTAATCCCTCCCTTTTACTTTTCCCTGAAATCCTGCACTCCAGCTCCAGACAACCACTGCTCTGCTTTCTGATATAAATTAATTTGTATTTTCTATATGGTTAAGTATAAATGGAATGGTAAAATGTGTACCTGGCTTCTCTCATTCAACATAATTATTTGGGAATCCATACACATTGTGTATGTCCACGGTTCATTCCTTTTATTGTGCATTAGTGTTCCATTGTGCAGATAAACCACATTTATGTCTATATTACTTGTTAGTGGGACATTTCCTGTTATTTCCAGTTTCAATTGATTACAAATAAAGCTGCTATGAACATTTGTTTACAAGTTTGTATTGGCACATAATTTCATTTATATTAGGTAACATCTAAGACTGAGCTGGTTGAATCATATGATAGATACACATTCAAGTTTTTTAAAAACGGGTAAACGCTTTTCCAACATGTTTGAACAATTTTACAATCCCAGTAGTAGTATATGAGAGTCCCAGTTCTTTCATATCCTTGCCAATGCTTGGCTTGGTCAGTCTTTTCAACAATAGTCACTCAAATAGATGTGCCCTAGTATTTCATTGCAGTTTTAATTTGATTTTTTCTAATGACTAAAAATGTTGAGCATATTTTCATGTGCTATTTGCCATTTGGTTATCTTTTTGGTGAAGTGTCTATTAAAATATCTTAATGTTATCTAGGCTTTTTTTTTATAGATGCCCATTATTAGGTTGAGGAAGCGCCATCTACTCATAGTATTTTTGAAGAATGAATGTTGGAATTTAACAAATGTTTTTTCTGCATATATTATGAAAGATGATGTTTTTTTCTTTTTTATTTATGAATATGGTAGATTATATTAAGCTGATCTTTGAATGTTAAATCAACCTTGCATTACTGAGATATACTTTATTTGGTCATAGTGTATCATCATTTTCATACATTGCTGGATTGAATTTAGTAAATTTTGTTAGAAGCTTTGTATCTATTTTCACAAAGCATATCATTCTGTATTTTCTTTTTTGCAGTGTCTTTGGTTTTGGTATCATTGTAACTCTGGCCTATAGAATGAGTTAGTAAATATTTTCTACTCTTCATATTATGGAGGAGGTTGTTTATAACTGATATTATTTGTAGAATTCACCAATAAAGTCATCTGGGCCAGAGATTTTTTGTGGGAAGTTTTGTTTTGGTTTGGCTTTCTACAGACCCAATGTATTTAATAGATACAAGGCCATTTGACTTATTAATTTACTCTTGAATGATCTCTCACACTTTGTGTCCATAAAAAACTTATTCATTTTACTTAAGTATATAAAATTTATATGGCAAAAAAAATTTTATAATATTTCTTTATTATCCTTTCAAAATGTTTAAAATCTGTAGTGAAATCTTTTCTGGTATTGCTATTAGTATAATACCAGCTTTATAGAATGATTTGGGATTTGTTCCATTCTTTTTTTATTTTAATAAAACTTTATTATTGAGATTTAGTACTAATTCTTCTTTAAATGTTCTATAGGAATCACCAATGAAATTATCAAGTCTGGTGTTTTCACTGTAGGAAATACAGGCATACTTTGTTTTATTGTGCTTTGCAGATACTGCGTTTTTGGTAAGTTGAAGGTTTCTGGTAACCCTGCATTGAGCAAGTCTATAGGCAGCATTTTTCAACAACATTCACTCACTTTGTGTCTCTGTGTTACATCTTTGTAATTCTCATAATATCTTAAACTTTTTCATTACTATTATATTTGTTAGGGTGATTTGTGAGCAGGGATCTTTGATGTTCCTGTTGCAAAAAGATCAGGACTCAAAGGCTCAAATGAAGATTTACATTTTTTAGCAATAAAATATTTTAAAATTAAGATATAGACATAGTTTTATCAGCCATATGCTATTACACAGTTAGTAAACTAAAATATAGTGTAAACATAACTTTTACATGCACTAGGAAACCAAGAAATCTATGTGACTTGCTTTATTGTGGTACTTTATTGGAGCAGTCTAGAACTGAACCCATGATTTCTCTGAGGTATTAGTATTGAATACTAATTCAATCTCTCCAGTGTTGCAGGGCTCTAAGATTATATTTCTTCTTAAATCAGTGTCTGTGGTTTACTTCTGTAGAAACGTTAATTTTGTCTAGGTTATCTAGTATTTTGACATACAACTTTTCAGAGTATCTCCTGTAATCTTTTTCATTTCTGTAAGAGTACTAGTGATGTTTCCTCTTACATTCTTGATTTAAGTAATTTGAATATTCTCTCCTTTTTTTGGACAGTCTAGCTGAAGCTTCTAAAAATTTTGTTTTATTCTTTTAAATAATTAATTTTTGTATTTTAAATATATCATCTATTAATCTGTTTCATTTATTTCCACTCTAATATTTTTTACCTATTGCATACCTCTTGTTTCCTTTGTGTTTAGCTTCTCCTCTTTTTCTATGTTCCTCAGGTGGAAGGTTAGATTACTGATTTGAGATATTTCCTTTTTTTTCTTTTTCTGATTTAGGTATTTACATGTAGAAACGTCCTGCTGATAATTGCTTTCACAGTATACCATTTGTTTTGGTATGTTGTGTTTTTCCTTCATTCATCACAAAGTATTTACTAATTTCCCTTGTGATTTATTCTTTGGCCTATTGGTCAAAAAGGAATGCATTCTTTATTTTGGACATTTTGGAGAATTTCCCAAATTTACTTCTATTATTGCTTTCTAATTTAATTCCATTGTAATCAGAGAACATATTTTGGATGATTTCAATCAGATTTTATTGATTGTGTCTTTTTAATGGGTTAGCATATCTAGTAAATGATCTCTACTAGAAAATGGTCTTGTGTACTTCATAAAAAATGTATATCCTTCTGCTGTTGGGTAGAGTGTTACACAGATGTTTGTTTGGATTACTTAGTTTATAGTGTTGTTCAAATCTTCTATTTAATTGTTGATCTCCTGCATTATTATTCTACCCATTATTAAAGATTTTGATTATAATGTGTCTAGGTACAAAGCTCTGTGTTTATTCTACTTGTAATTTGTTGAGCTTCTTAGATGTGTGTACTAACATTTCACATCAAATATGGGAAATTTGTTCACTATTTCTTCATATATTCTTTCTTCCTCTTTCCCTCCTCTATTTCTAGGATTGATATCACACATACATTGGCATTCTTGATGGCGTCCCACAGATCTCTGAGAATCTTTTAATATTTCTGAATTTTTCATGTTGGATAATCTCAAGAGTCCTTTCTTCAAGTTTGAAGATTCTGCCTTCTGCTAGCTCAAATCTTCTGTTAGACAGTCTAGTGAATTTTTCATTGTGGTTACATTTCAACATCTGAATTTGTGTTAGATTCTTTTTTTCTTTTTTTTTGGTTAAGCTTTTTTTTTTTTTTTAACATCTTTATTGGAGTATAATTGCTTTACAATGGTGTGTTAGTTTCTGCTTCATAACAAAGTGAATCAATTATACATATGTTCTCATATCTCTTCCCTCTTGCATCTCCCGCCCTCCCACCCTCCCTATCTCACTCCCCCAGGCGATCACAACGCACCTAGCTGATCTCCCTATTTCACATTTGGTAGTGTATATATGTCCATGCCTCTCTCTCGCTTTGTCACAACTTACCCTTCTCACTCCCCATATCCTCAAGTCCATTCTCTAGTAGGTCTGTGTCTTTATTCCTGTCTTACCCCTAGGTTCTTCATGACATTTTTTTTTCTTAAATTCCATATATATGTGTTAGCATACGGTATTTCTCTTTCTCTTTCTGACTTACTTCACTCTGTATGACAGACTCTAGGTCTATCCACCTCATTACAAATAGGTCAATTTCATTTCTTTTTATGGCTGAGTAATATTCCATTGTATATATGTGCCACATCTTCTTTATCCATTCATCCGATGATGGACACTTAGGTTGTTTCCATCTCCAGGCTATTGTAAATAGAGCTGCAATGAACATTTTGGTACATGACTCTTTTTGAATATGGTTTTCTCAGGGTATATGCCCAGTAGTGGGATTGCTGAGTCATATGGTAGTTCTATTTGTAGTTTTTTAAGGAACCTCCATATTGTTCTTCATAGTGGCTGTAACAATTCACATTCCAACCAGCAGTGCAAGAGTGTTCCCTTTTCTCCACACCCTCTCCAGCATTTATTGTTTCTAGATTTTTTGATGATGGCCATTCTGACTGGTGTGAGGTGATACCTCATTGTAGTTTTGATTTGCATTTCTCTAATGATTAATGATGCTGAACATTCTTTCATGTGTTTGTTAGCAATCTGTATATCTTCTTTGGAGAAATGTCTATTTAGGTCTTCTGCCCATTTTTAGATTGGGTTGTTTGTTGTTTTGATACTGAGCTACATGAGCTGCTTGTAAATTTTGGAGATTACTCCTTAGTCAGTTGCTTCATATGCAAATATTTTCTCCCATTCTGAGGGTTGTCTTTTCATCTTGTTTATGGTTTCCTTTGCTGTGCAAAAGCTTTGAAGTTTCATTAGGTCCCATTTGTTTATTTTTGTTTTTATTTCCATTTCTCTAGGACATGGGTCAAAAAAGATCTTGCTGCGATTTATGTCATAGAGTGTTCTGCCTGTGTTTTCCTCTAAGAATTTGATAGTTTCTGGCCTTACATTTAGGTCTTTAATCCATTTTGAGCTTATTTTTGTGTATGGTGTTAGGGAGTGATCTAATCTCATACTTTGACATGTACCTGTCCAGTTTTCCCAGCACCACTTATTGAAGAGGCTGTCCTTTCTCCACTGTACATTTCTGCCTCCTTTATCAAAGATAAGGTGACCATATGTGTGTGGGTTTATCTCTGGGCTTTCTATCCTGTTCCATTGATATATCTTTCTGTTTTTGTGCCAGTACCGTACTGTCTTGATTATGGTAGCTTTGTAGTATAATCTGAAGTCAGGGAGCCTGATTCCTCCAGCTCCGTGTTTCGTTCTCAAGATTGCTTTGGCTATTCGGGTTCTTTTGTGTTTCCATATAAATTATGAAATAGTTTGTTCTAGTTCTGTGAAAAATGCCAGTGGTAATTTGATAGGGATTGCACTGAATCTGTAGATTGCTTTGGGTAGTAGAGTCATTTTCACAATGTTGATTCTTCCAATCCAAGAACATGGTATATCTCTCCGCCTATTTGTATCATCTTTAATTTCTTTCATCAGTGTCTTATAATTTTCTGCATACAGGTCTTTTGTCTCCCTAGGTAGGTTTATTCCTAGATATTTTATTCTTTTTGTTGCAATTTTAACAAAATTCAACACCGATTTATGGTAAAATCCCTGCAGAAGTAGGCATAGAGGGAACTTTCCTCAACATAATAAAGGCCATATATAACAAACCCACAGCCAACATCGTCCTCAATGGTGAAAAACTGAAAGCATTTCCACTAAGATCAGGAACAAGACAAGGTTGCCTACTCTCACAACTCTTATTCAACATAGTTTTCGCAGTTTTAGTCACAGCAATCAGAGAAGAAAAGGAAATAAAATGAATCCAAATCAGAAAAGAAGAAGTAAAGCTGTCACTGTTTGCAGATGACATGATACTATACTTAGAGAATCCTAAAGATGCCCGCAGAAAATTACTAGAGCTAATCAATGAATTTGGTAAAGTAGTAGGATACAAAATTAATGCACAGAAATCTCTGGCATTCCTATACACTAATTGTGTTAGATTCTTTAAAAATTTAATTTCTGTATCCTTACTTGATATTCTAGATTTGCTGAAATATCATTCTAATATTATATGTTTTTAATATAAATTTATTTATTTATTTATTTATTTATTTATTTATTTATTTTTGGCTCCATTGGTTCTTCATTGCTGTGCACGGGCTTTCTTTATTTCCAGAAATTGGGGTCAACTCTTCATTGCAGTGTTGGGCTTCTTATTGCAGTGGCTTATCTTTTTGTGGATCATGGGCTTTAGGTGAGAGGGCTTCAGTCGTTGTGGTGTGCGGGCTTCAAGAGCTGTGGCTCACAGGTTCTAGAGCACAGGCTCAGTACTTGTGGTGCACGGACTTAGTTACTCCGCAGTATGTGGGATCTTCCCAGACCAGGGCTTGAAAACATGTCCCCTGCATTGGCAGGAGGATTCTTAACCACTGTGCCACAGGGTAGCCCAGTATTATATTTAAACATAGTTCTTAAACATATTTATAATAACTGATTTAAAGCCTTGTAGAGTAAATTCAACACCTGTGCTTTCTTAGGAAGATTTTTACTTGATTTTCTTAATGTGTATTGGTCACACTTTTATGTTTATTTACATGGCTTGATTCATTTTTGTATTGGTACTTAGATCATATAATGTTCCCATTCCGGAACGTAGATTCCCCCCAAGGGTTTTGTGTTGTTATTTATCTTGTTGTTATTGTGGTTGTTGCTGCTGTTTTTTTTTTTTTTCTTTTTTTTAACTTTTCTGACTAATAAGATTTTACTATACTGATTATTTAAAGTCTTTGTTCTTCACCACATGAGGTCCACTAAAGAAAAGTAGCTTAGTGGTCACTGACTCTTTGGACAGAAATTTGGTTAGGTGCCTTAAATCAATAATTCTCTCAAATCTCTTGAATTCCTACACACTAATGATGAAAAATCTGAAAGTGAAATTAAGAAAACACTCCCATTTAACACTGCAACAAAAAGAATAAAATATCTAGGAATAAACCTACCTAAGGAAACAAAAGACCTGTATGCAGAAAATTATAAGACACTAATGAAAGAAATTAAAGATGATACAAGGCTTCCCTGGTGGCACAGTGGTTCAGAGTCCACCTGCCAATGCAGGGGACAGGGGTTCATGCCCCACTCAGGGAAGATCCCACATTCCACAGAGCGGCTGGGCCCATGAGCCATGGCCACTGAACCTGCGCATCTGGAGCCTGTGCTCCGCAAAGGGAGAGGCCACAACAGTGAGAGGCCCACGTACTGAAAAAAAAAAAAAAAAAAAAAAGATGATACAAATAGATGGAGAGATATACCATGTTCTTGGATTGGAAGAATCAGTATTGTGAAAATGACTATACTACCCAAAGCAATCTACAGATTCAATGCAATCCCAATCAAACTACCAATGGCATTTTTCACAGAATTAGAACAAAAAAAAATCACAATTTGTATGGAAACACAAAAGACACCGAATAGCCAAAGCAATCTTGAGAAAGAAAAACAGAGCTGGAGGAATCAGGCTCCCTGACTTCAGACTACACTACAAAGCTATAGTAATCAAGACAGTACGATACTGGCACAAAAACAGAAAGATATATCAATGGAACAGGATAGAAAGCCCAGAGATAAACCCACACACATATGGTCACCTTATCTTTGATAAAGAAGGCAAGAATATACAGTGGAGAAAAGACAGCATCTTCAATAAGTGGTGCTGGGAAAACTGGACAGCTACATGTAAAAGAATGAAATTAGAACACTCCCTAACACCATACACAAAAGTAAACTCAAAATGGATCAAAGACCTAAATGTAAGGCCAGACACTATCGAACTCTTAGAGGAAAACATAGAACACTCCACGACATAAATCACAGCAAGATCCTTTTTGACCCATGTCCTAGAGAAATGGAAATAAAAACAAAAATAAACAAATGGGACCTAATGAAACTTAAAAGCTTTTGCACAGCAAAGGAAACCATAAACAAGATGAAAAGACAACCCTCAGAATGGGAGAAAATATTTGAAAATGAAGCAACTGACAAAGGATTAATCTCCAAAACATACAAGCAACTCATGCAGCTCAATATCAAAAAAACAAAAAACCCAATCCAAAAATGAGCAGAAGACCTAAATAGACATTTCTCTTAATAAGATATACAGATTGCCAACAAACACATGAAAGAATGCTCAGTGTCACTAATCATTAGAGAAATGCAAATCAAAATTACAATGAGGTATCACCTCACACCAGTCAGAATGGCTATAATCAAAAAGTCTAGAAACAATAAATGCTGGAGAGAGTGTGGAGAAAAGGGAACCCTCTTGCACTGTTGGTGGGAATGTAAATTGATACACCCACTATGGAAAACAGTATGAAGTTTCTTTAAAAAACTAAAAATAGAACTACCATATGACCCAGCAATCCCTTACTGGGCATATACCCTGAGAAAACCATAATTCAAATAGAGTCACGTACCACAGTATTCACTGTAGCACTATTTACTATAGCTAGGACATGGACGCAACCTAAATGTCCATCAACAGATGAATGGGTAAAGAAGATGTGGTACATATATACAATGGAATATTACTCAGCCATAAAATTGAGTTATATGTAGTGAGGTGGATGGACCTATAGTCTGTCATATAGAGTTAAGTATGTCAGAAAGAGAAAAACAAATACTGTACGCTAACACATATATATGGAATCTAAAAAATATAAAAGAAATAATTTGGTCCTGAAGAACCTAGGGGCAGGAAAGGAATAAAGACACAGACTTAGAGAATGGACTTGAGGACATGGGGAGGGGGGAGGATAAGCTGGGACAAAGTGAGATAGTGGCATGGACTTATATATCCTACCAAATATAAAATAGATAGCTAGTGGGAAGCAGCAGCATAGTATAGGGAGATCAGCTCAGTGCTTTGTGACCACGTATTAGGGTGGGATAGGGAGGGTGGAAGGGAGATGCAAGATGGAGGAGATATGGGTATATATGTATATGTATAGCTGATTCACTTTGTTATAGAGCAGAAACTAACATACCATTGTAAAGCAATTATACTCCAATAAAGATGTTAAATTTTTTTTTTGATAATCATTGAGCACTAAGAACATCCCAGACTTGTTCTGATTGATTAACCCAGTGAAATAAATGTGGAGAATTGGTAGCACCCATTGATTTTTATCCAAAATTTCAAAGTTATTTGTTCCTTCATAAATTCCACAAGTTACAAATCTTTGCATAATCAGTTAAAATGCTGATGTCCATACAGCACTAACTGTTCTTTCCAACTTAACTTGGAAGACCATTAAATTATAGCTTCTTGCATCACAAAGGTTAAGAAAAATCCCTTTTTGATAGACACAATTTTTTTCCATCAAATATAAACTTAAGAAGAATTTTCTCTGGAGAATATTTCCTGTGGTATGCTCTCTTCTGTTTTGGTGAGTGCACATCAGTAAGAGAGCAGATTTTAACTGGCACTTGTAAAAATGCCAGAGAGGGAAGGACACTTTCTTAGGTGTAGGTTACAATTACCTGATATTTGTTTGTTTTCAGTAAATGTTCTGCAGTGGACATAATGCCTTCGATTCAACCTGTTTGAAAACCCCTGTCTTGATATATACTCAATGCACTGGCAGAGTTTACATGAATTATTTACAGTTTTTAAGAAATCTGATAGTTTTCTGCTGAGTCAGTCTTAAGGACATGGACTTATGGGAGAATCAAAGAGCAATTGCTTATTAGCATGTCATTTAGAAAATAATTTTTATGGGCAGGGACTTTGTAAATAGTCATATATATATTTACGTTCTGATTTCAAAATTCATCATTTACTTATCTCTAGGAAGCGCAGTATATATCCTTTACCTTAGTTTATTCATCTGTATAATTTGAGCAATAAAATGTTATTTTTGCAAGGTTTTTATTTTTATAAATTTTATAAAAATGTGAATGTTTATTTTCACAAGTTTGTTGGAAGTAGTAAATTAAATATTGAGTACAAAGCGCTTGAGACAAAATGCTTGGTGAGAAGTAAGAATTCAAAAAAATGGTATATGACCTACTGTGTCAGAGAACTATAAAGAGGGGTAATAACGGAGAAAGGGTAGAGGAGAAAGCAAATAAAAGTCAGTATCAGGCAAAAGATGGCTCAGTCTTCTCTATGGTTGTCCAGCCTCTCCGCAAGGTGGATAGAATAAGGGTCATGAGGCATTCGGTAGGGCATTAAAATAAAAGAAATAAAAAAACTGATGAGGGGGCATAACTACAATTCAAGATGACATAGGCAGGCAGGATTCTTATATGCTCTCTAACTACTTCCCTATGCTAGATTTCCCATTATCACTGACATTCCTCTCATCTTCTCCCCTTAACGAAGCATCGATCTTTCAGTCATATTTGATATATAGTAATCCTTTACAACTCATTTGCAATCAATCAGCCAAACCTACTTTTTCTGTTTTCTAATATTTCATATCTGCACGTGGTCTTTGTCCACTTCTTAGAATCACCACTAGGCAGGGAGTTGTGACACCTGGATTCTAACCTCAACCAGTAGCGACTTGGAATGGAACGTGTCTGCTTCATAGCTATTAAATAGGAGTAGTAAACAAGAGAGCTCAATCTCCTGGAAGAACATAAGTATTAGGTATAATTACAGATTGGAAAGCCTTATTTATGTCAGTTGTTACCATTATCATCATCCATTGGTGACTTTTTCTTCATGGTATCTTTGTCTTCATTTCTTCAGACTTTGATGTCTTCATCTGAAAAAAAAAAGTTTTAAAATCTGCCCTTTTCATTATTCTAAGTTTCAAATACAGTAAAACATGAAGAAAGATTTCCTAAAATGTAAAACATTTTAGGTAAGTGAACATTGCTAGTGGCAATATTTCAAGAACTTTAATGGAAACATGCCATTGATACTGAAAAAAATAAAGAACACTTTCGAGTAATAATAATTTCTAATGCAGGAGGCTTAAATGGTAACCCTAGTTTTGCACTCGTGTGTGTGTGCACATACACATGCATACATTTGCCCATCAAAAATCTGGTTAAAGCTATTTATGATAAATTTAAATTTTTTCTTGACACTGTAAATAAACCTGTAGAACGTTTTTTTAAATGAAAAATATATGGATATGTCATTGAAATCACTTTGGGAAACACTGTGTTGTACAGACTTAATCCTGACAACTTATGTTTAGGTGTTCAATCTACTTTAATGGTCCTACTTTTAGACCAAACTATACCAACCAAACAACATTTGCTGTTTCATATGGTAGAAGTTTTCCCTGACTTCACACATTACTAGAGACTCCATAATCAGAGAGTTTGAGTGTAGAATTGGACTGTATCCCAAATTAACATCACTTGACAGACTAAAAATTAGTTCCTATAAGTCTGCACATGTGGATATTTAAATGTAACTTAGAATTAAAATGAAATTGAATAAGAATTCAGTTCCTCGGTTATATAGGGCATATTTCATGTGCACAGTAGCCACGTGAGGCTAGAGGTTACCACAGATATAGAAATTTCAATCAATGCCAAAAGTTTTACTAAAGATTGATGCTATAGACAGATATTTGAAATTGATATTGGGCAACAAGTATACAGAATGCATATTGAATTTGCATATCCCCACGAAAGCTCAAGTTTAAGAAAAGAAAGAGAGGATTGTGTATAATTTTTAGTTTACTGGGAATTTTTCAAATACAATTTGTGTAAGAAAGATATGACAATATCTGTCTCATTCTTTGTTCTCACATATATAATAATATAAAAAATTATAAAATATATTTTAAATAGCAAAATTGCATATTTCTATATATCTTCTTTTTATCATTTAATTCTATCTTGAAAAGGTAATTTTAAATTATTCCACATATTTCAATATTTAGATGCTGGTCAAATTACCTTCCATCATTTTGATATTAGATCAGAAGAACATTGACTTATTCATCATTTCTACAGACAAGACAACTAACAAAATTAAAGATAGTAACATGCTAAGTACTGCATTTTTATGATTAATATTTTATGAAAAAACTACATCAAATGTCAATGAAATGCGCCACTGGACATTTTAACCTATTTTTATATCCTTAGATACATTTAATTCATTGAGTTGTTCACCTGACATTTTTACAGATTGCTTTGATTGTAAAAACGTCATTTTAAAATGATGTTTTTACACTGCCTTGGTCTTAAAAACATCAAATGGAGGATAATTCTTCATTTGAAGTTATTAAACATGGCTATAATCATAAAAATGTCATTTTAAGATAATTCTTCATTTGACCTTTTTTACACTCAGCTGATCTTTTCTTGTCTTCTTTAAAAATTTGATATTAGAAATGAAAGTTAATAGATTTGAAGGCTGTACTTACAAATTCAAATCAGGATTTCACTGCTAATGTAGCCACGGTCCTAAGGGAATGGTTTACTACCAATCCCCTACCCATTACAATTCTGGGCATTACTGATGGGGTATGTACATGCATGCGCGTGTGTGTGTGTGTGTGTGTGTGTGTGTGTGTGTGTGTGTGTGAAGCAACAGTGATATCCAACCATGCTTACCTGTGTCTTCTCACAAAAAAATCTATGACTCTTTACAACTTTCAGCTCCACTATTATACTTTTATAGCATATTACTCTCTATAGGCAAGTCACACAATAGCCATTTTCTTTCAGTTATGGTGATTATGAAGATGGCTTTGAAGTCATGTAATTGTGACAACTGTTGGAATATAAGATATTCCAACTCTATGCATGCCATGCATGCCAACTCCATACATTGCTGCACTTTCAATAATTTTTATTTTGTGTATATATCAATATACATATATATATATATATATATATGCTTGTACAGAAAACACAGAAATAATGTTGTTCAATATTTGCACTTATTCAATGCCTTTCAAGTGTGTAATAAATACATTCATATTTTGGGTAAATAGAATAATAATAATAATAACACTTTGAGCACATATTTTATGACAGGTACTGATGTGAGAATTTTTCTTGCATTAATTAATTATTATAACAATCCTTTGAGGGATATATTATAGACTTACACCTAAGGACAATAGATCCCAAAAGGAGGGAACCAAAATTTGAAGCCAAGAAGGCAGAAACACTAAAATAAATGAATTTTCAGGGTGTTCCTCAAATGCTACTTGCATTTGTACCATGGGGCATGAATAGTTTTTGGAGTTATTATGACAGGTGGCTAGCTCCAGTGATGGAGATTCTAAGAAGACATCTGAAAGCTTCTTTATTCTCCCTTTCCTATTTCAACTACAAGCTATTTCCCTCCTGTAAACCAAGCAGTCACTGGAACAGACAGGTAGCTGGGTCATAAAGAGTACAATAGAGAAAATAATTTCTGGTTTTCTCTACTCTGAAATCTTTGAATCTTTGGAAGCTAATTAAAGTGAACCCAGTGGCAAGGATCTTCTTGAGGTAAATTTTGGTGAGACTTTGACCAATGGACACCATTGGATTTTCCGAAGAAATGCTGATATAGGACATCTTAACTGTTCTCTTCACTGTCCAGGGAATCAAGGACAGTCAGAATAGATGATCTCAGTCTTTTAATCTAAAAGAAGACAAGAAGATCCTTCCTGGTGTCTGAAGAGGGGGCAAATGACCAGTCTGCTATCATATCCCAGTATACAATAGTGTAGGTCATCTTGGTTCCCCCAACCTTGACAGAGATTTTACTTAGTGTTCCCTAACAGCTAGATCAGACATCAATGAACCAATGAGAAAAATAAGAACTCAAAAAAAAAAAAAAAGGGCCATAAGCTAGAGAGAGGAAGAACAAGTAAAAATTAGGACAGTTCCATAAAAAGGAGACCTACTAGAAGAGGCAAATGTAAACCTAAATAACAAAAGTGATACTAGTATTTAAGAGATTTAAGTCTAGTACACATAAGGAAAAAAAAATCTTTGTGGAACTTAAAAAAGTATTTTCAAGTTAAAAATGTTAATAAGAAATTGAAAGAAATGACCATCATTAAGATCCTTAGTGTTTTGGAAGATCAATTTAAAAAGGGAAGCAATGAAAAAAAAATTACTCTAAAGAAAGTACTCAACTTCAGACTGAATAATCTTAACAAACTGCATAGGTTTTGATGAGAAAACACACTCTTAGGCATTTAGTAGTAAAGTTCTCAAACCCCAAAACCAAGAAAAAAACTCACAAGCTTTCAAAATAAAATGAAAATTACTTGTTCAAGAAAAATAATTAGATCAGCATAGAAGTTCCATCTGCAACTCTTAGGACTGAAGATGGCGGGGATGACATCTATAAACTATGGAGAGAATAACTGTCGAGCTGAAAATAATGATACCTTTCAACTATCATGAAATTATAAGTAGAAATGCATTATATAAGAATATATATTAACTACTGAGAAAAATATACTTACCAAAGTGTGCTATCCAAACAAACAAAAAAATGGATCACAGAACAGACCACAGGATACAGAAAGCAGAAAAAAGGAATAGGGGTGAGCCTTGAAGCATTTTCTTATTCAAAATGTCCTTCTGTTGCAGTTCCTCTATTGTTTTCTCTTACTCTTTTCCAACCAGATATCTGTACAGTTAAACAAATATAACTATAAGCTGAATTTAATGTGTAAAATATGTTAATACAGATTCTTGAAATCAAAGGGCCAAGTTGCAGAGAAAACTGTAGGGGTCAGAAATGAGAGTACTAAACTAAATCAGTTAATATAAAAAAGAAAGAAAAAGGTGAGAAGCAAGATGGGGGAAACTGGAAGTGAGATGACAAAGGTAAGTGCTGGGGAACAGAAAGTTTTGATGGGGAAATTAGTATTTTAATTTCATATACTATTCAAGACAAGTGCTTGATTATGACCACTAAACTAATACAGTAGAAAAATACAGTCGAATTTACAAATTATAAAATGGAAAGCAAATAACAGATGCTATCATGTTCAATAAAATAATATAATAAGAATGAAAAGGAAAAGAAATTTTAAAAATAAAAATTAGATATAAAATCAAGCTGAATGCTCCCATTAAAAGAAATATATTGTCATATTTAAGTAAGATACAAAATCCTACTGTATGTTTACTATAGATTGCAAAAATCATTTGAGTTATTTACTTTTTTCTATGTCCATACCAAAAAGGCATGTTTATTTCCCCCTTGCGTGAATCTGTAACTTCATTTACATATACCAGTGTACCAGTATCTGAGGCTAGGTCACAAAAGATGTTGCATGTTGCCCCTGATTGCTATCACATATCAGCTACAGACAAGACAACATGCTTGGGACAGCCTGTTGGAGGATGAAACACATAAGACAAGCTGAGTTGCTCCACGTAGTTCCAGGAGAGACAATCCTAGATCACCCAACAGAGCAGATCCCTAGGTATATGAGGAAAAAAAAAAAAACAGAAAAAATCTAAAGAACTCCCACTCATGTGCAGTTGACTACAGACGCATAAACAAATCCAGCTGAGATCAGCCAACCATAGGTCAGAATAGCTGAATTCTGCCACAAAATTAGTGAGTTATAAATAAGCGATTATTGTTGTAAAAAGCTCTAAGGTTTTGTGGTTCTTATTATGACACATTATTCTGCAAATAGAAAGCATAAAGATGTTTAAAAGACACTAAAATTACACACACACACACATTTAAAGAAAGTTAGAAATAAAGGCTTGGGCAGGGAGACACAAAGTAAATGCAATCATAAAGAAACCAGGGAGGCTAATATAACATTAAAAAGTGGAATTGGGGCTTCCCTGGTGGTGCAGTGGTTAAGAATCCGCCTGCCAATGCAAGGGACACGGGTTCAGGCCCTGGTCTGGGAAGATCCCACATGCTGCGGAGCAGCTAAGTCCGTACACCACAACTACTGAGCCTGTGCTCTAGAGCCCGTGTGCCACAGCTACTGAAGCCCATGTGTCTAGAGCCTGTGCTCCGCAACAAGAGAAGCCATCGCAATGAGAAACCCGTGCACTGCAACGAAGAGTAGCCCCCACTCACCACAACTAGAGAAAGCCCGTGCACAGCAACAAAAGACCCAACACAGCCTAAATAAATAAATAATAAAATAAATAAATTTATTTAAAAAAGTAATATAAGGGTAAAACTATTTGTCAAGACAGACAGGAATATTGTATAAAAGTAGTATAAATATACCGTATAAAAGGCATAATGTATGAAGAAATCATTAACTTGTATGCACTAAAGTATCTGATATATTACTATTAGAATTTCAAAGAACACTTAATTTAATATATATAATATTAATAGAATATTTCCATATGTCTCTTTCAAAACATAATGTATGTTTCTGAAAGAAAAACATAGTAAGAATACAGAACATTTTATTCAATCAACAGAGTCCTGAACATTAAAAAATATATATATATATAGAAATTAGAATACTGCTGCTTCTGGTTTCTGGTTCCACATATAAGGATTTTGGAAGTAGAAACTCTGTCCGTAAAACAGGTAAAAAGCTGAGCAGAGTAAAAATTCAACTCTTCTCAGATCCATAAGACAGTTGAGGACACGTGGCAGACCACTGCACCCAAGATTGGAGAGTCAGGTGAATACAGGGAATCATGTCTTACCAGAGCACAGATTCAGGAGCAGAAACTACCACAGGAATCAACATCAGGGTATGAAAACTTGCCTATAATTGATGAATTCCTGGAGGCTCAATGCGGACGACTCTGAGAGTAAAATACTTCAGGACCCAGCCAAAAGGGGACACACATACTTTTGTGAGTTTAGTTCCAAATTACTCTTAGGTGCTCCCCATAAGTATCAGAGAAAAAAAAAACACCTCATCCTTCCAATATATGGAGGAAAAGTAAGTATTTTAAATTATGACAGGATAACTCAGTTTCTCTTAAGAAGACCTGCCCACAGAGTAAACTAGGTAACCAGAGTTTAAACTGCTGGGATATTATCACATTCTGATTGACTAGAAGAAAGGAAAATACCCAACTCCAGTCAGTTATAGTCACCCATTTGTGAGAAGGAAAATACCTACCTCCAGCTCACCCTCCCCATCCTGTCCCACCTAAGAGGGGTGATAAAAATGGAAAACACATGTGAAGTTCACAGTCCAGAGGCAAAATTTCACTGAAAGTCTGACAATCATAAGGCTATTGAAAACTTCCCCTCCCCCTATACCTCACCACCACATTTCTAAAGGCCTACTTACAACAGTTTATTTTACACAGTACATCATGTCTGGCTACCCAGAGAAAAAAATTACAAGATATACCAAAAGGGTAAAGACAGAATGTGAAGAGACAACAACCTCAAATCCAGAAATGGCAGAGATGTTGGAATTATCAGAATGCAAATTTAGAACAGTGATTAATATGCTATGGGCTCTAATGGCTAAAGTAGACAGCATGCAAGAACAAACAGGCAATGTAAGCAGGGAGATAGAAATGCTAAAGAAGAACCAAAAAGAACTGCTAGAGATCAAAAACATCAAAATAGAAATGAAGCATACCTTTGATGTGTTTATTCATAGACTGGACCCAGGTGAGGAAAGAATCTGAGTTAAATGATATCTCAATAGAAACCACTAAAACTGAAAGGCAAAGAGAACAAAGACAAAAAATAACATATTTAATGACAGTGTGCCAACTCCGAAAGGTGTAACATATGTGTAATGAAAATACTAGAAGGAGAAGAAAGAGAGGAACAGAAGAAATATTTGAAAAAAAAAAAAAATGACTGAGATTTTCCCCAAATTCATGTCAGACGCCAAACAGCAGATCCAGGAAGATCAGCAAACATCGAACAGGACAAATGACCATAACATCCCCTCCCCCGGCCACAAATTATACCTAGGTATATTATTTTCCGACTACAGAAAACCAAGATAAAGAAAAAGTTTTGAAAGAAGCTGGAGGGAAAAAAATCTTACCTACAGAGGAACAAAGGTATGATTTACATAAAATGTCTCAAAAACTATGTAAGCTAAAAGAGAATGGAGTGAAATATTTAGTGTTGAGAGAATAAAAACACCAACTTAGAAAATTTTACCCTGGGAAATTATCCCTCAAAGGATACTATTTTAAGGAAAATTTATCCTTCAAAGGTGAAGGAGAAATTAAGACTTTCTCAAACAGAATTTGAGAGAATTTGTTGCCATACAAGAAATGTTAACAGAAGTTCTTTAGAGAAAAGGAAAATAATATGGATCAGAAACTTTGATCTACATAAAGAAAGGCAGAAAATTACAAAGTAAGTAAAAATAAAAAATCTTAATTTTTTTCTCATTCTTGATTGATCTAACAGATAAAAGTTATTCAAAATGATAAAAACAATGTAGTCCATTTCATATTTACATGATTATATGTAAGTGAAATATATGACAGCAATGATATGATACAAGTTGTGTCAAAGGGGAAGGAATTACGATTATTTTGCATTATAAGGTGTTCACTCTATCTGTGAAGCATATAGTGTTATTTGAAGGTGGACTTGTATTAGTTATAAATATATACTTCAGACTTTAGGGCAACCACTAAAACATTGTTAAAAGAAATATAATTTAAATGCTAAGAAAGGAAAGAAAATGGAATCATATAAAAGGCTTAATTAAAAGCACAGGGGAGGAGCTTCAAGATGGCAGAAAAGTAAGACGTGGAGATCACCTTCCTCTCCACAAATCATCAGAAATACATCTAAATGTGGAACAGCTCCTACAGAACACCAACTGAACTCTGGCAGAAGACCTCAGACCTCCCAAAAGTCAAGAAACTCCCCACGTACCTGAGTAGGGCAAAAGAAAAAACAGAGACAAAAGAATAGGGATGGGACCTGCACCAGTGGGAGGGAGCCGTGAAGGAGGAAATGTTTCCACTCACTAGGAAGCCCCTTCGTGGGCGGAGACTGTGGGTGGTGGAGCGGGGAGCTTCGGAGCCACAGAGGAGAGCACAGCCACAGGGGTGCGGAGGGCAAAGCCGAGAGCTTCCCGCACAAAGGATTGGTGCCGACCAGCACTCACCAGCCCGAGAGGCTTGTCTGCTCACCCGCCGGGACGGGTGCGGTCTGGGAAATGAGGCTTGGGCTTCGGTCAGATTCCAGAGAGAGCACTGGTGTTGGCGGCATGATCACAGCCTGAAGGCGCTAGTGCGCCATGGCTAGCCGGGTGGGAGTCCGGGAACAAGTCTGGACCTGCCAAAGAAGCAAGAGACTTTTTCTTGCCTCTTTTGTTCCTGGTGCGCGAGGAGAGGAGATTAACAAGGCTACTTAAAAGAGCTCCAGAGATGGGTGTGAGCCACGGCTATCAGCGCAGAACCCAGAGACGGGCATGGGATGCTAAGGCTGCTGTTGCAGCCACCAAGAAGCCTGTGTGCAAGCACAGGTTACTATCCACATCTCCTCTCATGGGAGCCTGTGCAGCCCGCCACCGCCAGGGTCCCGTGATCCAGGGACATCTTCCCCAGGAGAACGCAGGGGGTGCCTCATGCTGGTGCAACGTCACCCTGACCTCTGCTGCTGCAGGCTCACCCCACATCTGTACCCCTTCCTCCCCCCGGCCTGAGTGAGCCAGAGTCCCTGAATCAGCTGCTCCTTTAACCCCGTCCTGTCTGAGTGAAGAAAAGAAGCCCCCAGGCGATCTACATGCAGCCGCAGATCCAAATCCAAAGCTGAAACCCAGGAGTTGTGCGAAAAAAGAAGAGAAAGGGAAATTTCTCCCAGTAGCCTCAGGAGCAGAGGATTAAATCTCCACAATCAACTTGATGTACCCTGCATCTGTGGAATAACTGAATAGACAACGATTCATCCCAAATTGAGGAGGTGGACTTTGGGAGCAAAGATATATATTTTTTATCCCTTTTTCTCTTTTTGTGAGTGTGTATGTATATGCTTCTGTGTGTGATTTTGTCTGTATAGCTTTCTTTTACCATTTGTCCTAGGGTTCTGTCTGTCCATTTTTTGATTTTTTTTTATTACTTTAAAAATATTTTTCTTAATAATTATTTTTTATTTTAATAACTTTATTTTATTTTACTTTATCTTCTTTCTTTCTTTCTTTTTCTTTCTTTCTTTCTTTCTTTCTTTCTTTCTTTCTTTCTTTCTTTCTTTCTTTCTTTCTTTCTTTCTTTCTTTCTTTCTTTTCTTTCTCCCTTTTATTCTGAGTTGTGTGGATGAAAGTCTGCTCTTGATACTCCAGCCAGGCATCAGGGCTGTGCCTCTGAGGGGAGAGAGCCAAGCTGAGGACACTAGTCCACAAGAGACCTCCCAGCTCCACATAATATCAAATGGCAAAAATCTCCCAGAGACCTCCATCTCAACGCCAAGACCCAGCTTCACTCAACGACCAGCAAGATACAGTGCTGGACACCCTATGCCAAACAACTAGCAAGATAGGAACATACACCCATCCATTAGCAGAGAGGCTGCCTAAAATTATAATAAGGCCACAGACACCCCAAAACACACCACCAGACATGGACCTGCCCACCAGAAAGACAAGAACCAGACTCATCCACCAGAACACAGGCATTAGTCCCCTCCACCAGGAAGCCTACACAACCCACTGAACAAATCTTAGCCACTGGGGACAGACACCATAAACAATGGGAACTATGAACCAGCAGCCTGTGAAAAGGAGACCTGAAAAACAGTAAGTTAAGCAAAATGAGAAGACAAAAAAAAAAAAAAAAAAACACAGCAGTTGAAGGAGGAAGGCAGAAAACCACCAGACCTAACAAATGAAGAGGAAATAGACAGTCTACCTGAAAAACAATTCAGAATAATGATAATAAAGATGATCCAAAATCTTCAAAATAGAATAGAGAAAACACAAGAAACGTTTAACAAGGACCTAGAAGATCTAAAGAGCAAACAAACAGCGATGAACAGCACAATAAATGAAATTAAAAATTCTCTAGAAGGGATCAATAGCAGAGTAACTGAGGCAGAAGAAAGGATAAGTGACCTGGAAGGTAAAACAGTAGAAGTAACTACCACAGAGCAGAATAAAGAAAAAAAATGAAAAGAATTGTGGACAGTCTCAGAGACATCTGGGACAAAATTAAAAGCACCAACATTCGAATTATAGGGGTCCCAGAAGAAGAAGAGAAAAAGAAAGGTACTGAGAAAATATTTGAAGAGATTATAGTTGAAAACTTCCCTAATATGGTAAAGGAAACATTTAATCAAAACAAGGAAGCACAGAGAGTCCCATACAGGATAAATCCAAGGAGAAACACACCAAGACACATATTAATCAAACTATAAAAAATTAAATACAAAGAAAAAATGTTAAAAGCAGCAAAGGAAAAACAACAAATAACACAAGGAAATCCCCATAAGGTTAACAGTTGATATTTGAGCAGAAACTCTGCAAGCCAGAAGGGAGTGGCAGGACATATTTAAAGTGATGAAGGAGAAAAACCTACAACCAAGATTACTCTGCCCAGCAAGGATCTCATTCAGATTTGATGGAGAAATTAAAACCTTTACAGACAAGCAAAAGCTGAGAGAATTCAGCACCACCAAGCCAGCTTTACAACAAGTGCTAAAAGAACTTCTCTAGGCAGAAACGACAAGAGAAGGAAAAGACCTACAATAACAAACCCAAAAGAATTAAAAAAATGGAAATAGGAACATACATATCGATAATTACCTTAAATGTAAATGGATTCAATGCTCAAACCAAAAGACATAGACTGGCTGAATGGATACAAAAACAAGACCCATATATATGCTGTCTACAAGAGACCCACTTCAAACCTAGGGACACATACAGACTGAAAGTGAGGGGATGGAAAAAGATATTCCATGCAAAAGGAAATATAGAGAAAGCTGGAGTAGCAATTCTCACACCAGACAAAATAGACTTTAAAATAAAGACTATTACAAGAGACAAAGAAGGGCACTATGTAATGATCAAGGGATCAATCCAAGAAGAAGATATAGCAGTTGTAAATACTTATGCATCCAACATAGGAGCAAATGCTCACAGCCATAAGAGGGGAAATTGACAGTAACACAATCATAGTAGGGGACTTTAACACCACACTTTCACCAATGGACAGGTCATCAAAATGAAAATAAATAAGGAAACACAAGCTTTAAATGATACATTAAACAAGATGGATTTAATTGATATTTATAGGACATTCCATCTAAAAAAAAAAAAACAGAATACACTTTTTTCTCAAGTGCTCATGGAACATCCTCCAGGATAGATCATATATCTTGGTTCACAAATCAAGTCTTGGTAAATTTAAGAAAATTGAAATCATATCAAGTATCTTTTCTGCTCACAGTGCTATGAGACTAGATATCAATTACAGGAAAAAATCTGTAAAAAATTCAAACACATGGAGGCTAAACAATACACTACTTACTAACCAAGAGATCACTGAAGAAATCAAAGAGGAAATCAAAAAACACCCAGAAACAAATAACAATGAAAACACAATGACCCAAACACTATCAGATGCAGCAAAGCAGTTATAAGAGGGAAGTTTATAGCAATACACTCTTACTTTAAGAAACGAGAAACATCTCAAATAAACAACCTAACCTTACACCTAAAGCAATTAGAGAAAGAAGAACAGGAAAACCCCAAAGTTACCAGAAGGAAAGAAATCATAAAGATCAGATCAGAAATAAATGAAAAAGAAATGAAAGAAATGATAGCAAACATCAATAAAACTAAAACCTGATTCTTTGAGAAGATAAACAAAATTGATAAACAATTAGCCAGACTCATCAAGAAAAAAAAGGGAGAAGACTGAAATCAATAGAATTAGAAATGAAAAGGGAGAAGTAACAGCTGACACTGCAGAAAAACAAAGGATCATGAGAGACTACTACAAGCAACTCTATGCCAATAAAATGGACAACCTGGAAGAAATGGACAAATCCTTAGAAATGCACAACCTTCCAAGTCTGAACCAGGAAGAAATAGAAAATATGAACAGACCAATCACAAGCACTGAAATTTAAACTGTGATTAAATTCTTCCAAAAAACAAAAGATCAGGACGAGAAGGCTTCACAGGCGAATTCTATGAAACATTTCAAGAAGAGCTAACACCTATACTTCTCAAACTCTTCCAGAATATAGCACAGGGAGGATTACTCCCAAAATCATTCTTGGAGGCCACCATCACCCTGATATCAAAACCAGACAAAAATGTCACAAAGAAAGAAAACTACAGGCCAATATCACTAATGAACATAGATGCAAATATCCTCAACAAAATACTAGCAAACAGAAACTAACAGCACATTAAAATGATCATACACCATGATCAAGTGGGGTTCATCCCAGGAATGCAAGGATATCAATCAATGTGATATACCATATTAACAAATTGAAGGAGAAAAAACATATGATCATCACAATAGATGCAGAGAAAGCATTTGACAAAACTCTACACCCATTCATAATAAAAATACTACAGAAACTAGGCATTGAGGGAAATTTCCTCAACATAATAAACACCATATATGACAAACCCACAGCCAACATCATCCTCAATGGTGAGAAACAGAAATTATTTCCACTAAGATCAGGAACAAGACAAGGTTGCCCACTCTCACCACAATTATTCAACATAGTTTTGGAAGTTTTAACCACAGCAATCAGAGAAGAAAAAGAAAAAAAAAGGAATCCAAATTGGAAAAAAAGAAGTAAAGCTGTCACTGTTTGTAGATGACATGATACTAAACATAGAGAATCCTAAAAATGCTACCAGAAAACTACTGGAGCTAATCAATGAATTTGGTAAAGTAGCAGTATAGAAAATAAATGCACAGAAATTTCTAGCACTCCTTTACACTAATGATGAAAATCCTGAAAGAGAATTTAAGAACACACTCCCATTTACCATTGCAACAGAAAGAATAAAATACCAAGGAAGAAACCTACCTAAGGAGACAAAAGAGCTATATGCAGAAAGTAATAAGACACTGATGAAAGAAATTAAATATGATACAATAGATGGAGAGATATACCATGTTGCTGGATTGGAAGAATCAACATTGTGAAAATGACTATACTACCCATAGCAATCTACAGATTCAATGCAATCCCTATCAAACTACCACTGGCATTTTTCACTGAACTAGAACAAAAAATTTCACAATTTGTATGAAAACACAAAAGAACCCGAATAGCCAAAACAATGTTGAGAAAGAAAAACGGAGCTGGAGGAATCAGGCTCCCTGACTTCAGACTATACTACAAAGCTACAGTAATCAAGACAGTATGGTACTGGCACAAAAAACAGAAAGACAGATCAGTGGAACAGGATAGAAAGCCCAGAGATAAACCCATGCATATATGGTCTCCTTATCTTTCATAAAGGAGTCAACAGTATACAGTGGAAAAAGACAGCCTCTTCAATAAGTGGTGCTGATAAAACAAGACAGGTACATGAAAAAGTATGAAATTAGAACACTCCCTAACACCATACACCAAAATAAACTCAAAATGGATTAAAGAACTAAATGTAAGGCCAGATGCTATCAAACTCTTAGAGGAAACCAGAGGCTGAACACTCTATGACATAAATCACAGCATGATACTTTTTGACCCACCTCCTAGAGAAATGGAAATAAAAACAAAAATGAACAAATGGGACCTAATGAAACTTCAAAGCTTTTGCACAGCAAAGGAAACCATAAACAAGACGAAAAGACAGCCTTCAGAATGGGAGAAAATATTTGCTAATGAAGCAACTGACAAAGGATTAATTTCCAAAATTTACAAGCAGCTCATGTAGCTCAATATCAAATAAACAAACAACCCAATCCAGAAATGGGCAGAAGACTTAAATAGACATTTCTCCCAAGAAGATATACAGATTTCCAACAAACACATGAAAGAATGCTCAACATCATTAATCATTAGAGAAACACAAATGAAAACTACAATGAGATATCATCTCACACTGGCCAGAATGGCCATCATCAAAAAATCTACAAACAATAAATGCTGGAGAGGGTATGGAGAAAAGGGAACACTCTTGCCCTCTTGGTGGGAATGTAAATTGATACAGCCACTATGGAGAACACTATGGAAGTTCCTTAAAAAGCTAAAAATAGAACTCCCATATGACCCAGCTATCCCACTACTGCACATATACCCTGAGAAAACCATAATTGGAAAAGAGTCATGTACCAAAATATTCATTGCAGCTCTATTTACAATAGCTAGACATGGAAGGAACCTAGGTGTCCATCGACAGATTAATGGATAAAGAAGATGTGGTACATATATACAGTGGAATATTACCCAGCCATGAAAAGAAACAAAATTGAGTTATTTTTAGTGAGGTGGATGCACCTAGAGTCTGTCCTACAGAGTGAAGTAAGTCAGAAAGAGAAAAACAAATGCTGTATGCTAACACATATATATGGAATATAAGAAAAAAAAAGAAAAAGGTCATGAAGTACCTAGGGGCAAGATGGGAATAAAGACACAGACCTACTAGAGAATGGAATTGAGGATATGAGGAGGGGGAATGGTGATCTGTGACAAAGTGAGAGAGTGGTATGGACATATATACACTACCAAACGTAAAATAGATAGTGGGAAGCAGCCGCATAGCACCAGGAGATCAGCTCGGTGCTTTGTGACCACCTAGAGGGGTGGTGTAGGTAGGGTTGGAGAGAGGGAGACTCAAGAGGGAAGAAATATGGGAACATATGTATATATATAACTGATTCACTTTGTTATAAAGCAGAAACTAACACACCATTGTAAAGCAATTATACTCCAATAAAGATGTTAAAAAAAATTAAATAAATAAAATAAAAACACAAAAAGCAGAAAAAAGTGAAAGACAAAAACAGAAACAAAGAATGAGGATAACAAATAGAAAACAGTAACAAATATGGTAGATATTAATCCAATTATATCAATCATCACTTTGAACATTAATAAAATCAGCAATAAAAGACAAATTGTCAAGATGAAGCAAAACACAATAGCTACATGATAAATACAAAAGACCTACTTTACATATAGAAATATGTGTAGATTAAAATAAATAGATGGAGAAAAATAAACCACGCTAACACTAATCAAAAGAATGCAGAAATAGCGGGCTTCCCTGGTGGCGCAGTGGTTGAGAGTTCACCTGCCGATGCAGGGAACATGGGTTTGTGCCCCAGTCCAGGAAGATCCCACATGTCATGGAGTGGCTAGGCCCGTGAGCCATGGCTGCTGAGCCTGCATGTCTGGAGCCTGTGCTCTGCAATGGGAGAGGCCACAACAGTGAGAGTACCACGACAGTACCACAAAAAAAAAAAAGAAAAAAAAAAGCAGAAATAGCTATATTAATTTCAATGAAAACAGACATCAAAACAATAAAGAAGGTCAATACTTCATTATTAAAGGGCAGTTCTCCATGAAGACATAACAATTCTTTTTGTGTGTAAGCCTAATAACAGAATGTCAAACTACTCAAGGCAAAAAGTCATAGAATTTCAAGGAGAAATAGTTGAACCTCCTATCATATTTGGGGACTTCAACACCCCTCTATCAGAAATGGATATATCTAGCAGATAGAAAATCAGTAGGGACAAAGTTGAACTCAGCAACATCATTAGTCACCTGGATATAATGGACATCTAGCTACCTCATCCAGCAACAGCAGTATACGCATTCTTCTCAAGCTCATGTGAAGCATTAACCAAGATATACCACATTCTGGGACATGAACCATACCTTAACAAAATTTAAGACTTAAAACTTTAAAAGACTTTAAAAGATTTTTAAAAGACTTTAAAACTTAAAACTTAAGAAAAGTTAAAAAAAATGTAAATCACTCAACGTCTGCTTTCAGACAACAGTGGAATGAAAATCAATAAGAGAAAGATGATTGAAAAACTCCTAAAATACATGGAGATTAAACAAGAAATTTCTAAAAATCACATAAATCAAAGAAAAAATCTCAAGAGATTAAAAAAATTTTTTGAACTAAATGAAAATTAAAACTATTTATCAAAATTTGTGAGATGCAGCAGAACCAGTGCCAAGAGGGAAATTTATAGCCTCATAGGCATATATTAGAAGAGACAAAAAATCTAAAATCAACAATCTAAAATCAATAATTACGAAACTAGAAAAAGAAAAGCAAATTAAACCCAATGCGTGTAGAAAAAAATAATCAAATTTAGAATAGAAACTAAATAAATTTGAAAAAAAATCAGTGAAACCCAGAGCTGGTTCTTTGAAAGACGAATAGAATCAATAAGCATCTAGTCAGGGTAACAAAGATAAAAATAAAAGAGAGGAGGCACATATCACTATTAACAGTAATAAAAGAAGGGGCATCACTATACATCCCATGGACATTAAAAGGGTTATAATGGAATACTATGAGCAACTCTATGCCCACAAATTTGATTATGTGGATGAAATGAACCATTTCCATGAACAATACAACTTTCCAAAACTCACATGAGAAGAAATAGAAATTTTATAAGGCCAATATATATTAAAGAAATTTAATCAATTGTTAATAATTTTCCCAAACTGAAAGCATTAAGCCCAAATGTGTTCTCCCAGGTAGGCAAAGCTAATCCAACATTTGAAAATCAATTAGTGTACTCATGACATCAACAGGTTAAAAAAACTCACATGATCATATCAATAAATGTAGAAAAGTTGACAAAATTCAGTATCTATGCAAACTAAAATTTTTCAGTAAAGTGGGAATAGAGGGGGAGTTCCTCAACTTGATTAAGAATATTGACAAGAAACTGTAGCTAACATTATATTTAATGGTGAGAAATTTGAAGTTTTCTCACTAAAATCAGGAGCAAGGCAAAAATATCCCCTCTCAGCACTGCTTTTCAACATGAAAATCCTAGATATTGCAATATGAAAGGAAAAGGAAATAAAAGGTATACAAATTGAGAGGGAAGAAATAAAATAGTTTGTAGATAACATGATTGTACATGTAGAAAATCCAGAAGAATCAACAACAACAACAAAACACCTCCTGGAAGTAATAAACAAGTATAGAAAATTTGTAGTATGTAATGTTAATGTACAAAAATTAATCATTTTCCTATGTGTCAGTAACGAAAAAGTGGCATTGGAATAAAAAACACAATTCAATTTTCTTTATCACCCCCAAGATTGAAATACTTTGGTTTAATTTTACAAAATAGGTCCAAGATCCATATGAGGAAAACTATAGAACTCTGGTGAACAAATCAAAGTTTAACTAAATAAATGGAGAGATATTCCTTATTCATGGATAGGAAGACTCAATATTTTCATGATGTCAGTTCTTTCCTACTTCATCTATATATTCAAAGTAATGACAATCAAAATCCCAAGAGTTATTTTGTGGATTTAAGAAACTGATTCTAAAGCTTATGTGGAGAGGCAAAAGACCCAAAATAGCCAACATAATATTGAAGGAAAAGAACAAAGTTGGAGGTCTGACACTACCCAACTTCAAGACTCGCTGTATAGCTACAGTGATCAAGTCAGTGTCTTATTGTGTGAGGTAATGGATATGTTAATTATGTTGATCTTGGTAATCATTGCACAATATATATGTGTATCAAATAATCACATTATACATTTTGAATATATACAATTATATTTGTCTATTATTCCTCAATAAAGTTGGAAAAAGTGTGTTATTTGAAAAACTATACACATACAACAATGAAACAGATTAGAGAGCCCAGAAATAGACCTATATAAATATAGTCAGTTGATCACTAACAAAGGAGCAAAGGTAATAAAATGGAACAAAGATAGTCTTTTCAACAATTGGGCTGGAGCAACTGGTCCTCTACATACAAAAAGAAAAATTAAAAAAATGAATCTTGACATACACTTTACACTTTTCTCAAAAATTAACTCATAATGGATCATAAACCTAAATGTATTAACATACAAAACTATAAAACTGCTAGAAAATAGCATAGGAGAAAAACTAAATAACCTTGGTTATGTCAATGGATTAGTACATACAACACCAAAGGCACACTCCATGAAAGAAATAAAAGTTAGATTTCATTAAAATTTAAAACTCTTGTTTTGTGAAAGGTAATGTCAAGAGTATTAGAAAAGAACTCACAAACTGGGAAAAAATATTTGCAGAAGATGCATCTGATAAAGAACATTTAACCACAATATTCAAAGAACTTATAAAACTCAACAGTAAGAAAACAAATAACAATTAAAAATTGGGTCTAAGTCCTTAACAGACACCTCAGCAAAATATAATTCATGTGTTATGGTAAATAAACACATGAAAAGATGTTCCACATCATATGTCATGGAAGAAATTCAAATGTAAATAATGAGATAGCATTACACACCTATCAGAATGGCCAAAATCCAACATAATGACTACACCAAATGCTGATAAGAATGTGAAGCAATAAAAAGATCAGTAATTCTCAAAGTGTGTGCGGGGGAAAGGAATGAATAGGTAGAGCACAGAACATTTTTAAGTCAGGGAATACACTCTGTATTGTACATGCCATGATGTATTTGTTCACCAGGAGTGACCCTTAATATAAACTGTGGACTTTGGGTGATTATGCTGTGTCACAATGTAGGTTCATTAACTGTAACACATGTTCCATTCAGGTTGGACATGTTGATAATACAGAGGCTATGAATGGGTAAGGGAAGGAAAGGGAGATTTTCATATATGGGAAATCTCTTTACTTTTCTCTTAATTTTACTGTGAATATAAAACTGCACTTTAAAAAATACTCTTAAAGCATACTAATCATGTACTTGCTTCCAAGAAAAAACCTTAACAAATTTACTATGGGAGATTTTACCAACATTTTACATAATCTTAAACCAATCAATTTAGCTGTAGGTAATAGCAAGGTGATTTCCCCCACCAAATCTTAACTACCTAGAAACTAACATTTCTGGACAAACGTTGGATCATATGAAAATCAATACTGATAATATGAACTATGTAGAAAACAATACAAAGAAGAACTTTTTAAACCATAGTCTGTATGACACACTAGAAAAGCTATACTTTGAAGAGTTTCATATCTATAAATGGTTTAATTATAAAGAGAAGCAAACATTTTTTTAAAAAAATTGAATTCATCTTAAGAAATTAAACCAAAAAAATGTATGAAGTGGAAATTTATCAATATTTAAGCTGAAATAAAAATATAATAAAAATTATAAATACATTTTTAATATTTACATAATCATCAAATGAGATAGAGTAAACATATTAAGAGATAGATAAACATATTAAACTGCATAATATTTAGAATGAGATAGGAGACAAACCAATATAAAATATGATCAAATTAATTATAAGGAATGTATGCAACTATATGGAAATAAATAGAAACACTAGAGGAAATAGACAATTTCCTACTCAATGTCAACATCAAAATTAACCAAAAATGAAGCCCAAAGCATACATATACCAATCACCATAAGAGAGAAATGTGATTATGTATCTACCAATGAAAAAGTAATCAGGACCCAATCATTTCACAGTTGGAGTCTACTCCTTTTTAAATACTGCCTTTCAGGTTGTTAAAGATACAGAGCTCTCAAATTCATTTTTCTGAATTCAGCATAACTTTACAACCAAATCTCAAACATCATATACAATGGTGAAAGATTGAAAACTTTTCCTTATTAAAGATCAGGAATAAGTCAAAGATGCCTAGTTTCACCACTTCTATTTAACATATATACTGGAAGTCCTAGCCGGAGCAATCAGACAATGAAAAAAAAAAGGCATTCAAATTGGGAAGGAAGAAGTAAAATTATCTCTGTTATAGAAAAAGCTAGGTAATACCCAGACCATTCAATTCAGTGTCCAAAGAGAAATAAGTAATTCATGACCTGCAAATTTAACAACTACATGAAAATATGTTCAAACTCATCAGATAGGGTAAGAAAAATTAAAAAGCAAGGAAGTATTGCTTTATAACTATTAGGTTTCTAAAGGAAAAATGTGATAACATTTTATGCTGGCAGGAATTTAGGAAACATGATACTCTCATACATGGCTGGTAGACATATAAATTGTTACAGTCACTGTGCATCTATTAAATTAAAATATGCATACATCACTGGTTCAGAATTTTCAATCCCATGGCAATTTGTTCCATAATATTTTTTAAATAAATAAATAGACATTAATTATATAAGTGCATGCATTGTAGAATTGTACATAGTGGTAAAAAAAATGGAAACACTTAATGTTCATTAAGAGGAGAATGGTTAAATAATTTATGGTACACCCATATTGTGGGTAATTGTACAGCCATTAAAAAGAGTGTGGTATTTTTGGATGAGAATGTTAAGATGCAAAAACAATATAAGATATTCTCATTTTTAAAACTAACACAAGTAAATTCCTTTGTGTGTATAATTTCATTTTAATATGAATTATATTCATGGTGAAAAGTATGGAAGGACACACAGGATGTTGTTAACCAGGTCTGGAGTGTCAGTATGTGTGAAGAAAATGTGGCAGAAAGCGAAGGGGAAAAGAGAAGAAGTAAGTAATAAGTAAATGGAATAATAGGAGGTGAATTACCTAAAGGCCTTGAGGAATCAAAATACCTTTACAATAGCCCAAGCGTGAAGTGATGGCAGTGCAAATTAGGGCATTAGTGATAAGAATGGAAAGGCAGTGACTGGGAATGTCTGTGGCAACCAGGTGTTCTCGAGTCATGTTATTAACTAAGTCTTTAAGGGAATTCAAGAAATAGTAGTTCTTTTTTCCCATCTAGGTCCTGAACTAATTGAGAAGGAATAAACAGAAAGTCAAGTGCTGAACCTCTATTTGATGTTTATTAACAGAAAAAGGGAGGTAAGGGCAAATGATAGTATCAGAAGCCAAAGAAAAATATTTACAAAAAGAAGAGTGTGTGTATGTGCGTGCTGTATGTATGTAATATACATGTACTACAGATAGTATATGTATGAGTGATAGAAAAAATAGAGTGAAATGCTACAAAGATACTAAGGAGAACGACAATAGATTTTTAAAATCTAGGTTTGGTATAAAGCTGGTCACTAGATAGCTGAACATGGTCGTAGTTGAGTGATGGGAGACATAGAAGAGCTCATTAGGCTTAAAGTGAATGAAAGAAGTGACTGCATATTACGCTTTGGGAAGAATGTCAATAATATAAAAGAAAAATGGCAGTAGAAAGAGGTCACAGTTGGTTCTTGGCTGTGGGTGTCAGAAAACAATGTATAAAAAGGCAAACCAAAAAGCTAGGATTTGGAATAGAAGTATTAAAAAAACATTAATCAATTGTTAATATGAATCATAGACTATATTCTGCATACCTGGCCAAAGAAATTTAACTAAGACCTTAACTTTCACCATGAGGAGCCCAAGTAGTCTTCATGATTGTTATAATACTTTTGGGAGAATAAAACAAACATGGAGAAGATAAATGCAATGTGACATTAGATTAGGCATTGACTGAGTATACATGTATACATACATACAGAGAAAAAAAAGAAAAGAAGACACACACATACAGATGCTTACATGCACCCTGGAACAAGAGAAGTGTCAGGCTGACAGACAAAGAAAAGACTAGTAGGCTGTAGTCTGGACAAATTAGTCTAAGGTCATAGATTTTAGCTGGATAACTTAGCTGATAGGTCTCAAAAGAGATCATCTGATGCAGCCCCCTTCTCAGGTAGAAATGATATGATCCCCAGTGAGAAACACAGTGAGTTTAATTAAGTTGACCAGGTTTACATAGCCATAACCAGCAGATGGGTAAGTCAGGTCCACAGTCATCTTTTGCACCCCTGCAACACCATGCTGAACTCAATAAAACTTAACATCCTGAACTAGACACTGTCTTTTTTATGTAGTTGTAACTTTATATGTCAGTACTAGTTATATGACCTTACAATATTTACCTGAGTGCATGCAAAACATTGACTGCTATCCTCAAGAAATCTCCCTATAGATGGAATATTACAAAGGTGGCTCTTTCCCTGAGGTATTTAAAATACAGAGGAGCTTTGAATGTTGGTAAGGCAAGGGCCTTCTGATGGGATGAACTCCCTGAAATTAGCATTAATTTTGACGATCCTAAGTTTAAGATTCTCTAACAACCTACTGGGTATGAGAGATGTGAGTTGATTAGTTGGGCCACCTCCTATACGTGGCAGCTCTTTCACATACCTAAAAAATACCAGTGATCATAATAGAAAGTAGTATCATTCGGAGCTTTAAATTCATGGCTTTCCTTTCTTCATTTCTGTATGTATCTCACCTGTTCATATTTGCATAGTAGTACTAATTAATGTTCTGGCAAATTACAATAGGATTCCTGTGGAATTACAATTTATATCCACATGTATACTGAAACAATTCAGTATGACTCATATGTTAACAACGAGTACCATAGGAATTAATAGTGATTGTGTCACTTACTATAACATGTTGCCAAACAATTATTATGTGCAGCTGATGAACATTTGAATAAATGCCATCATACCCTGTACTCAATTAAAACAACAGCACTAATAATTAATAGCACCGTTATTCATATCAAGTTATGGCTGTTGGCATCGTGTGTTCTAGGAAATGACTGTAGGAATAAATGTTCGTTTCAATTTCATTTATATCTTGCTCTGAAGTATTAAAATGTAATTTGCATGAAATACATGCATCATTCTCAACATAAGAAAGCAGCTGTCTCATCTGCTGGGTGATTGAGAAAGAAATGTTTTTTCTTAAAGAGAATCTAAAAATGCATAGATGAAGACAAATGCCTCATTTTTCATAGTTTGTTTTGTCAAGAAAACATTTAGTATTTGTTTACTGAGAGAGAAATGCAGTTTGTAGCCAGTTAGAATGAGTAATCTACAAAAAAAAAAAAACAAAAAAACAGGTTATTGGATAAAATAGACCTATCCTCCACAGTCTAAAATAAAAATTGTATTAAATTACTCAGGTTAAGTAATCTAACATTCTAGATGTTGTTATCTGGGAGATGTAAACATTAAGCTGCTTCTGTCATTACACATTAATAAACCAAATTACTTTGTTATGGGAGTTACTGACTAAGGGTTGTGGCACAAAAGAGGCATGTTTTGATGGTCGGGCAGGAAGAAACAGTATATTTATTAACAAATGTGACACACACTTTACAATCCAGAGATATATTTAGGTTTTTTCTAGTCTTACCACCAAAAGCATGCCAATTCTGAAAGCTTCAAAGATAGCCAGACCCCTGACTCTGCTGCCTTTAGTGTTTGTGAGAAATCTAAATATATTGCACCAGTTCACCACCTTCAAACTCAGAAGGACAGCAACTAGTTGCTCTTTTGGAAATATCTCAGCTTCTTTGCAATATCCTACCTAAATTAGAGTCCTCTGAGTTTTCCAGTGTAATAGTATATAACATGCCACAATATAAAACAAGTTTAGTAGCACAGTAATTGGCACTACTTATATATTAGAAAATGCTAATATATTAATTACTCTGTGATTAAAGCCAAAAATTAATTCAGTGGAAATGTAACCTACTGGGAGGAAAGAATTAAAAATAGCTGTCCTATGAAATATTCCTCTCTTGATTACTGGTAAGGTATTTCTGGAGAAAGAAAGAGGCAAATAACTTAACTCCTTGTAAACATGCTGATAACTGACCTCCTAGTTTGTAAACCAATGGTATTTGCTAGGAGAATAAATGAACTGCTTTGTGCAACTTGACCCTGGTGTGGGATTGCTTACAATAAACAACTCTATGCTCTATGGATTTATGAGGCATGACTCTCTGGAGAATGTCATGTAAGCTATACAAATCTCTGGTGTATGAAATGGAGGCACTTCATAACCCAAATTCATTCTAACTTCCTTGTGAGCTAAACTGGAAACCTCTTTAGCAATGCAATCTACATCCAGTCAGAAAGTATGAGACCCTTACAGGAAAGAAGGACCCAAAGAGCCATGTGGGGTACTCCACACATCCTCCTGCTTTGTCTGTATCTCATGATTGCATGCTTCCTTAGTGAAATTTAATGCTGTGTAAGCTATGTGGTTTATGTGAAGACTAACTTTTTTGTTACCCCCCTACATCTACCCACCAAAGGTCAAGGATTGGGTAAGAGGGCAAGGGTGGCATTGACATGTTTTTCAAACTGCCCACATAAGTCTCATGGAAGTCTTCCTAGCACAAGACTATGAGCCCAAATTCTCCTAAGCTTGTTTTTCTCAATGTCTAGTGTCAATATCACTAATCATTGGTAGACAGTTATAAATTCCTTAAGATTTTTGTTTTTGTTTTTTTGGTTTGCTTGTGTGTTTTCTTTCTCAAGTGTATACATCTTATTTTTTTCTCCTGGAGAAAGTTTTGCAATGATTATTGATAGACCAAAGGAAATCAAGTACCAAAGAGTTTAAACTAACAGAGTCTATTTTTTCTTAACTTTAAAATGTATTTTATCTGTTTCTTTCTCTGTATCCCATCAAAGAATGATTTCCAGTCTTTACTTTTTCTCCACACAAAACAAATTAGTCACTCTCCACTCAAAAGTCTATCAGTTTATGTTCCATTCAAAAAGTATCTTTTCATTTTATGGATTCTCTTCAGTAGTAGAGTTGTATGAAAGTATAATCAGTGCTTGGAGTTTTACTTGGATGCTTCTTTGCTACCAGCTGTTCTCAAATCTGGCTTACAAGAGCTCTGCAGGAAAGTCTCAACCTACAGTGATCATTGTCAGTTCATATTCTATGTCCAAAAGAGACTCTGTAATGCACAAAATTTTCACAGGTGATTGGGATAAGCATACTGCTCTATACACACACACATATACAAACACACACTCATTAGGAATGTTTATTCTGAGATAATTCATCTTCACTTTGTAGTATTTGTGATATTGCCAGCTTAAGGCCAGGACTCTATTTCATGGCCAAGAAATCTAATAATAAGAAAAGCTGCGATCCATAAACAAGTCACATTATCACTTTGCTTTAATCAGTTGAGCTGATTGACTCTTTAAAAGAGCAGGGTAGCTATTAGAATATAATAAAATGGTAAATGTATAAATCCATTTATAGCCATGTTTTATTTCATACACAGAGGTCCTGAATTTAGTATGTTTATTAGTGGGATGAAAAATGTGCCTTGCACTGGATATACAATATATTTGACTCCTCCATTTATTCCTTAACAGTATATTTGGTACACCATTATCTTTGGGGGAGTCTTTAGTTATTCAGTATGAAGGCTCATCTTCTCAGCCAAAGGTTAGAGTAATAGTATTTATTTGAAATGTAAATGAAGACTTCCACCAAGGAATGCATGTTTCATTTTGCATTTGTCTCTAATCAGAATGTCCTATGAATAATGTAGTTTGGCACCAATGTCCTCATTAAGCAAGTTTCCTATTATTGCATTTTCTGATTATAATCTCCTCATTTAACTTCCTTTACTATTCCTGCTGATGATCATTCATATGCTTAGGTCTTCAATATTAGTCTGAACATACACACACACACACACACACACACACACACACACACACAGAGAGAGATACATACACACACACAGAGCTAGCCTTCTGTAGATGAAAATCAGATTATATTTATGACCAGATGTCCTTTAAATAAAGGGTTGTTATCCATTGTATGTCCAAGAAATGGCATGGAGTTGGATTGTCAGACTGGACTAAAAGAGAAAATGAGTTTCAAACTAGTCTCCATTTATATCCATCTACAACGCAATTTCACAATTATACTTGATTGACAGAAATAGCCAAGAAAGAAATAGAATGGCAAAAGAAATTGAACTAACTAAAATAGTTTATTGTTGTTGTTTTCTTAATTTTTCATTTGCTTTCAGTTAACCACAGTATTATACATTACTAGAATTTGAAAAGGACTTTGAGAGATCCATATTTTAAACATATGAGAACTCAAAATAAGTCCTTTTCATAGCCAGGATACAGATTTCAACTGTATAACTCTAGAAAAAATACATGTCTTCAGACTTTTTAGAAGGAAAATTCACATTTTATCTCCTTGAAACCTTGACAAGATTAAAGAAAAGGTGGTCAACTTAAAGAGTGATGATAATGAAGTGTCAAAACCAAGCTAGAAAGAGAGTTCTCACTCCTAGACACATGTCTTCCATCCTGCAATTCCTACAAACCATATTTTAACCATATTCAAAGTCCTAGGAAAGAATTTATTAAGCAGGGAACATTTTCCTCTATACTTTAATTTGTTTATTTAACTATTCCTCAATGGAAATAAAGATGCTCATCATTGTCCTGTATAAAAATGAATCAAATACAGTTAACATGGATATGTTAAAAGCATGGGAAAGATATAAAATATATACACAAACTGTAAACAGTGGTTACTTCTGGGGAGGGGATTGTAAAAATGAAAAAGGACTTTTATAATTTAGTGTGAATACTTCTGTGTTATTTAACTGTTTTATAATGACTGTATATTTGTAATTATAAAAGCAGCACATTATTTTCTTCAAACTTTCATATGTTTAAAGGTTCTGAGCTGGCTTTTTATCTAAATTAGCACAGATTTCCAAAATTTCCTAGCAGATACAGTTTTCCACATAAAACATATTAAATCTTTTGTATGTTCTTCTTGAAACCTTTCCTATATATATATATATATATATATATATATATATATTTATGTTGTGGTTTATTATCACTGTCCAGAATTAGACACAGTCCTTTTGTAAGCATTGTACTAATATTGAATTCATAAGAAGATTATGTGTATCTCTGTGGACTTTCTTTTTTTATATAAAGAAAATGATATATATTGGTGGCAGATTTTCAAAGAAATGAAGTTGAGGAGATAGTTTTTCCATAGTACTTGTTTGGATTAATATAAATTTTAAAATCACCTGCCAATATTAAGCAGGATTAGGTTTGGGTAATGTAAGTACTATCCCATGATTATAGTATGGAGAGCCCTATATTTCCAGATTTTATATTTCTACAGCAGTTGCTCCAGAAAATCACCAGGGACATACCCAGTATTTGCCTTGCTGTTATCCTTTTCATCAGGGGTTTAAAATTCAATACCATTGTAGAAACCTATTATTAATATCCTGACTGTTTTCTTTATGAAAAATATTACAGACTATTCTTTAAAAGTCATGTCAAAAGCATGCACTACCTTATTCAAAGATCAAGCTTAAGGATCTAAGGAGATAAAAAGGTGTTCCTTCATTAATAAAACTACTCATCACTTACTGAACCCATGTGTTTGGAACAATGCTACGCTCTTTCAGTGAATTATTTAATCTTTATAATGCTATTCTAAAATAAGGTGTTGTGTTTATAGATGAGAGAGGAAATTTGGGCTTGGTGAGATTAAATAACTTGCTCACATAAAGCGGGAGACTTGTGATTTGCAATTAGATTTTTCTGACTCCAAAACACACTTTTATCTTATATCTAATATATAATATATATTTCATGGCTCCATTAATTTGGATGTAGGAAATTGCATTTTAGGACTATTTCCTCAAGTTCTTAATCCACAGAGCACTGTTCCCTTAGCCCTATATGTAGACAAAACAGAAATAATATAAAATAGAATATGTTAATGGTCATATTTATGATGCAAGTATTTTTAAGAGCATAGAGAGGGAGCATTGCTTGGAAAATGAAAGTGGTCATTACAGAGAGTTAAGACTAAAATAATTCTTTGAAGTAAAATGAATACCTGGACAGGTAGGAAAGAAAGGAAGACTTTACAGGGAAAGGAAATGTTATGAACAATAATTGAGGGCAGGAAATAGATGAGAGCTATCTAAATAGTAGATATTTCTGAGTGGTGGTGGGTGATATCTTGGAATTGGCTGCATGTGATATTCTGATGATAGGTGGAAAATTTGTCTAGAGTGTAGGAAAAAGTAAAATACTACTGAAGCAAGAAGTTGATTTCCCCAGAAACAGATTTTGTCTCAGTCCATGTAGGCTGCTATAAAAAATGTCACAAACTAGGTAGTTGGTAAACAACAGAGATTTCTTTCTCACAGTTCTAGAGGCTGGGAATTCAAAAATCATGGCAACAGCAGATCCAGTGTGGTGGCTCCTGGGGGCCCACTTCCTGATTCATACACAAGTGCCTTCTCTTTATATACTCACAGGGAGAAGGAGGTGAAAGATCTCTGTGCAGCCTTTTATTATAAGAGCACTAATATCATTCATGAGGGTTCTACCCTCATAACTGAATTACCTCCCAAAGGCCCCACTTCATAATACCATCACATTGTGCATTGGGATTTTCATCCATGAATTTTCAGAATATACAAGCATTCAGACCATAGCAGATTCCAAGACAAACGTTGCATGCAGGAGGTTTATTTGGAAGGATGTACTTTGCAAAGACACCACTAAAGCCCTAAGGATAAGAGGATTGGGCAGAGTGGGAAATTGAACTGTTATGCAGTTACAACAGATCAATACCCCAACCAAAACCACATATTGCAATGAAGTTGGGATGTCCTTTTAAAGTTGTCCCAAATTGACCCAGGCCTTGAACACTAACATTGACTAGTCATTTGATGCAAACTGTCCCTGAGGAAGAGGAATAACCCTGGTGAGGCAGATTTTTAGGCTGAGGGTAATCCCAGGAGAAGAGCCCAGCTGTGAGCTACCAGCAGTCAACACTTCCAGTTGTTGGGAGAATGAGTACCTTGGTCCTAAAGGAGGATCTCAGTGGTGTACCATCACATTCACTATAGTCTAGCCCATGTGTCACTTGGATTTAATTGTGTAAGTTTGCCCTATCTGGGAAAACTCCTCCAGTATTATGGTCAGCCTTTTCTTGGGGAAAATTATAAAATTAAGTTTAGTAGAGAAAAGTAAGCCCCTGATCATCATGCTCTTTTCAAGCTATAATTGCTGAACTTGTGTATTAAATTAAGCAGGGGATTGCCAAGTGATATACCAGTAGATCACCTGGGTATCAAATGTGTTCTTCCTTGACATATCCAAGATATTCATGAACCCATGTGCATCCTTAATTCAGGCCACTTTTCTTTCTATGCAGCATGGAAGGTCAGGGCCATGCAATGTGGATTGCCCATTAGAAGGATATTCCCGCACCAGTGTCTTTCAAATCACCCTTGAGTTTAGCTGCAGTACAGCAGCAGTCCATTTTCAGTTTCAATCCCAAAACTGAGCCAATGCACACATGTACCAAGGTTGGTCTGTTTCCTTCTCTGTATGTTGGTCATAAGGTACACAATCCTATGATGACATAGGGATGATCTTAGAGAGAGGCACCAGTGTATTGATAGTGGTGGATCACATGGGGGACTAGGCTACCTACTCATGAAACTTACTCGTGCTCATTGGCCCTGCTCTTGTCCAGTCCAGGAGACACCACTTCAATCATATGATGGATTTCTGCTAGGCTTATTTAAACTTATGCCTTGGTTGCTGTGAAAAAAAACAGCTTATAGTGGGCAGCTCTCGCCACATGAGCATACTTATATTATCTATATCTAGCAAAGTTTAGTAGTACTTCAGAATCCACTTTTTAAATGGAATAAAAAGTTTTGATGCAAGTAGCAAGGCTTTATGCCAGATTTTTAAGATCTATGGTATATGTTATAATTTTCTCACAGGGGTGTACCCTAAACACCATGTGGTATTTTTTCTACTGTGAAAGATCTAATTCCATAGGTTCTGTTGAGTTATATGTCAAAGCAACAGTGCTGCTTACAACACAGCCTACACCTGCTAAGAATTCTTTTTGCACTGGGCTGCACTCCCAGCTAGCAGCCTTCGTTGTTATTCAACAGAGAATCAGAGCTCTATTCCCACTTTTGGAATATGTTGCCTTTAGTAACTGAAGAAGCCTTCTAGATATTGAGCTCCTTTGATAGCGGTGGACTATGAAAGATGCAATAATTTATCATTTTTTGGAGAGCAAGTCCTGTCATGCATCAGATCACTGAATTTATGACAAAACTACATTGATGTGGCAAGATCCTGAATCCTCATATAGTTTTTCTTCCACTGTCTAGAACATATGTGTCTTATCAAGGCTTCAAATATGGTTCCCATATCTTGTCATCTATTTGGATTAACATAATAGCTTTGATATAGTGGACCAAAGTGATATTCTGCAGAATATCCAGATGGCCTAAATCTTTTCAAACTATATTATGACAGAAGGGGAGAAGGTTAATCTAGCTTTGGGACAAAACCATAAAACCATTGTATGGCACATTGCATATGAATGGGAACTACTTCTTGCGCTCCAGCCTGATAAGCATAGAAAATTAAGCTTCTACCAGCTCAAAAGCCACATGCCATGTACTGAAAATCATGTTAATTTTCTCTAGCAAAGCTACCTCATGAACGCAACACCTGAAAATGAGGCTTCTCATTTGTAGTAGCCAGCTGACACCGTCTAGGTGAATTTGTGGTAGCTAGCTGACATCTTCTAGGATTCATATGGCTTTGCCTTCCCTACTATAATGATCCCTCTCCATAGGCTGAGTGACTGATGTGGATGTTCTTCCAATTACCAAGTATAAGTATTTCATTTATACTGAAAATGATAGCTGTTATGTCGGTGAACCCAGTGTACTCACTGTGAGTCACACTTGGGCCTGGACTCTATTTATTACTTGATTCATGCATGTTTTTCTCTAATAGGAATTCCATGATAACACTTTGGGTCCCTGTGTACTAATGTAAATATTGCCCTAGTGTATAGCTACTGGAGCCTTTGAGTGAGGTTTGGGGGAATCATTGCTGTATATACTTGTTGGGGTATTGCACAGTCCTTCCTTCTCATGATCCAGTTTTACCTCCAGTTAATGGGTTCTGGATTGGAAAGAAACTCAAGTTCTGAAACCAGGCAAGGGTCCATGAATCTTTGTTGAAGTAATTTCTATCCTTGATTTCTTTTGATTGAATATATTTTGCAATACACTCAATGGCTTTCCATTTATTTTGTCCTTATGGATTATGTGTTCTAATTACCAGCTCTATAGAAGAGCATTAGGGGATAACATCTTTCCCCAGAAATATCACCTTTATGTCTAGATGGAGCAGTGGATGACACAAAAAGAGGCAAAAAAAATAGATTGTTCTTAACAACGCTAGACAGAGTGCTTCACCAATTCTTTTAGGAAATAATAATTATAAACTAACAGAAAAATCTCATTGCAGTTGTGTTTTTGTAGTTCTTTAGCATACAGAAATGCACATAAATTACTATAATATACATAACACACTCTATATGTTCACTTTTCTTTAAATTTTTATTAGAGTATAGTTGATTTATAATGTTGTGTTAGTTTCAGGTGTACAGCAAAGTGAATCAGTTATACATATATCATATATCCATTCTTTTTTAGATTCTTTTCCCATATAGGCCATTACAGAGTATTGAATAGAGTTCCCTGTGCTACACAGCAGGTCCTTATTAGTTATCAATTTTATATATAGTAGTATGTATATGCCAATACCAATCTCCCAATTTATCTTTCCCCTCCCTTTCTCCCTGGTACATATTGTCAATTTTCTAAAATAAGGCCCTCTGTCATGATCATTAAAATATAAAATTATCATAATTCTTTTAGAATTATTGGGTCACTACCCAATTGATCACTATAGTAGTAAAATTTAGCTGTGCAGGGAAGGTAGAAAAGGTAAAATTTCACCCTCAAAGAGTGACATCTATATTAAGGTACATAGTCAAATGTACATAGTTATTGCACAGGTTACCTAAGAACAGATAAAAAAGTGTAGTATAAGGCCATAAGTGAAATAGAACTGATTTTTTTGTATATATCTCTGGCCTCTTCACAATTGCTAAACTCTTCTTCCCTCTTAAGGATCTATTGCTGCCTTCTTTTCTATCTGCCTTTTCAAAACAGAAAAACATCTGTTATTGATTTCACACGACTTACCTCTCAGTAGTATTTGCATTTTACACTTGTGTCTGAAATGGTAGAATGAAAGCATTTGTGTCTTGTTTTAGGAATTTCATGCCTCAGCAAAGTATGTATGGTATGATTGGACTTAAGTAATTGATACAATGCTGCAAGAATCTTGTGGAGACTCAGAAATTAAACTTACCTTAGAAGTTGTAGAGCACCTAGAAGTGAGATGAGCTCAGAAGGAATAGTGTTCGGTTGCAACTTCTAGAGACAAAACAGGATCATAAATTGCTGCTATTAATGTTACTGCTGTTGCCACTTCTGCTTTTCCTATTTCCTTTTGCCTCCTTGCTCTAACCTCAAAGCCTGGAAGAGTGTCTAGTGCAAGCACAACCTGGCTTCTGTAGGTCATATTAACATGTGTTCCTTTGTGCTCTTATTGTTTCTTCCACTTAAACGTCTATGCTCTAAAACCTACTTTCTTAAAGGCAGGGTAACCCAGTGAAATTTCAATGGCTTTGGCAGAGACTTGAATTTGTATCCTGATGGAACAATGTGAATAATATGCAAGTAAACTTGACCAGTACTTGTTTCTAAAGTTTGATATACTCATCTATAAAATTTTTAAAAAATGGCATCTTGAAAAATGGTTGCAAAGATTACAAATAAGAGAAATAAAAACTATAGCACATAGTAGGTTTTCAATAAATGGTAGCTATTTAGAGCTATTTCAAGTTCTAACTTTTACAACAAAGTAGTTACTTCAATCCTCTATTTTTTATGAACTTACTTTGAACTAATAATCAGTGTGACACACTTTAGAATTAATTGCCTCATATAGATTACATTTGCCTTGCCAATTTATATGTAATGAAACAAATCTGATTGTGTGCCACAACCTACTGATATGTTTTCTGTTGATTCCTGCTAACTACAGGGATTGATTGATCCCCAAGTTTAAGGCCAAGTTAAGTATACCTGAATTGGCTGAATAGTTTGAACTGTGCAGTTAACAGGAGGTGAATACAGGGAACCAGGCAGACTAAAAAGTAAGACAGGCATAGGCATAGGTTTCTGAAACCAGTAGATTTCTATAAAGACATTACCTTCTAATAGTAATGGTCAGTATTTATTAAAAAGGGTTTACTGGGCTTCCCTGGTGGCGCAGTGGTTGAGAATCTGCCTGCCAATGCAGGTGACACGGGTTCGAGCCCTGGTCTGGGAAGATCCCACATGCCGCGGAGCAACTAGGCCCGTGAGCCACAACTACTGAGCCTGCGCATCTGGAGCCTGTGCTCCGCAACAAGAGAGGTCGCGATAATGAGAGACCCGCACACCGTGATGAAGAGTGGCCCCCACTTGCCACAACTAGAGAAAGCCCTTGCACAGAAACGAAGACCCAACACAGCTAAAAATAAATAAATAATAAAAAATAATAAAAATAGAGGAATAAAAAAGGTTTAATGAATGATATCAGGAAACAAGATAAGCATTTGGAAATAGATGAACTTCAAGCAGTGATAAGCATAAAGGAGAAAGTAAAAGGAACATTTAGAGAGGAACATTTTATGTAATTAGGGATTTATAAGCAGGATGGGAGGGGCCATGATGGTTTGATGAGTGAAGACCTTTAAGTAAGACCTGGGCTGTAGCAAGGAGTGGGTTCACATTCTGGAAAAAGGATAAAGGAAAATACCTAAAGATTCCATAGATGGAAAAGAAAAAAAGTGTCACTTTAAAAAAAAATCAAAATTTGACTGCCAATGTACTTATCAGCTCACTGAAGAAGATTTAGTTTCAATCTATCTAATATATTAATCAAAATAAGGCAAAAGAAAGACATTTTCAATGATGCAAGGATGCAGAAAACACTATTTATTATAAAGTAGCTTAAGGATATACTCTGGTTAAAGATGAAATTCATCAAGAAATACAAAGACATTGGATTCAGAAAGCAGTAGAACAAAACCAAAAACCTGAGACGTGATATTCCTGGATAACACCTACACAGTAGCATTAGAGACAAAATAGTCTAGACTGGGACAAGAGGAATAAGGACTCCAGAGTGTGGAGGAAAGACTCCAGAATAGGGATTATCAGTGAATGGAAAATGCCACAGAATATAGTATAATGAAATTAATGGAAATACTTCAGGATAAAACAAACACACATAATAGATTAAATTTACAAAAGCAATTTTATTTCCTGGGAAAACAATAAAAACAAACAAACAAAACAACAGTGACAACAATAACAACAAAAAACCTTTACCACAGTTATGGCTCAGATGTCATATATATATCACATATATAGTCAGGCCAATATCTGGGGACAATGTTTTCAAGTCTAAAATCACCCATTCCTAGATGATCCTTGGCTTTCCTCTACCATTATATAATTTGCACTCATTGCACTCAGGAAAAAGATGGATACAGTTGAGATTGTAGGATTTGTTGCACTAGATTGTGTTTCAAATTAGACCTTTATTTTAGAAAATCATTTTGAAAATCAATATTTTTCAAGGCAGAAGAACACTTTCAAAATTCAAAATATTCAGGGAGACATATTTTTGGAATGGCATCATGAAGAGTTCTAGGATCCTCTCCCTAATAAAATAACCACAATTGTTTAAAATTATTTTAAAAACTAACCACTCACATTTCTTGAAATAGTCCTAGGATTGTATAGCAATTGAGAAACAATTGTTCAAGAAAGTCTACTAATTCTTGATAAGTACAAGAATCTATGGTATTTAAGCCATAATGCATTCCCTTCCCTGCTCCCCACACAAGGAGACAGTATCTCTATCCATTTAGGGTGCATCCAAGAAAGCAAGTCTCCTTTCAGATCTCAGTGTAGGGCTATGGAACCTTTCTTAATAGGTGCAGGCTGCTACCACATCTCAACCCCTCTATCTCTACCTTGGAAAAACTCTATTACAAGAAAAAGAGGCTGGGAGGTCTTGAATCCTCATCCTTAACCTAGGCGCTCTACCAAGAATACTGGGTCCCAATCTCCCTTGCTTCAGGTTATTCATAAGGTGGAAGTTCCATAGCAGGAGAGGCAGTCCAAATAAAACCAGAGGCTATTTCCCCTGACCAACACCACACTTAAAAGCAGGAGGGTTATTCCAAGAAAAGTAGGCTGAGATCTCCATCCCCAACTATGGTTAGTAAGCACATGAAAAAGTATTCAACATTATTAGTCATTAAGGAAATTAAAAGCACAATGATATTATTTCCCATTCAGTTGATTGGATATAATCACAAAGATAATTACAAACTTGGTGAGAACATGGAGAAATTGGAAGCCACATAAATTGCTGGTTAGTTACTTTAGAAAACAGTATGACAGTTAATCAAGTGTTAAACCTGCAATAACTATATGATCCAGCAATTTTACATCTAGATTTATTAAAGAAAAATGAAAACATGTGTCCATGTAAAAACTTGAACATAAAAGTTTATGTTGACATTATCCATCAAAAATTGAAAATGACTGAAATGTTCATCAACCTCTGAATGAACAAATAAAATGTGATGTATTCAAACTCTGGAATATTATTCTTCAAAAAAAGGAATAAAGTATTGATGCATACTGCAACATGTATGAGCCTTGAAGATATGATGATGAATGTAAGAAGCTAATCAGAAAACACCACAAGTTGCATGCTTTGATTTACATATTTCCAGAGTGGGCAAATCTTTAAAGACAGAATGTACATTAATGGTTGTCTAAGGGGCTTGTGGAGTGTAGGGAAGGAGAGTGACTGCTAATCAGAATGGAGTTTCTTTTTGAGCTAATGAAAATGTTCCCAAATTGATTCTTGTGATAGTAATACAACTCTGTAAATATAGTAAAAGTCATTAAACTTTACCATTTAAATGGATGAAATACATGGAATGTGAAGAATATCTCAATAAAGCTGCTAAAAAATTCAAAATTGTCTCTACTTATCAAAAGCAAAGTTTCAAGTTCTACATACAGATTATAACTTTAAGCTTGGATATGTGAACATACATTTCATTAGGACTTGAGGATGGAGGAGGGCACAGATGGTGTAGTACAAGGATGTTGATCTCACCTCTCCCACAAACACATCAAAAATACATCTACATGTGGTATAATTTTCACAGAAAACCAACTGGAAACTGGCAGAAGATTTCCTATACAACCAAAGCTGAGAGAAAGATCTCCACATAACTGGGTAGGACAGGGAAAAAGGAGTCATCAGGATGGGACTGGCTACTCTTGGAGGGATATGTGAAGGAGGAAAGGTTCACACTGGCAGACCATTATCTTGGGGGGCCTCCTTGCCTGCTGGGAGGTCCCCTGGAATAATAGAGGGGCTTGAGGGGCTTGGACTCTGCTCAAGAGGACTGTGCATGTGCTGGTTTGCTAGCAGTCAGGGAGGAGAGAGACCTGTGTTGGTGGCTGCCACATCACCACACTTCCCGGTTAAAAAGGCACAGTGGGTGGACCTGCTAGTGCACACAGCAGCTAGACACTGAATCTTGGGAGGACAGGCCCTGGGAGAGGACTCAGTCTAGCTGCCCTGTGACAGCCCAGGTAAGGTCCAAGCCAAACGGCAGTGCCCACTGTGAACACTTGCAGGATGGGGTGGGTCTGGCCTTGGAAAATTTTGTCAGTGTGCACACCAGGGAGCACCACAGAAATGCATGTCTTTCTGGGGAGGAGTATGCAGAGGCTCATTTCCCAGTGGGAGCACTCTGGCTCCATCCACCCCACACCACAGCTTGGAGATGAATCTGGGGCAACAACAGGTCCTGAGAGAGATCTGCCACAGAGGCAGACCACATCCCAAGCTGCAACACAACCTTCTTGTAGGAACAGTGCCCTAGCCCCCAGCACCAGCCCATTCTACACCACAGCCTAGCACTAGGTCTGGGATGAGCACAACAGAGAAAGTGTTGTAACTTTCAGCTGCTTCTGGGCAGAAACATGGATGCCTGCACAGGTGGTGCATACATTCACTGTGACCACACGGGTCTCACATGCTTCAGTGGTAACCTCCTTTGGGACAGGGCACACACTCAAGGGCAGTGGAGCTTTATCGAACCCTCAAGGCATCTAATCAAACAACTGGAGAGTAGACCCCACCTCCGACAGCCGCAGAGCAAAGAGGAGGCCTCAACTATATCCAGTGTAGTCTCTGGACACCACAACATCGATCATACTCCCTATCAAGGGAATAGCAGCCAGCACATTCTGAAGAAAGACATGGCTGGCCTTCATACAAAAACCAGCACTCACACCAAAATAATGGATTCACATAATCTACACACAATGCTCCCACATAAAAACACCCCTTCAAGAACACAGTAAATAATTGTTTCTCTTAAATTCATAGAGACAGAGAAAGTTAAGTAAAAGAAAAAAGCAGAGGAACTGCTCTCAATTAAAATAACATGAGAAATCCCCTGAAAGAACAAATAATGAAACAGATCTCATCAATCTACTGGACTCCAAGTTCAAAAAATAAGTAATAAAAATGTAAAAGTAACTAAGATTGCAAATAGAAGTGCAAATCACTGTAAAAAGGAACTAGAAATTATAAAGACAAACTATTCCAAACTAGACAACTCAATGGCTGAGATAAAAACTAATCTAGAAGCAATGAATAGCAGATTAAATAATGCAGAAGAATGAATATGTGATCTGGAAGATAGAATAATGGAAATCATCTGATCAGTACAGCAAACAGAAAGACAAATTTAAAAAAATGAAAACAACATATAAGATCTATGAGATAATACAAATCATGAGAATATACACATAATATGGGTTCCAGAAAGCAAAGAGAAGGAGAAGGGGATGGAAAATGTATTTGAAGAAATTGTGGCTGAAAAACTCCCAAACCTAAAGAAGGAAATGGATATCCAGGTACAGGAAACACAGAGGGTATCAAACAAGATGAACTCAAACAGACTCACACCAAATTATATCATAATTAAAATTACTAATGTTAAAGACAAAGAGAGGATTCTAAAGACAGCAAGAGAAAAACAAAGAGTCAGTTACAAGGGAACCCCCTTAAGGCTATTAGCTGACTTCAATGCAGGCCAGAAGTGAGTGGCAACATATATTCAAAGTCCTGATGGGGAAAAACCTGTGACCTAGGATACTCTGCCCAGCAAGATTATCATTTAAAATAGAAGGAAGATAAAGAATTTCTCAGACAAGCAAAAACTAAAGAATGCAACAATATTAACCTAACCTCAAAGAAATATTGAAAGGTCTTCTCTAAATAGAAGAGAAGCAAGAATATATAGGAAAGGGAAAATCACACTAGGAAGGGCAAATATATAAAAGGATTGAAGATAACTTAAATAAGCCAGTACATAGATTAAAAAACAATCAAACATTTTGTAAAACCTATTATAAGTACAATCAGTAGCAAAAGAATAAACATGAAGATGTAAAATAGAACATCAAAATCACAAAATGTGGAGGAGAAGAGTAAAAATTGTAGATATTTTAAAATGTGCTTGAACTTATATGACTATCAGTCTAAAGAAAGTAGATACAATTATGGGTCAACATGCTTGAAAACCAAAGTAAGCAGAATTCAAAACCATACAATAGAGTCACAAAAATCAAAAAGAAAGGAACTCAAGCATAATAAAATACAAAATCATCAAACCGAAAAAGGAAAAACAAAGAGAAAATATGAACAAAGAAGAACTACAAAATCAAATGGAAAACAGGGTTTAAAATGGCAATAAGTACATACCTATTAATAATTACTTTAAATGTCAATGAAATAAATACTCTGATCAAAAGACATAGAGAGGAAAGACTGGATTTAAAAACAAGAACCTACAATATGCTGCTTACAAGAGACTTACTTCAGGGTAAAGGACATACAGAGTGAAAATGAAAGGATGGAAAAGATATTTCATGCAAATGGAGATGACAGTAAAGTGGGGATAACAATATGTATATCAGACAAAATTAACTTTAAAACAAAGTCCATGAACAAAGACAAAGAAAGATATTATATAATGATAAAGGGGTCAATACAAGAAGAAATATTACACTTGTTAACATATATGCACCCAATATAGGGACACATAAATATATTAAAAAAAATACTAACAGACATAAAGGGAGAAACTGACAGGAAAACAATAATGGTTGAAGACTTTAACACCCCACTAACATCAGTGAACAAGTCTTCAAGACATAAAGTCAATAAGGCAACAGAGGTCCTAAATGATGCAACAGACCAGTTGGACTTAATTAATGTCTACAGGACACTACATTGAAAAAAAAAGAAAGAAAAGAAAAACTAGAATACACATTTTTTTCAAGTACACATGAAACATTCTCTAGGATAAACCAAATACTAGGTTTGGTATTAATAAACAAACTTCAAAAAATTTAAGAGGATAGAAATTATTTCAAGCATCTTTTCTGACCACAATGGTATAAAATCAGAAATCAACCACAGATAGAAAAATGGGGAAAAGATGAACATATGGAGGCTGAAAAACATGCTACTAAAAAAACAGTGGGTCAATGATGAAATCAAAGAAGAAATCAGAAAATACTTTGAGACAAATGAAAATTAAAACACAACCTTACAAAATCTATGGGATGCAGCAAAAGCTGTTCTAAGAGAGAAGTTTAAAGCACTACAGGTCTTCCTCAAGAAAGAAAAAAAATCTCAAATGACCTAACTTATCACCTAAAATAATTTGAAAAAAAGAACAAACAAAACACAAAGTCAGTAGAAGGAAGGAAATGATAGAGATCAGAGAGAAAATAAATAAAATAGAGATCAGAAAACAATAGAAAAGATCAATAAAACCAAGGTAAACAGAAAATATAAACAAAATCAACAAATCTCTAGCCAGGCTCACCAATAAAAGAGAGGACCCAAATAAATGAAATAAGAAATGAAAGAGGAGAAACACCAAATGATACTGCAAAAATACAAAAATATCATAAGAGAATACTATATCCAGTTATATGTCAACAAATTGGACAATCTAGAAGAAATGGACAAGTTTCTAGAAACAAACAGCCTGCCAAACGTGAGTCAAGAAGAAACAGATCACGGGACTTTCCTGGTGGTCCAGTGGTTGAGAATCCACCTTCCAGTGCAGGGGACACAGTTTTGATCCCTGGTTGGGGGACTAAGATTCCACATGCCACAGGGCAACTAAGCCCACATGCTGCAACTACTGAGCCCACATGCCACAACTAAAGAGAAGCCCATGCACCACAACGAAAGATTCTGCATGCCGCGATGAAGATCCCACATGTGGTAACAAAGACCCAACACAGCCAAATAAATATTAAAAAAAAAAAAAAAAAAAGAAATACTGGGAAGTCCCTGTTGGTGCAGTGGTTAGGATTCTGCACTTCCACTGTCAGGGGCCAGATTCAATCCCTTGTCAGAGTCTCACAGGCTGCATGGCCAATTAAAAAAAAATTAAAAAGAAAAAAAAAAAGAAACAGATCATTTGAATGAACTGATCACTAGAAGTGAAGTACACTCCGTAACAACAACAACAACAAAATTCCCACCAAATAAAAGTCCAGGAACAAGTGACTTCATTGGAGAATTCTACTAAAAATACAAAGAAGAACTTATAACAATCTTTCTCAAATTATTCCAAAAGACTGAAGAGGAGGGAACACTCCCAAATTCATTCTATGAAGTCACCATCACCCTAATATCAAAAGCAGACAAAACACTACAAAAAAAGAAAATTACAGGCAATTTTTTCAATAAGTATAGATGAAAAAATCCTCAAAAAAGTATTAGCCAACTGAATCCAATGATGTATAAAAAGGATCATATACCATGATCAAGTTGGTTTCTTTCCAGAGTGGTAAGGATTGTTCAACATACACAAATCAAACAATGTAACACACCACATTAAGAAGAGGAAACACAAAAACTTCATGATCATTTTAATAGATGCAGGAAAAAATTTTGATAAAATTCAACATCCATTCATGATAAAAACTCTCACCAACGTGGGTATAGAGGGAACATATCTCACCATAATAAAAGCCATTTATAACAAACCAACAGCCAACATAATACTCAACTGTGAAAAGGTGAAAGCCTTCCTGCTGAATTCAGGAGCAAGACAATGATGCCCACTCTAACCATTTCTATTCAGCATAGTACTGGAAATCCTATTTATAGCATTCAGAGAAGAAAAAGAAATAAGAGGTATCTAAATTGGAAGGGAAGAGGTAAAAGCATCACTATTTGCAGATGATATGATACTCTATAGAGAGAACACTAAAACGACTTCACACAAAAACTATTAGAACTAATAAATGAATTCAGAAAGGTAGCAGGATACAAGAGTAATATACAGAAATCTGTTGCATTTATTTACACAAATAATGAAATATCAGAAAGAGAAAGCAAAAAACAAATACCATTTAAAGTTGCATTAAATAAATAAATAAATAAAATATCTAGGAATAAACTTAACCAAGGAGGTGAAAGACCTATACATGGAAAAATATAAAACATTGGTAAAGGAAATTGAAGATGGAAAAGAAATGGAAAAATATCACATGCTCTTGGATTGGAAGAATTAATATTGTACAATGACCATACTACCCAAAGCAACCTACAGATTTAATGCAATCCCTATCAAAATATCCATGACATTTTTCACAGAAGTAGAACAAATAATCCATAAAAGACCCATAATTGCCAAAACAATCCTGAGGAAAAAGAACAAAGCTGGAGGCATAACCCTTTCATGTGCCAAACAATACTACAAAGCTACAATAATTGGAACAGCATGATACTGGCACAAAAACAGGCACATAGATCAGTGGAACAGAATAGGGAACCTAGAAATAAACCCACACACCTATGGTCAATTAATCTACTAAAAAAGAGGCAAGAATATACAAAGGAGAAAAGGCAGTCTTTTCAACAATTGGTGTTGAGATAACGGGACAGCTACTTATAAATCAATGAAGTTAGAACACTCGCTCACACCATATACAGAAATAAACTCAAAATTGTTTAAAGACCTAAGTATAAGACATGACACCATAGAACTCCTAGTAGAGGACAAAGGAAAAACATTTTTTGACATAGATTGTAGCAATATTTTCTAACATCGGTCTCCCAAGGCAAAATAAATAAAAGGAAAAATGAACAAATTGGAACTAATTAAACTTAAAAGTTTTTGCACAGCAAAGGAAACCATCAACAAAATGACAAGACAACCTACAGAATGGGAGAAAACATTTGCAAATAATACAACCAACAAGGGCCTGATATCCAAAATATATAAATAGCTCATACAACTCAATATCAAAAAAATAAACAACCCAATCAAAAAATGGGCAAAAGACCTATATAGACATTTCTCCAAAGGAGACATACAGTTGGCCAACAGGCACTTGAAAGATGCTCAACGTTGCTAGTTATTAGAGAAATGCAACTCAAAACCACAATGAAGTATCACCTCACACCTGTCAGAATGGCTATCATCAAATAGTCTACAAATAATAAATGCTGGAGAGGGTATGGAGAAAAGGGAGCCCTCCTACACTGTTGATGGGAATGTAAATTTGTGCAGCCACTATGGAAAACAGTATGGAGGTTCCTTAAAAAACTAAAAATTGACCTACCATATGATCCAGCAATCCCACTACTGGGCATATATGTGGAAAAGATGAAAACTCTAATTCGAAAAGATACTTGAACCCCAATGTTCATAGCAGCACTATTCACAATAGCCAAGAAATTGAAAGAACCCAAGTTCCCATCAACAGATGAATGGATAAAGATGTGGTACATATATACAATGGAATATTACTCAGCCATTAAAAGAACAAAATATTGCCATTTGCAGCAACATAGATGGACCTAGAGATTATCATACTAAGTGAAGTAAGTCAGAGAAAGAAAATATATCACTTATATGTGGAATCTAAAAAAATGATACAAATGAATCTATATACAAAACAGAAATAGATTCACAGATATGGAAAGCAAACTTACGGTTTCCAAAAGAGTAAGGGGGAGGATAAATTAGGAGTATGGGATTAATAGATATTTATGAACTTCTATACATAAAATAGATGAGCAACAAGGATTTACTGTACAGCACAGGGAGCTAGATTCAATATCTCATAACTTATAATGGAAAATAATCTGAAATATATATACATATAAATATAAAACTGAATCACTTTGCTGTACATCTGACACTAATACAACTTTGTAAAGCAACTGTACTTTAATAAAAAAGCAAAAAAGGCTTGAGGAGGAAGTCAAGATACTCACATCTGAATTGTGCCCTTCTCCTAAACCATCTCCTTAGCTCAAATCCCTATCATCTATTAGTAATTGTCTTTCTTTCCCTTTGGTTTGATTTTGTTTCCTTGTAGATTGGTATCACCCAATATATTATGCCACCAGAAACAATGATTTAGGTTCCAAGGAAATTTACATAACACTAAAATTTTTCTATGCATATATTTTTATATATAAACATATTTACAGAGCAGAAAATCTCTTTGTCATACCATATGTCTTGATATGAAAGATATCCATATCCAATTTTGCTGCCAACTTGACTATTCTTACTACAAAGTTTTAAAAATATTTTATTTTATATTTCTAATATCCTACCCCACTTTCAGGTTGATAGAAATATCAAAGCCAAAGAAATAATTTTAAATATCCATTTGCATAGTTTGATTTGATATGGACCTACCTAAACTTCTTTCACCCCAGAGAATTCAAATCAAAGCGTAGTTTAAAATAGGTTCACATGTATTTCCTTTAGAACTTCCCATCTGCTGAAGAAATTAAAAAACATATCATATCATATATTTCCCACAGTTTATATTCAAAAGTTTACATTTACATATATTTATGTGACTGGAGTCTATGAAACTATATTTATCAGATAAATATAGTTTATAAATACAAATACATATTTACCTAAAGAGGCAAGAATTGTAGATCTTGTTTGCTTGTTCATTTGTGTTTTTGCAAGACCACCATGATTCTACAAAAGGAACCTAATTGAAAAGCAAGCACTAGGAATCCAAGAATTATAAAAGAGAATTACACATTAGCTAAAATAGAGCTTGAACAAAGCTGGCTCTTTTTTACTATTAAATTTTTTTCAATTTATTTATATATGCTAATTCTGTTAAAATGTAGATTATTATTAAACTGCCATCTCCAGAAGCTTATTCAGTAGGCATCCTCTTATTTATCTTTGTCTACTAATGACCCAATGTTTGGTCCCACTCCTCCACCTCTTGCTTTTCGTCCTCCATTGCCTACCCTGCTCTTCTCTCTTATTGCTGTTCCTTGAGGAAATTCTTTTGCTGTGAAATTTGCTTAAAAGAATTAATTAAATAATTAGTTATAAAATCCACAATAGAGAACAATTATGTTTCTAAATTTCTAGTTAAACCTTTTAGACAAGTTACAACAATACATTCAATGCCGTCTTTGAAAATATATTGACACCTAGATGAAGAATTTCTCCTTTTACTATCCAACCTCCAACAACATCAAATCTTCCTACTCTAAAACACTAACCAGATGTTTGCAGTTTGCCCTCAAGCAAAGACTAGAAGACACAAGCTAAACTGCAGCAAAAGGGCATTAAGTTTAAATATGTCAAACAATAGAGTGGTTGATCAAGTCCCTTGGAGCAAGTTCTTCCTTTTTATCATAAGTAAACTGGGAAAGTTTCTGCTAGGTCTATGCTCTTAAGGGATGTTGTTCCAGCATTTTAACCCCTATCTTAAATGGCATGAACAATTTGAAGGTGGAAAGGACTCTGAAATCTGAAGGGGAAAAATAGGGCAGGGTTGATCTTACCTGCAGTTATGTGTGACTGTGCAAGACAAATAAATTAGTGTCCTACATTAGTTTTAAAGGCAAAGAAAAGTTGAGACCTGTGTGTGTGTGCAGGCACTCACATATGTTTTAGAGAAAGTTTGAAAATTATTGGTGCTGATTCGTATGCAGTGTAAGCAAAGAATGTTGCCTGCCATTATCGTTCTACAAGGATTAAGGCATTAGCCACTGCAGTTGCTCACCTACAAGTACACCCCAAAAGGAATTCAGGATGAAGTATTCTGTGTTTTGGATATACAGAACCCTAGATAGTTAAAATGCATATATAAGAAAGAATTTCAATGACCCCAAATTCTTGCATCTTCCCATACATAGAAAAGCACTAAAATCATGAGTTGAGATATCTGATCCTTGTGACTAGCAGTAATCTTTCACCAAAACCTTGAAGGCATATATATATATATATATATGTGTGTGTGTGTGTGTGTGTGTGTGTATATATATACGTATATATATACACATATATATATATATATATATATATATTTATTAGCACCTCCTCTATCTCTTTGAAACAGTTTTTTAGAGCAGGAATCTCCAACCCCTGGGCCATGTACTGGTACTGGCTTGTGACCTGTCAGGAACTGGGCCACACAGCAGGAGGTGAGAGGCAAGTGAGTGAGCGAAGCTTCATCTGTATTTACAGCCGCTCCGCATCACTCACAGTACCATCTGAGTTCCGATTCCTGTCAGATCAGAGGCAGCATTAGATTCTCATAGGAGTGCAAGACCTACTGTGAACTGTGAATGTGAGGGATATATGTTGTGTGCTCCTTATGAGAATCTAATGCCTGATGATCTGAGGTAGAGCTGAGGCAGTAATGCGAGCACTGGGGAGTGGCTGCAAATACAGATTATCATTAGCAGAGAGGTTTGACTGCACAGAGACCAAAATAAAGCAATTGCTTGCAGACTCATATCAAAACCCTATGTGGCAGTGGCAAGTGACAATTAACCTGCATCTTATGGAATAACTGGACATAAGCAACACACTTCTGGTGTCACTCTTTCCCATTACCCCCAGATGGGACCATCTGGTTGCAGGAAAACAAGCTCAGAGCTCTCACGGTTTCTGCATTATGGTGAGTTGTATAATTATTTCATTATATATTACAATGTAATAATAATAGAAATAAAGTGCACACAATAAATGTAATGTACTGGAATCATCCTGAAACCATTCCCCCTACCCGGCCCGTGGAAGAATGTCTTCCACAAAACTGGTCCCTGGTGCCAAAAAGGTTGGAGATGCTGTTTTAGAGCTATCTGAGTGACTGTCTCCTGGGCTATAGTCCTCAGTAAGACACTGAATAAACTCAACTCAACTCATAGCTCTTACATTGTGCTTGTGTGTGTGTGTGTGTGTGTGTATGTGTGTGTGTGTGTGTGTGTGTGTGTGTTTTCCAGTCTACAACTTTGGCAACCACAAAGGAACCCAGAGCAGACTTCTCTCCTTTGCCTGAACTCTACAAGGATTCAGAGCTTTGGTAACAACAGGGACCCCTTTTCTCTTCCTCCTCAATGAGTCCAGATAAATTGGATGAGTCTCTCCTGGTACCATATGTCTCACTCTTGGTTGAAGATCTTGAGTTTATTCAGAGGTCATCAAACTCTTCATTGTGAGGAGTAGGTTATCCTTGAACTTAGGTTGGAGATGAGGCACCTTTATTTGCTTAGTTGAGAGACATTGTAGTTACCTCCAGTTGAAAAACACTGGGAGGATTTTTCTTAGTTTAAAGATACTGAGGAGACTTTGACTGGGTGATTAGGTAGGAGGCTGATCTAACATCTTTCCTCAATTCGGCTACCTTAAAACAATTTGGCACGATGAAAGTGAAGCTATCACATGAGCACTCTACTCTGAAACAAAAGGACAAGGCTCCTCCCAGGCAGTTATGGCTTTCTAAGAAATTTACAGCATTGGTGGAGACAAGAGTCCTCATACTGTGTAACTGTTCCATAGGGAAACACACTCATTATTTTAGAAATGTGTTCATTTGGGGACCACATATAAAAGTTGGTTACTCAGTTCTCTAAGCATCTAGGGTGGTTTTTGACTGTCAGAAGGAGAAACCAAGACATGTAAAAGAGCTGAAATGACTCTAGAATGACTCCTAAAGGAGTTAAGCTCACAAGCAACACATTGGTCCACCATGCAATTTCATTAGTAAAATGTATTCCAACAAATTCAACTTTAAAATAGAAATAGATTTCCTCAAGCAAGGAAACAAGATATGAGCAATATCAGAAAGCCAGCCTCCAGATAATACCCCAGCTGGAGGTTATTTACATACAGAACTTATATTTGTAAGTACTTACTTAATGGATGTTTTTGGCTTAAATATTTACTATGACCTTATTAATGTTATTAGCTATATTATTTATATCCTGTATATTGTATAATTTTTTTTATACTATCCAGTGTGCAACCCAGACTCTGACAAAGTAATGATGGTTAAATGTCTTGAGGCAATTGATCACATATATCGTTCTATATAAAATCAATTGTAATAGTGCAACTCTAGATATAGGAAGAAGCAACAAGGGAAAACACTTCCTGAATCACGATAGACTAGTAGGACAGATGATCCAGAGAATGTTTAAGTATTAACAGGCCCTAATCCAGAAATAGCACATGGAGAGTTCTATCAAGAGAATGGTCGCCTGACCTAGGAATAAGCCTTCCTAGCACAGTAGTACAAATTGGTTATGAAATACTTTCCAAACCTTGGTTAAATATATGACTAGCAGGGGGCATTGTAAACAAGGAATATTTTCACTGTTCCTGTTCTACAAGGATTGAGTTATTATCCACTGCAGTTGCTGACCTACAAGTATACCCTGAAAGAAATTCAGGATGAAGCAGTCTGTGTTTTTGATATATGGGCCACAAGAGAGTTAAAATGCATATATAAGAAAGAATTTCAATGACTCCAGATTCTTGCATCTTCCTATACATAGAAAAGCATTAAAATCATTAGTTGAGATATGTGACAATCTTTACTAGTGGTAACCTTTCACCAAAGTCTTGACTGCACATATATAATATATATACTAGCTCCTCCCCTACCTCTTTGGAACAGATTCTCAGGGCTATCTGAGAGCCTGGGTCCCAGGCTATAGTCATCAGTAAGATACTGAAAAACTTGACTCACAGCTCTTACATTATGTGTTTTAATTTTATTTTTTAATTTTTTTTTCCCAGTAGATAGCAGAAATTCCAGTATGGAATTCTGAAACCCTAACAGGAAATTGTGGTCTCACCCTCTACTTTCCACCCTAGTCCCCACAGAAGCAATGCAGATTCAGATATAATTATTAGAAGCCCAGAGAAAAATACTTCCTAGAGGCAAAGTGCCCAATCCTTTTGCAAGCAAACATAGAAATACTTCCATAAATTGAAGAGCTAAGTTAGACAATTAGGCAAGTTAACTAGTTAACTTTAGTCACAGGTTCAAGTAATTTTCAATGAACTTGAGAAATCTCAGGTTATTGAAGAAGAAATAAGAATAGCTGTGCTCAAATCCTGGGGACACGTAGGTCACCCTTTCACCAAACCTCAGACAACTTCTTTAATCTTTTTATGAATACTTTTCTCTTTCTGTTAGAGAACCATTGACCAAAACCACGGGCACAATGATAACCACTTGCATGAGCTGTCTCACAAGTGGAGGTCCTGTCGACTTAAGAAAAAGGAAGCACAACATAAGAGTTATGAGTTAAGTTTTATTTGGAGCAAAATGAGGACAGCCCGGGAGATAGCATCCCAGATAGCTCTGAGAAACTGCTCCAAAGAGGCAGGGAGGAAGGTCAATATATATGTGATTTTGGTGAAGGGGGAATACATGCAATGAAACACATATTTTTTGTAGAAGTTTTCTGCTATTCTTGTGAAGGTTACTGCTAGTCACGAGGAGCAGTCGTCACCATGAAGGATTTTAGTGCTTTTCTAGATACGAGGAGATACAAGAATTGGGCTCATAAAATCGGCTCCTAAAAATATCTAACTATCTGAAGACCTGTTCTGCCAGTTTTCCCCAGAGCATAGAGTGCCTCATTTCTGCTCTCCGCCTGAACTCCTTTTGGGGGGTGTTGAAAGTCAGCAGCTGCAGCAGCACATGATTTAAACCTTGTAGAGGTAGATGGCAAGTGCCAATGGAAAATGGCAATTTGAAGTTGACAAGGCCCTCTCATGGCCATAAATTCGATCATGCTTTGGGAGGCATTTCATGACCATTTCGTCCCACGGTGCTAAGAAGGCTCATTCCTAGGTCTGGCAAAGATTTTGCTGATAGGCCACTCAGTGTGCTATTAGTGGGCTAGATCTTATCAACAAAGGTCTCTGGACCACCTGTATTCCTAGTCTGTTATAGTCCAGGAAAAATTTCCCTCTTGTTGCATCTTCCCATATCTAGAGTTACACTATTGTAATCATTGATCTCATACAGAATTATATATTTGATCAACTGCTTCAAGTCACTTAGTCATCATTATTTTCATCGGCGGCTCAGTCACACATTTGGCAATACAAGAAATGATAATCTTTTAAAACAGGCAAAATACAAATAATAAAACTAATAACATTAATAGAGCTATAAGTAAATATTTAAGCCAAGAAATTCCATTAGGTGCAGTCCAGTATATCCTCAGGTCATCTGACTTAGTCTGTTCTGTACCAGTCCTTATCTTTCAGGGAAATGATATATTGACTTTGTCCATAAGGCTCCCAGCCTAATTTCCTAGTTACTAGGCTGGTTATCCTTAGTGTAATTTAATTGTTCCCAAGATAAAGGGGTACCTTAAAGCTTAAATGACCATAGCCTGATGTTAACCAAATAAATCCATCCCGTAATTGTGGGGGGTTTTATTCCTTGGCTGAAATTTTGCTTGTTGCTCTATTGAGCTTGAGTAACTTTAGAGGAAAATTCAGTTTTTATGGCCAGGATTAGAGCAGGTATTATTAATTGTCTAGGTGAGGGGATCCCCTGAACAGGACTATAATTTCGTTCTTCTAAAATAAATTTCCTAAGGGCCATCCAATTAAAACCTTGGAGAGGAGAAGTCCACCAAGGTAATCCAGAAGTACTAGACACAGGTAATTGGCCACATACCCAACAATTGGATTGATTTTTAAAACTAGCATAGGATCGTGTCCATGATAGAAAAACATTTGATTTATATGCAGAGGTCCAAGAAGTCAAGTAAACATAAATGACCATACGAGTCAGGTCCAGCATCTTGGTAAGCTGTCTACTTCTGATGTCATCTTCTCATCCCGGTGTGAGTGTAGTTTCCTTTGTTTGGGCGTAGTTTTTTGTTTTTTTGGTTTTTTTTTGGCGATATGCGGGCCTCTCACTGCTGTGGCCTCTCGTGTTGCGGAGCACAGGCTCCGGATGCGCAGGCTCAGCGGCCATGACTCACGGGCCCAGCTGCCCCGCGGCATGTGGAATCTTCTCGGACCGGGGCACGAACCCGTGTCCCCTGCATTGGCAGGAGGACTCTCAACCACTGCGCCACCAGGGAAACCCATGAGCGTAGTTTTAAGGTGAGTTTGAGGTCAGCAGTCCTCTCCACAGACCAGTCAAGTGCAGGGACCCTTTTAAATGGGAAATATGAATCTAAGAGTGAGTTCCCTTTAATTTTACTACACATGAGCAAGTTAAGATACCTGGTGAGGGCCTTTCCATCTAGGTTGTAGTGAATCCTTTAAATGATGTCTTTTCCAATATACATAGTCCCTTGCTTGCAGGTTGTGAGGCATCTAATCTTCATCCAAAGATAGATTGCTGAGATAAGCTTCAGGAATAAATTTAGATTGTCCTTTTAATAATTCAATTTAACTTTGCAGTAATATAATGTAATAGCAAGGAACTAGCTGGGAAGTTAGTAAATACAGACCTCCATTAACAAAACCGGGATTTAACATTCATTGAAACATCTTTTTCTCTAAAATTACCCTCACTTCTACAAAATATAACCAAATTAAGACTAATTTGTTTGCAGAATAAATCTGGTGTCAGTAAACTTGGCCTGGTGATTGATATAACTATAATTGATCATATAGGCTTTTTGCTTGCTGAAACTTTTATAAGGCGTCTCAGACAAGACTTTTAAAAGACCTCTCAGGGCCAGGAAAATCATGCCAAGGGCTTACCGCAGATTTTGCCTAACAGATGTAGGTGAATTCCTCCCTTTTCAAGGTTCCCAAAATACCTTGAGATTCCTGTACCTGTTAGTGAGTGGCCTTCCTAATTTATCTATTAAAGCTGCTGAGAACCTAAGAGTTTCAAATCTCTAGAGGGAGCAGATCGAGAGAAAAGATAAATGTTTCAATCCTGCTTATAAAGGTATAATTTATCAAATTACTGTAAGTCATAATTAGTTTGAGGGGAAGGTTTTATTTACACCTCGAAAACACAGATTTAAACTAGTAATTTTTTCAGATAGAAACCATAAAAAGTGTAATCATATTCACCAGTTCACTCAGTCTTATATACCTAACTCTTTTTTGTTAACAGTTTATGAAGCCATCAGTTTTCTCATTAGGATTCTTTAATTCTTGCCCAGTTTGCCCAGTTTGCCCAGTTTGGCATTACAGTCTGAAAGTCAGAAACTTGCATTTATCCAAAAGTCCTTTTTATAAATCTTCTTGAAGAGGAAGCATTTTTACAAAGGCATTAGGATGAAACCATAAGTGTCTATAATGACAAAAGACTTAAGAAGGCACATTCAAAATCTGATTACAATGCAATCGACAAAGAAACTTGGTTACTGCTCTGACATACAACACTTTAAGAAAATACCTAGAATTATGACTGATAACATTTTACCAGGACATATCAGAATTTTAGGAACTCCATGTAACTTCTAGAATATCTGTATTAATAACATTTACCATACACTAAAACCTAAGAAGATTTATTACTCAATTGACAATATTCCTCATGTAACTTAATGTACCAAATGAACCTAGTTTATATCTCTCTTTGGGATATTTCAGTGGCACTTTGAAGCATCCCAAAGCTAGCTAGAGGTCAAAAGGACTTCATTAGAATTTAATTTAGGAAGTTTGGTTAAAAAATATCAAAAGGGTTTAAAACACTGAGTCAGATAGGATCATAGGTCACTGTGAAACAATTGTTATTCACTTAGCCAAGGTAACAATAAAAGATTTCAACAGCAAATACAGAACAGATCACTTAAAAGGTAAAGAAACTTGAAATCTGTTATCACAGGCAGTTCAACATTTTAAGAAATCTTGTCCTCTTAAGAGAGAGAGAAGCCAAATTCAAGTTTTGCACCCTCTTACTTTTAAAATTCATTTATTCAATTAAATTTATTTTAAACTTAGTCAGTCCTGACCATGCACAAAACTCTTTTCTTGGTGTCCACTTTCCACAACCCTTTTCTCCCGTTGCGGAGCACAGGCTCCGGACGCACAGGCTCAACAGCCATGGCTCACGGGCCCAGCCGCTCCGCGGCATGCGGGATCTTCCCGGACCGGGGCATGAACCCGTGTCCCCTGTGTCGGCAGGCGGACTCTCAACCACTGTGCCACCAGGGAAGTCCACCAGTGATATTTTTTTAAAAAAACCGTTTGCTTTCTTTAGAGAATGTGGCACCAAAAATATTCATTAATAGTCCTAAATATCTTTTGTTTCTCTGTAAAAAGGAAGCCAAAGTTCAGTAATTAATGTTTCAGTATCTTATTTTATTTGGGAATGAACTAGCTATTCAATAAGCTTCCATCACTTAACTATTTAGCACAACTTTAGAATTTCAAGTTACCAGAATCTGGAGAGACTATCTTAGATGGACATTCCTAAAGCATAATTATTCTTATAGAGTTTACCCGAACGCTCTTATCTCATTTACATTTTCTTTCCTTAAAAGTTTCTACACGTCAAGTTACTTTCCTTGCTGACAAATTTGTAACCGATATAAAAAGATTGTATTTAGCTTATATTATACCTAGGCACAATAAAAGTATTATACCTAATGTTGATGACTCTAAAAACATGTCTACATTAATTAGATCAACAAACTTAAACATTATTACCAGATATTAATTTAATACTGAATATTTCCCAGTTCATGTGAAACTGAAATTTATTTAGCTTAACTTCTCTTGTATTTAGAATTGTTTAATTTGTAAGCACTTACTTTTCTTTAAGCCAATTAAATAGAGCTCATTTACAAATTAACCACAGCAATATTATCCAAAGACAAAGACACATACTGAAACATACTTATATCCAGACAGACACAACAAAAGATCTAGCTACATTTTCTAAACTTAGTCACAAATCAGATATCATAATACAAATTCACTAGTTTATAAATGACAGTTGGAATAAGAAACTATTTTAAAAGGCTTGTTCCAGTTTGTTTTTTTTTCCCTTCTCAATATCAATAATTAGAGATGGTCTAAATAAGATAAGTGTTCCTGAGAGCTCTAGTCTCAAGGCACAGGGAAAGAAAATCAGGTTCTCCTAGTAGGACTTATTCCCTTAAGGTCAGATTTCTAAAGAGATTGTTAGCTTTTTTCAAGCTAGGTTTCTCTACTGGTTGGGAATTAAATGGGCATTGGTTAACCTTTGACTGGCATTGTGTACTTAATTGGTACAAATGAAGGTTCATAATTTTCATAGATACCCCTTTTTCTTTCTTTTCAATGGTTTTGAAAAGTTTGTCTAATATAGTTTCAAGTAATTAATTACTGGTTTCCTGCAAAGAATTTACTCTATCATTTCCTGTTTTAGAAGCTTCTAGATACCAATCAAAGTAAGCATTCCATTCAGTCTGTTTGATATTACGGTCAGATTTTTTTTTTTAACTGTGTGTGCAAAAATATCAATTTTGGAATATAAAAAGAACCCCAATTTGGTCATTTTAGGTTGAGATCTCCTTTAGTATAATTTCCCCGATTAGGTACTTGCTGGTATGAGTTTTTGTACGTACGTGAACCTGACTGGAATTTTAGACAGAGGCTGGCTTTCTGATGCCCCTTGTTTCTGTGTTTGAGAGGCTCTATTTCCCATTTTAAAGTTGAATTTGTCAGGGATAAAATTTACTAGTGAAATTGTGTGGCGGGCCAGTGTGCTGTTTGTGAGCTTAACTCCTCTAGGCATCACACTAGAGTCATTTCAGCCCTCTTATGTGTCAGTTTCTCCCTTCGGTAGTCTAAGACCACCACAGGTGCTCGGATCGCTGAATGGCCAATTCTTATCCACGACCCCTGGACGAGCAAGTGTTTTAATTAATGAATGGGTTTCCCTACGGAACTATTGCACAATATGAGGACTCTGCCTCCACCACTCACGTAAATTTATCAGTCACCTGAGAAAGCTGGGAGGAGTCTTGTCCCTTTTCTTCGGAGCAAAGCTCTCATGTAATATCTTCACTTTTATCCCGACAAATTCTATTAAGGCAGCCAAATTGAGGAAAAGCATCAGATCAGCCTCTTACTTTAACCACTCAGTGCAGACCACTCAGTCTCCTACAACTGAGCAAACCCTGGTGTCTTTCAACCAGGACCTCTCAGTATCTTTCACCGGGTATTCCTCAGTATCTTTCAACCAAGCCTCACTCAGTATCTTTCCACTGGGTGAGTACTTCCCTGGTATCTTTCAACCAGGCCCCTCCTGAGTATCTTTCAAATGGAAGGAGGCAGGTACCTGCTATACCACCAAATAAAACTCAGGATCATCAACTAATATGAGAGATCCGAGAACCAGGAGAAACTTACCCAAATTTGTCTGGACTCTCTGAGGAGGCAGTTGGGTGCAAGGGGCCTCTGCTAGTACCAAGGTTCTGGTTCCTTGTAGAGTTCAGGTGAAGGAGAGAAGTCCACTCTAGGTCCCTTCGTGGTCGCCATAACTGTTGACAAAAAAGAAAAAAGCACAACGTGAGAGCTGTGAGTTAAGTTTTATTTTGGACAAAATGAGAACTGCAGCCCCAGAGACAGTATCCCAGATACCTCTGAGACACTGCTCCAGAGAGGCAGGGTGGAAGGTCAGTATATGTGTGATCTTGGTGTAGGGGGAATATATGCAGTCAAGCACATATTTTTTTGTAGAAGGTTTCTTCTAGTCATGTGAAGGTTACTGCTAGTCACAAGAAACATGTATCTTAGTTAGTGGTTTTAGTGTTTACTAAGTATGGAATGATGTAAAAACTGAGTTCATAAAATTTACCCTGAAAGTATCGAACTACTGGAGGACCAATGCCAATTTGTAGTTGACAGTCCCAATAAGGAACATGGTGCTGCCACTGAAAACTAACTGAGAGAATTTGGGAGGGGCCAGAAGGAGAAAGGAGATGACTACCCTCCCAGAATCCTTCACACTGGAATCCATCTTGGCTAAGAGATGTGTGCACCACCAGGAAGAACCCTGAGTCAGACCAGATATAGGCCAAGCAAGATGATTGGCCAGAAACAACCAGGAAACTAACCCCCATTACCATAAAAGCTGAGACTTTGAGCCACATTGCAGAGCAGTTCTCCAGGGTTTCCTTACCCTACTGCTCTCTGCTCCCACACACCTTCACAATAAAGTCTTTTGCTTTGTCAGTACATGTGTCTCCTTGGACAGTTCATTTCAGAGTGTTAGACAAGAGCTCTCTCTCGGACCCTGGAAAGGATCCCCATTCCTGCAAAATTTCAAGGTTCTGAAGTTTAACCTGTTTGCTTCCTTGCTTAAAGCCATATAACTAGTTATTCATTTTGCCCCCTGATTTCTTCCTCCTGCAAGAATGGTTCTATCATTGGCTATAATCTCCCTAGGTATTTTGTTTGTTTGTTTGTTTTTTAACTTGGTTTTGTTTTAACTTTTTAAGCTGTCTTCAAAAACTTTAAAACTTAAAGTTTTGCTAAATTATTTGAAAACAAAGAAAGAATCATAAAAATAACAAACACAAGAAGTCAAAAAGACCCATGAATAGTGGAAAACAGATGGAAAAATATCTTTGATTTCCAAGTTTAGGGCTCTTTCTCAGGACTGTTGGTTAATTAGCTATTATAAACATCTACAAATTAAGAAATAAGGATCTGGTACAACTTATGACAGACAGAAAATGCAGAAATGCATGTACGAGATATTACAAAGTACATTAATGAAAATACTGTCTTCTAATAAAAAGTTTGTCAACAATATATTAGTTCTCAGATGAATAGGTAGAAATTGACTAGCAAAACTTAAGCATATTTATATGTGTGAGAAACTGTGATATTGTGATTTATAATTGTTAAAAAAAATTAAATCACGTAAATTTGAAAATCTAATTGGCTTTATTTAATGATTCACAAGTCAAGCAGCATCCTGTCTAATAAACAGAATAATGCTCCACAGGGGTTGTACAAAAATGGAAGATTTTCATAGGCAGAAGGAGGGTGGGATAAGGAAGTTATTAGAAAAAGAAAGAATTGTTTCAGGCCTGGTCAGCTTCTTTGGGGGGGAAGGGAAGACAAGGGTCTTATTATGCAGATTACCTCACTAGTACTGATCAGGAAATTTCAGATTGTCTGTTTAAAGGTCATATTTCTGGGAGAGGTTGAAAGTGCAATTAAGTCTTTGTTTGCTACCATGGGGACACATTACTCCATTTTGAGCTTGTTGTTTCCTTCTACATATATATATATATATATATATATATACATGTCTTTGTCCTGGTTTCTGGCATAGAGCTCCTAATCCCTTTAAATTTCCTTAGTGATGACAGCCACAAAGTGTCTTTTGTTATGTTAATGAGGTTACTTTGGGACCACACCTAAGAATTCTGGCTGTTGCCAGAAGAACCTGACATGTCATTAGAGGGTTGGAACTTCAACATAACCATCCTGACCCACAGAAGAGGGGAGAGGAGCTGTAGGTTTAATCAATTGCCAATGGCCAATAATTTAAGCAAGCATGCCTATTTAATGAAGCCTCCATAAAATCTCAAAAGGTGTGGGTTCAGAGAGCTTCTTGGGTTGGTGAAAACATGGAGATTTGGGAAGAGTGGCACACTCCTAGAGGGTAAACCCTGCACCCATCCCACATACTTACCTTATCCATCTATCCCATCTGGCTCTTCCTAAATTATACTGTTTTACAATAAACCAGTAATCTAGTAAGTAAAATGTTTCTCTGAGTTCTGTGAGCCTACTGTCAATGAAAAAATTAATCAATAGTCAAAGAAAGAAAGAAATGGAAATTTTTATTTGAGCCAACCTGAGGATTATAATCTGAGAGATAGTCTTACAGAAAGCTCTGAGAACAGTTCCGAAGAGGTAAGGGGAGAGGCTAGTATGTACGTGATTTTGATGAAGAGGTATATGCAATCAAGCACACACCTTAGTAGGTTACTGCTATTCACAAGAAACGTGTATTTTAGTTAATTGTTTTAGTGTTTACTAAGTATGGAATGATATAAAAACTGAGTTCATAAAATTTATCCTGAAAATATCTAACTACTGGAAGGCCAGTTCTGACAGATTTTCCAGAGTCCAAAGTGCCTCATCTTGATCCTCCTCACCCTGAATTTCTTTCAGGGTGTATTGTGGATTAGCAAATGCAGTGGCTAATGACTTGATTATTATAGAACTGGATGATGGACAACATTCTTTATTTTAAAATATTCTTCCTTTTAGTCATAATTTTGACCAAGGATAGTGAGGCATTTCATGACCATTTTCTCCCACAGTGTGAGGAATGCTCATAACAAGATTAGGAGAAGGATTTCATTGATAAGCAACTCAATGTGCTATTACTGGACTAGGCCCTGTTAAGAGTAGCTCAAAGCCTGTGGTCTTTCTAGTCTGTTATGGTCCTGGAAATGGTTTCCTCTTGTTGCTTCTTCCCATATCTAGAACTACACTATTACAAGAATTCATGTTACAGTTCTATATATTTGATCAATCATTTCAAGTTGCCTAGTCATCTTTATTTTTACTGGAGTCTCAGTCACACATTTGGTAATGCAAGGAACAATAATCTTGTAAAATAGGCAGAATACAAGTAATATAGCTAGACATCAATAAGATCATAAAAGAACTTAAGCTAAGAATGTCCATTAAGTGTTGCCAGTATCTCTCCTGATTGTCTGATCCAGCATGTTCTATACCAATTGCTGTCTTAAAGAAAAATTATATGTTGATATTGTACATAAAGTTCACCAAAGACACCTGCATGTACAGGGTGAGTGATGGGTCATCGTGACCCCTTACAGGATTAAGAAAGGAATGTAATCTTCTAAGGAGTTACAAGGCTGGCATCAGAAGAAAAAAGTTTGATCTTTATGGTTAAGCAGGCATTTCTGCCCGTAGAGATGTCTGGTTAATGCTCAATGCAGATGTACAATGCACACTAGAGAGGAGGGAGAAGGCCCAAAGAGGCAGACCAAAATTTTTGTTTATATTTTTCTTGTCTTGCCTTAAAATACAAATTTTATTTCATCACTCTCTAGCAAATTAATGGCACCCATAGAGGAGGTCATGGGAACCTTTGATTTATAGCCGTTTGGTCAGAAACACTTTTATTTTTTTGCCTTTATCATAACAGTTTTTTAGGAACACCTTAGTAGTTATCTTATTAAGAATTTTAAAATGTATTGTTTTTCTCTTTGATTATAATAGAAACATGTTTATGGTAGAAGAAAATTTAAATAACATACAATTCTGAGAGGTAATTGACATTTTAGTTGAGTTCCATTATTTTTAAAACATATTTGGGATCATAGAATAAATAAGATTTTCTATTCAAGTTAGTTTACAAATTAAAGTTAATGCATTGTTTTCTCAGTGTTCCAAATTAATAAGTAACCTTCAATAACAAGTTAGTGACTTCCTAACATATTGATTCTTTGCAGTATCATGAATTGCTTAACCATACACTGACAATTACATAGTTTATTTACAACATAATTTTATTATAAATGTCACTATAGTAAGCATCTTTCTTTTCAAATCTTTGTTCCATTATCGTTCAGTTTCCTAAAATTTACTAATAGAAATTGAGTTATTGACAATGTACTTTTTGTTATTTTGGGCAAATGCTGGGAAATTGCTTGCTGAAAATGGCACACCACTAAAACTACCTATATGGTAAATGAGAAATAATTCTAGAAAAGCCTGTCTTACAAAGAACTGGAAAAGCAAACACACACACACACACACACACACACACACACATGCGCATATACATTTTACACATATTTTACATTCCTTTAACTCATACTTGAACCAACAAATATCTAAATATATAAATGAATAAATAAATACTTAAACAAAAATTAATAAATAGAGTTAGTAAGATAAATTCTAGGCACTACAAATCAAGAGGGAGCTAAATAACTGAACAGTAATTTTACAAGTTGATATTGAGACAGCTGAGAGTTAGTGGGAAGGCAAGAGAATGTATTTACCTTTTTAATATTTAGATTTAAATTTAATTTGCATATTGTTAGGGTGAGGATGGAGCCATGAGCCTGCGGGGCTTTGTAAAATCAGAAATCTGAGTAAAAATATGAACTAGAAGAATTGTAGACCTACTAGCACAGGAAAGGTAACTTTCTTGTCTTCACCTGAACTCAGGGCAGATAATTACAAAACACACATGAATGGAGCTACTGGTAAAACTGAGAAGTATTGGACACATTTAACAATAAAATTAGTTATCTTGATTGATATAATTGACCAGTAAAATACACACCATGAGATAAATGTTAACAATGATTAACTATACCAAAGTAAGGGATTAAAATATAAAACACAAGACTATATTGTGAAAAAAGAACACATTTTAAAATATATAATTATATAAGTTAAAATTTTCACACAAACACTTAAGAATAGTAAACTGGAAAATAGGTATGATAAAATAATCTGGAATTCTACATAGGGTTACAACATTTGGAAACAGATAAGAAGATACAATAAGAAGGACTAACATAAAATTAATACACATTCCAAATGGAGACAATTGAGGGAATGGAAGAACAGCAATATTCAAAGAGATGGCTGACATAACTAATAATTTTACATATGTGTGAAAGATATGACTCAGATTTAGGAAACACAACATGTCTTGAGAAAAGTAAGTATAAATATATTTCCAAGAAGATACATTTGTGAAAGACAGAATAATAAGAACAAAGAGACCATACTAAAAGTAGACAAAGGAAACAAAATTCACCATCCAAATAATGATGCTTAAATTAATAGATGACTTTAAATAACAGCAATATATGCCAAGAATAAGGAATGCTAATAAAATAACTTCCACATGCTGAATATGAATGCCAAATTAGAATTTTCTATCCAAGTACTATCAATCAAGAGCAAAAAATATTAGATGTATACATGTAAGGTTTTGAAAGATCTCTAACTGGGCTTCCCTGGTGGCACAGTGGTTGAGAGTCCACCTGCCAATGCAGGGGACATGGGTTCGTGCCCCAGTCTGGGAAGATCTCACATGCCACAGAGTGGCAAGGCCCATGAGCCATGGCTGCTGAGCCTGTGTGTTGGAAGCCTGTGTTCTGCAATGGGAGAGGCCACAACAGTGAGAGGCCTGCGTACCGCAAAAAAAAAAAAAAAAAAAAAAAGATCTCTAACTAACAGATCTTGTTGAACGAATTTTAAGAGAATATAATTTAGGGGAAAAAAAATTAACCCAAAGGGAGGAATAAAATAAAGAAGCAATAGTGAACAAAAGAATGAATTCATATATGGTTAAATTTAAACAAATACTGACCACAATAAAGATAATAACACAAAAAGTGTTTTAAATACACAAACAAGGGGGATGCAAAATTAGGAGAAAAAAGTGTAAAAAGAAAGGCTTTTTATATAGGGAAGTTTACAATACTGAATGCATACAATAGAAAAATCTAAAATCAATAATCAATGCTTCTACCTTAAGAAACTAGAATAAGAGAAAATTAAAATCCAAAGTCAGTAGAAGTAAATAAATAATAATAATTAGAGCAGAAATCAATAAAATTGAAAGTAGGAAATCAATAGGGAAAATCAACAAACAAAAAGCTGTTTTGTTTGAAAACATCAATTAAATCGATAGGCCTTTAGCTAGGCAAACTAGGAAAAAGAGAAGACACAAACTACTGATACAGAAGTGAAAGAAGGACATCACTCAAGATCCCATGAATATTAAAAGGATGTTAAAGGAATATCATGAACATGCCTATGTGCACAAATTTCACAATGTAGGTGAAATAGACCAATTCTTTCAAAGACACAATCTGCCAAACTCACAATAATCACATAATTATACCAATATATGCAGAAAAAATATTTGGCAAAACCTAACACTAATTAAAAAAAAAAAAAAACTGTAGGTAAACTAAGAATACAGGGGAGCATCATCTACTTTATGGACAGTACCTATGTAAATCCTACAATTAACATCATATTTAATGGTGAGAAAGAAGAAACCTTCCCACTTATATCAAAAATAAGGCAAGCATGTGTCCTCTCACTACTGCTTTTTAAAATCGTACTGGAAGTAATAATGCAATAAGATAAGAAAAGGAAAATAAAAGGTATACAGTTTGGAAAGGAAGAAATAAAACTGCTTTTGTTTATAGATGACATGATTGTCCATGTACTAAATGTGACATAATCAACAGAAAAACTATTTAAATTATTAAGCTATTATAGCAAGATTATAGGACACAAGGTTAATATATAAAATTCAATCATATTCCTATATACCAGCAACTTAGAAATAAAATTTGAAATAAAAAACACCATCTATATTAGCACAACAGAAAAATGAAATATGTAGATATAAATCTAACAAAATATGCACAAGATTTATATAAAGAACACTATAAAACTCATAAACATATCAAAGAAAAACCAAATAATTGGAGAAACATTTCATGTTTTTATTTTTCTTTTTTGTTGTTGTTGCTGTATGCGGGCCTCTCACTGTTGTGGCCTCTCCCATTGCGGAGCACAGGCTCCGGACGCACAGCCTCAGAGGTCATGGCTCACGGGCCTAGCCACTCTGCAGCATGTGGGATCTTCCCGGACCGGGGCACGAACCCGTGTCCCCTGCATCAGCAGGCAGACTCTCAACCACTATTTCATGTTTCTAGATAGCAAGACTCAATATTGTCAAGATGTTAGTTATTCCAAATTGATCTGTAGGTTCAATGAAATTCTAATCAAAATTCCATCAAGTTATTTTGTGGATATTGACAAACTGATTGTAAAGTTTATATGAAGAGACAAAAGACCTAGAATAACCAAGATTATCTTTAAGGAAATGAACAAAGGCAGAGGACTGACACTACCCAACATCAAAACTTCCTAAACAGCTACAGTAAATAAGACAATGTGACATAAACAAAACAATAGACAAATAGATCAATGAGACAGAATAGAGAGCTTGGTAAGAGATCCAAATGGATAGAGTTGATTCATCTTTGAAACAGAGCAAAGCTAGTAAAAGAGAGCAAAGATATTCTTTTCAGCAAATGATACTGGAACATTTGGACAGTCATATGAAAAAGAAAAGAATCTAAACATAGACCACACACCCTTCACAAAAATTAATTAAAAATGAATCATAGGCCTAAATGTAATATACAAAAGTATTAAAAGTTCTAGAATATAACATATGAAGAAATCTAAATGACTTTGGTTTTGGTAATAACTTTTTAGATAGAACACTAATAGCATGATACATGAAAAAATTAATATGTTTGATTTCATTAAAATTAATAATTTTGTTGTGCAAAGGACATTGTCAAGAAAATGAGAAGTCAAATCACAGATTCTAAGAAAATGTTTGCAAAAAATATGTCTGATTAAGGACTGTTATCCATAACATATAAGGAGCTTAAAACTCAACAATAACAAAATGAACCATCTGATTAAAAATTGAGCACAAAATCTGGACAGAAAGCCCAACAAAGATTTCTGCATATGAGCATATAAAAAGACACTTAACATCATATTTCATTAGAGGATTGCAAATTAAAGCAACACACCACTACCTATTTGATTGGGAAAAATCCAAAACACTGACAACACCTAATGCTTACAAGGATGCAAAGCAACAGAAACTCTCGTTCGTTGCTGGTGAGGATGCAAAATGTTATTACTATTTTTGAAGACTTTGGTGGTTTCTTGCAGAACTAAACATATGGTTACCATGGATCCAGCAACTGTGCCCCTGGTATTTATTCAAATGAACTGAAATCTTATGTCCACAGAAAAATCCATTCAGAAGTCTTTATACCAGCTTTATCCATACTTGAAAAAACATCTAGCAAAGATATTCTTCAGTAAATAAATGGTAAATAAACTGAGATATATCCATGTGATGGAATATTATTCAGCACTAAAAAGAAATCATCTAACAAGCCATGAAAAGAATGAATATTACTAAGTGAAAGAAGCCAATTTGAAAAGGCTCCATTTGCACCATTCCAACTCCATGACATTCTGGAAAAGGGACAATTGTGGAGACAGTTAAAAGATTTGCCAGGGGTTAGGGGGGAAGGAGGGATGAATAGCTAGAGCACAGAGGGTTTTTAGAGCAAAATTCTGTATGATACTACTATGGTGGTTGCATGCCATTATAAATTTTTCCAAACGCATAGAATGCACAACACCAAAAGTGAACTGTAATGTAAACTATGGATTTTGGATGATGACGATATCAATATAGGTCCATAAATTGTAACAAATGTAGTACTGTGGTACAGGATGTCCATAGTGAAGGAAAGTCTGCCCTGTGGGGACAGGGGTATATGGAAACTTTCTGTACTCAATTTTGCTATGAATCTAAAACTGCTCTAAAAAATAGTCTATTAAAAAAACTGAGAGAGGTAGTTGAATATCGTCAAGTCATGCTAAGGTATTCGTATTTTTTCAAAGAAGGTAGAGAAATGATAAATTTCATACTTTGTAAAGTCAAGCAGGCATCCTAAAGAAGTCCAGTGTATGATTTCTACGATACTGTTAATAGAAGAAAATGGAGAAATATAGTTTAATGCAGTTTTATTTATTTGTACTTTAAAATTTCTGAACTTTATTGAAGTAAAACTGATAAATAAAATTGTAAGATATTTAAAGTATACAATGTGATAATTTTATATTATATATATATACATATATGTGTGTATATATACTTATATATATACACACATATATACATATGTAGTGAAAAGATTCTCTCCATCATGTTAATGGAAACACATCCATCGTCTCACATATTTAACTTTTTTCTGTGTGTGTGAGAACATTTAAATTCTATTCTCTTAGCAAATTTCAATTATACAATAGAGTTGTTCACTGTAATCACAATGTCAAATGTTAGATCCTCAGATCTTATTCACTTTATAATTGAAAATTTTTACCATTTTACCAACCTCTCCCCACTTCCTCCACCCGCCACCCTTGGCAACTACTTTTTTACTCTATTCAAATTAAAGATTTTTTTTTTTATTCTACATATAAGTGATGACATTCAGTATTTGTCTTTACCTGTCTGGCTTAATGCCCTCCAGGTTCATTCATATTGTAAATGACAAGGTTTCCTTTTTTATTTTAAGGTTAAATAATATTATTTTATGTATATAAATATTTGATACAGATCACATTTCTATATGTATATAATCACATATATCACATTTTCTTTATCCATTCATCCATTGATAGACCCTTAGATTATTTCCATACTTTGGCTACTGTTACTAATATTGCTATGGACATGGTGATACAGATATCTCTTCAAGATAATGATTTCATTTCCTTTGGATATGTACTCAAGGTGAGATGTCTGGGTCATATGGTAGTTTTATTTTTAGTTTCTTGAGAAACCTTTTTACTGTTTTCCATAGTGGCTTTACAGGTTTACATTCCCATCAACAGAGTACAAGTGTTTTCTCTTCTCTTCATTGTCACCACCACTTGTTATCTCTTGTCTTTTTCATAATAGACATCTTAACAGGTGTGAGATGATATTTTCTTGTGGTTTTAATTTGCATTTCCCTGATGATTAGTGATGTTGAGCACCTTTTCATGTACCTGTTGGTTGGCCATCTGTGTATCTTCTTTGGAAAACTATCTCTTCAGATCATTGCCAATTTTTTAATTGATTGATTCATTGATTCATTATTGAGTTGTATAAGTTCCTTGTATATTTTTGATATTAAGCCCTTTTCAGATACGTGATTTGCAAATATTTTCTCCCATTCCACAGGTTGCCTTTTCATTTTCTTAAGGACTCCCTTTACTATGCTGAATCTTTTTAATGTGATGTAGTCCAACTTGTTTATTTTTGTATTTGTTGCCTTTGCTTTCAGTGTGAGATACAAAAATTCATCCAAGACCAATGTCAAGGAATTTACCCCCAATGCTTTCTTCTAGAATTTTATGATTTCAGGTCTTATGTTCATACATTATGTTAATCCACTTTGAGTTTATTTTTGTGTATGGTGTAAAATAAGGTCCAGTTTCATTCTTTTGCATGTGACTACCAGTTTCCCCAATATCATTTATTTAAGAGACCATTTTTCCCCATTGTATATTCTTGGCTTCTTTATTCCTAAAAAATTGCAATACATGATTTTTAAATTAGTGTTAAAAGAAGGATATGGAGAAATATAGTTTAATCCAGTTTTAAATGCAAGAGATAACCAGGTTGGCTTTATTTTTTTTTTTTAATTAAGGTAATTGAGGTAAATTATGTATAAGCTCCATTCCTGGAAATACCCAAAAATGTTTAAAAGGAGGAAAAATGCTACACTCAAATAATAAAGAGAACTATTGCAATTTATTTTGACTCATGTTAATATAACTTTAAAGTAAAAATAATTTACAGGGCAAAAAGGTATAATACATAATAATAATTTTGAATTTCTTTGCCATTAATAATATAGATTAAAATATGTAAAGCAAAATTGACATGATTACAAGCAGACATTTTCAACTCTTTAGTCATAGTGAGATATCTTAGTATACTTACTTTAGTAATTGATAGATAAAGCAAACAAAATATTAGTAAGGTTATAAAAAATTTAATTGGCCATATGAAGATTAACTTGGGAGGGGAGAGCTAGATGTATATGTTGAAATTTCTCATGCTAAAATTGACCCTAACTCCCTGAATTCAGACTATAATACAAGCTATAGTACTCAAAACAGTATGGTACTGGAACAATAATAGAAATATAGATCAATGAAATAGGATAGAAAGTTCAGAATAAACTCATGAACCTATGGTCACTGGTCACTGAATCTATGACAAAGGAGGCAAGAATATACAATGGAGAAAAGACAGCCTCTTCAATAAGTGGTGCTGGGAAAACTGGACAGCTACATGTAAAAGAATGAAATGAACACTCCCTAACACCATACACAAAAATAAACTCAAAATAGATTAAAGACCTAAATGTAAGACTGGATACTATAAAACTCTTAGAGGAAAACATAGGTATAATGCTCTCTGACATAAATTGCAGCAAGATCTTTTTTGACCCACCTCCTAGAATAATGAAAATAAACCAAAAATAAACAAATATGACCTAATTAAACTTAAAAGCTTTTGCACTGCAAAGGAGACCATAAACAAGACAAAAAGACAACCCTCAAAATGGGAGAAAGTATTTGCAAATGAAGCAGCTGACAAAGGATTAATCCCCAAAATACACAAACAGCTCATTCAGCTCAATATCAAAAAAACAAACAAACAAATCAAAAAATGGGCTGAAGATCTAAATAAACATTTCTCCAAAAAAGACATACAGATGGCCGAAAAGCACATGAAAATCTCCTCAACATCACTAATTATTAGAGAACTGCAAATCAAAACTACAATGTGGTATCACCTCACACTAGTCAGAATGGCTATCATCAAAAAATCCACAAACGGTAAATGCTGGAGAGGGTGTGGAGAAAAAGGAACTAACACTGTTAGTAGGAATGTAAATTGATACAATCACTATGGAGAACAGTATGGAGGTTCCTTAAAAACTAAAAATAGAGTTATCATATAATCCAGCCATTCCACTCCTGGGAATATATCTGGAGAAAACCAGAATTTGAAGAGATACATACATCCCAATGTTCATTGCAGCCCTATTTACAATAGCCAGGACATGGAAGCAACCTAAATGTCCATCGACAGATGAATGGATAAATATGTGGTACACATATACAATGGAATATTACTCAGCCATAAAAAGAGTGAAATAATGTAATTTGCAGCAACATGGAGGGACCTAGAGATTGTCACACTGAGTGAACTAAGTCAGACAGAGAAAGGCAAATATGATATCACTTATAAATGGAATCTAAAAAAATGGTACAAATGATCTTATTTACAAAAGAGAAATAGAGTCACAGATGTAGAAAAATAACTTATGGTTACCGGGGGGAAAGGAGAGGGAGGGATAAATTAGGAGATTTGGATTGACATATACACACTACTTTATATAAAATAGATAACTAATAAGGACCTACTGTATAGCACAGGGAACTCTACTCAATACTCTGTAATGACCTATATGGGAAAAGAATCCAAAAAAAAGTGGCTATATATGTATGGGTAACAGATTCACTTTGCTGTACAGCAGAAACCAGCACAACATTGCAAATGAAGTATACTCCAATAAAAATTAAAAATATAATAATAATAAAATTGTGCCCTGGGGCTTCCCTGGTGGCGCAGTGGTTGAGAGTCTGCCTGCCGATTCAGGGGACACGGGTTCGTGCTGCGGTCCGGGAAGATCCCACATGCCACGGAGCGGCTGGGGCCGTGAGCCATGGCCGCTGGGCCTGCGCGTCTGGAGCCTGTGCTCCGCAACAGAAGAGGCCACAACAGTGAGGCCCACGTACCGCAAAAAAAAAAAAAAAAAAAAAAAAAAAATTGTGCCCTAAACAGAACATATATATTATTGAACAAAAACTTCTGTAATTCACCACTCTAATGAAAATATTTATGGTATCAATGAAAAACAGTTCTTTTTTTTCTTAATCAGAGGACATCTCCATCTAACTATTCATGAACATTTAATTGAAATATATGATAAAATGCTTGGTTTATTATAGTAAAATATTATGAGGTAATTATCTTTAATAGCTTTCTATAAAATAATAGTTCACCATTTATAACTAACACAGCAATAATTTTAAATATGGACTAATTAAAAATGCATTCCTATGATGTATAATAGACTCATTATAATTAAAAATATACCTACTTATATAAGTATCTATGGAAAATATCTAACAACCTACTCAAAACTATCCTTTTGAATCAAATATCATCTGAAAAAATCAGAGACATTGTTTCTTTGTGTAATTGTGGAAAGTCTGTTTTATACTCTAATATAAGTGGAAACATGGTTATCACAAAGTTTAATATAATGATACCTACTATTTTTGGAAAAGGATAAAACAGTTGATATATGTATCATGTAATACTTGTATAATATACTTAATCTGAGATTATTATTTGAGTTTTCGTGCTTACACTGTATCTTATAGAGAATATTTAAATTCAAATATAGTAAGGCATATTTTTTTTTAAAATATGTTTGATGGTAGACTTAAATCAAAAGTCTTCTTACCAGACAATTATGTGTTTTAAAAGTCCTTTAAATGATTATGCAACATTTGTCCCCAAATAACTGTATTGTATTATTTCAATTTCTTTTTTCATTTAAAGTTTTGATCCTATAGCAATGATACTTCAAAATATTAAAAATCAAAGAGATTTCTATTCAAATAATTTATGGAAAACAAATATTGTATTCTTTTCTGGTATTAAAGTCTTAGAATTATTTGGTTTGCAGTAAAATTTGAAGTAAGTCAAAACAATACCCAAAATATTTTGAAACTTAAAAGGGCAAAAAATCTTTTAAGAGTATACTCCTGAAATTTGGTTATCCTACTTTTATAAAGCATTGATGAATAAACAAAATTAAGTAGTAGCCCAGGATTTTCAGAGTAAAACATGTGACACTTCCTTTATTAAAAGGAGGAATTTTCTTGTTAACATTCAGCATTCTGAGAAAAATAATAGAATATTTGTTCATTTTGCAAGAAACTAAACAATATAAAATAATCATCACTTGTATATTTTCCAAATTAATATCCTCTCTTAAAGGATGTTTTATTATTTATTTGAACTCATGTATGCACATTCTACATATTTTCAAAGTGGCATCAATACACTTCTATATAAAACTTAAATTGTCAGAAAAAAATTTGTTTATTTCAATTTGAAAATTATTTATAATACAAATATACAGACATTTCCTTAACATTTATCATATGGAAAAACTAGTGTAGGAATCAAGTATAACTTAATCTCAAAGCAAGAAGCCATTAATAAGAATACTCCACATTATTGTAGAAGTCACAAGGAGCATAACCACTAAAAAGATGTGCTTCTTATATTCGAGGATTATACAATCTACTTAAGAAGAAAAAGCATATGAAATAGTGAGAGACAAAGTTATGTGTCATTTTATTCACACATTTCAGGTTACAGTAAGAAGTTAGACGCTAGTTCTGAGCTGGGACTACTAAAGTTTAGCTCTCAATAATAGCCTACCACTTTGCTCCTCTGTATAACTAGGCTGGATAACTCCACATTTACAGGTTTTATAGCCCACCAAGAAGATTTGTACATTCTTTATCTTTCATAGTCCAGGACTAAGAGTTCTTGTCAACTCGTGCTTAGACTTTTCTTAGGTAAAACAGGTTAGGTGACAGCACTAACCTTACTTAATACCAAATTCAAGATCAGTGTACAATTAAGTACAGAGGACAACAATTAGATATGAGTAACAATATTAGCAGGAAAAAACCCTAAGTATAGAAGTTTAAACATCTGCATTCTGAAGTGAAGAGAGCTGTCTTTGGGTAAGAGCAAAACTACAACACACTGAAGAAAAATTGTTTTTAGGGAGCAAACAGTGGGAGAAGATATCAATAAAAAAATATTACCCTTCATTATTTTTTTAGATCTTATCTATTTAATGAGCTTAAATAAAAGCCTAAGGATATCTTAAGACCAAGAAAAGTGTCAATTTCTTTCTAATTCAGTCTACCTACCACTTTAGAGTCAATGTGGAATATTTCCAGTTTCTAAAGTTACAGTGATTGTCATTCATAGCTTGTTGTTGTAAGCTTCTACCATTATATTTGCCTCATTGGTATTTTATTGAGAGGTGGTAGTGAAAAGTGGTAATAATAACTACTGGTCAAACACGATTGCAATCATGTTTTCAATCATAATGATACTTCAAAAGACTCATTAGATACTAAAATATTTGTGTAGACAAATAAAAAGATGAAATTCAGATGAATTGATTTGAGTACTAATGCTCATTATAACTTTCTTCACTGTTATAACACTGTGCCAGTGAGGTAAGAGTAAACATACACATGAAAAAGAAATTTCTACTTCAGAAGGTCTTCAGTTTCTTAGGCACTAAAGTATATATTTTATTTTATACTTTATCTTCTGAAAATTATATAATGACTGTTTGCTTTTGAAGCATTGATAAAATCTTCATCTAGCAAATCATTAAAAATGTTCTATGAATACCTATTATTACTCATTGGTGCATTTATTCACTTATACAGACTTATTGCTTACCTAGTATGTAGCAATCATTGTCATGGCTATTGAGAACCCAACATTGAAGAAGAAAAAGAGAGATTATTCTTGCTTTTATCAAATTTAAGGTCCACCCAGAATCTATATAAATAATTGCACAATATTTTGTTTATTTACTCTTGTAAGACAAAGAATATACACATTCTGTCTCCAGGAAACACATATTTTAGTTAGATGGATAAAACATACATACACAAATATTAACTAACCATGTAAATCAGCATTATAAGTGGAAAGCTGTGGTGGACACAAAGATGTACAAAGAATGCCCAAATCCTCCTTTCCCAAGCAAGGTCTTGCTGTCCCAACCATCAATCAAGACTTCTTTTATCAGCATTTACATGGTTTGGTGCAGCTACTGAAAGCCATGCTATGCAAGGGAATGCTCTTTCTCTAATGACTCAAATCTAATGACTGATCAAGGCAGAGGTAAGAAAGCCCAGCCCTCACCAGAACTGAGGGACAATTCTAGTGGTTCATATAGGCTTCATAACTCCATATGATGATGGTTAAAGCTTTGTTGATTTTTCTTTGCAATTTGACTTCTTCCTATGACCAATGCTGTATCTTTCCACCTCTCTTTTCTACAGTTGTTAACCCCTAGTAAATATCCCTCACACAAATCTCTGCCTCAGTGTCTGGTCTGCTTCTGAAGAAAGCAACCTTCCTTTGTTTTATGGTAGTGGGAGTCACCCTAGAAAGCAGGTGATAAGGTATAATTTTGAGGGTTGTATCACACACTACCCAGTTGGAAATGAGGACCCTCATACTGGCAGTATGCAGAGCACAGATAACTCCTGGCACAAAATGTTGATCCAATAATTAAAACCCTCACTGGCAGTGAATTGAGATGGTTTATTCATAGAAGGGAATGCACCAACTGTTGTGATTTGTCAGACAGTTGAGGAGTTTGGAAGGAAACAGTAAGTCTACTGATAATGGGATTGGAAGTCTATAATTAAGTGCCATTGAGATTCCCTACAGAAATACAAGTACAAGATGCCAGTGGTTAACAGGCATTTGAAAACCAGATGACTTCCCTAGAAATTTACAAAGAAGTTCTCATCTCCTTCATCGGGAATACAGAAGACAGGGAAAGGTGAAGATCAGGCCTAGACCATAATCATCAGAGCCTTCCAGAGATTTCCAGAGAAGGATAAATGCCCAGCCAAGGCAGATCTGTTATGCCAAGTCCAGGGTCCTGGTTGGAAATAAACAGGACACTGTCAGTTGAGATGGGGACATCTGGTTGAATGTGAATGAAAACATTCAACCCACAGAATTTTCTGAAAACTTTGTGTGTAAAAAGGGTACATTTCTTCCTCTTAAGAGTTAATACTCCACATTTGAACAAAATTGTAGATGATTTTTTTGTGCAAGACATCATCTGCTGATGTCTTTCTCTAGACTTATAAATAGGGTTCAGTCATGGCATAAATTAGTTGGAGGTATGCTGGGTCTCTCTCTATATATATAATCTCCCCAAAGTAGTAAGATTTAGCCAACACACACCAGCCATACCAGCAGGAGCCAGAAGAGAGTGTATGGGACTAGATTCTTAGGACACTTAATCTAAGAAACTGAAACATAAGATTGGATCAAATATTATTTATTTATTTGGAAGAATTTTCCCAAGACATAGATATAAATGCTTTAGCAATGACCTATGAGATGTTGGGAACTTACTACTAGCAGAACTTCTAGGAACAAGGAAAAAGCAATGACCCATGATAATTGAAATTAAAATGCCAGAACTGTATGGCAGACTATGGAAAATAGGATTAAAAGACTCAGGAACATGAACACGCTGGAGTGAATAAACGATGTAAGGTAGGAACACTCACCATGGAGGACACAGTGGATATGCCATTACCAAGGCCTTAAGGAATGCACTAGTGAGCAGTATTTAAAATTTGGTGGTGATTCCCCTCTATAAGGAGAACTGGCAGTAGGAGAAACTCACTAATAGCAAGGACAATGATAGGACCTTGAAACAATAGAGGTCAGGCAGCTGAATTTAAACACTAGCAGCTAAGAGGATGCAATTTTCATAATGACCTGCAGGGTCAGAGTGATAGCCAAGGGTTTTTGACCCACACATTCATGGAGATTGTTAATAGAACATGGCACTCCTGGGAACAAACTAGATGGGCAGGTCAAAACGGTAATATTCAACTTGTTCCATCAGAAGAAACCAAGGGTAAGTGGTATGATGTAGGCACTCATTCCAATAAAAGTCACAGTCCTTTCCTCAGATTCCAGAATTAAGTGAGTTTTCAGATCTAGAACCTAGAGTCTTAAGAGGAGGCCAGGTCTACAAGAGGAAAGACTCTATGACAATTATACACAATAATGATCTCCTAGTCCTTCCTCAAAGGGACTTAAAGTCATTTTCTTGGCTAATTGTACACTGGGTAAAGGGAAGCATTTTGAGGAACATTTTTGGATATAGGGATGGAGACAACTTTGATAGCTGTAGTTTAATGCTTTTGTTAGAGTGGGACAATAAATTGATTCTAGTCTTCTGTATGTATGTCTATTGGGTCTTGTCCCTGAATGTTTAATTGAGATTGGCATACTTTGTAGTTAAGTGCATTGAGGAGTCCTTGGCTTTTGGAAAAGGGAAATTATAAATACTCAGGGTTCTCCAGAGAAACAGAACCAACAAGTTTATATATATATATATATATATATATATATATATATATATATATATATATATACACATATATATACATATATATATGCATATATATGTATAAAAGTTATCAGTGTATAAGTTGTATATACATATAAAGATATACACTTACATATATACATATATGGAATAGTATATTATATATACATGAGATTTATTATAAAGGGTGCTCTTGGTGTGAATCTGGTCTGACTCTGAAGTCATAACAATCAGGTATAAGTTCGAGAACAAAAGCTGGCAGGCTTGAGCCCCAGGAAGAGTTGATGTTTCAGTTTGAGTCTGAAGGTAAGGAAAAAAAAAAAAAAAATATATATATATATATATATATATATATATATATATATATATATATATATATATATATATATATATCCCAGCTCAGGCAGGAGGAGGTCCCTCAGTCAGGGAAGCTCATCCTTTTTGTTCTATGCTGGCTTTCATCTGACTGGATGAAGTCCACCATCTTAGGGAGGGAAATCTACTCAGTCTGCTAATTTAAATGTTAATCTCATTTAAAAGCACCCTCACAGATATACTCAGAGTAATATTTGACCAACTATCTGGGTACCCTGTGCCCAGAAAAATTGACACATAAAATTAACCATTACAGTGGAGAAGGCCAGTGGAATCTTTTAAAACTGATCCTCCTCTGAAATAGTAAGAAAAAGAAAGCAAAAAACCAATATTGCATTCTAGGAATGGCCAAAAATTAGTGCTGTCCTTAAAGGTCTAAAGGATGCAGAGATAGCAGTCCCCATCATATTTTCATTTGTCAATCTGGCCTTGTAGAAACCAGATGAATTCTAGAAGATGAGAGTAGATGATCACAAACTCATAAATGTGGTAACCTCAATTTTAGTCACTGTGACAGATGTAGTAGTTTTACTAGAGTGAATTAATATGGACCCAGCTACATGAAGTGCACCCACTGATTTGGTAAATATTTTATAAATTAGTCATAAAAGAGAATCAGAACAGTCTGAATTCAAATAAAATGGACAACTTTACAACAAAGAAGGTGTGGTTGCAAACCCATGTCCATAAACCCACTGGCCATATTCCACATCATACCATATAAAATACACTGTTTAGATGGAGAATTGAAATGGCCTGCTGAAGTGCAGTTGAAGCATTAGGGGGAGGTAATAAGAGAATTGAGCATTATCTTCTAGGTTGCAGGACACACATTGTGTCAAGCACCTTTACATGTCACTGTGCTTCTATAAGGAAGAATATATAGGTATGGAAACAAAGGATTAAAACAGAAAAATCTTACCGACCATCATTCCCAATGACCCACTAGAACCCTTTGTCTTCCCATCTGCACAGCTATGCAAGATTAGAGGTCTTCACACCTCTATTAGTCAAGATTCTCCAGAGAAATGCAACAAACACAGAGATTTATTTAAAGTAATTAGTACATGTGACTATGGAGGCTGGTGAGTACAAAATCTTCAGTGTAGGCCCACAGGCTGGAGATCCAGGAGAACAGATGTTATAGTTCCAGTCCCAAGACTGGTAGATAGACACCCAAGAGAGCCAATGGTGGAGGTGGAGTCCAAGGCAGGATTTGATATACCCCGAGGTAAGACATTGAAGATATATTGCTGGTCTTGCCAACTGAAAGCAAACTTCTTCTGGTAGTCTTCATTAACAGGTATGGAGAAAAATGTGTTTGCTAGATCAATAGCTGCATACAAGGTACCAGGGGATGGGTTAATTTGCTCAATCAATGAAACCACACCTGGTACAGCAGCTACAATTTGAGTCACTACCTGGTTAGGCTTGTGATAATCCAATGTCATTCTTCAAGATGCATCTGTTTTCTGCACAGGACAAATAGGTGAGTTGAATGTGATGTGTCTTTCAATTCCTTCATGCTAGCAATAATCTCTGAAATCCTTCCATGAATGTGGTATAGTTTTGGGGTAACTATTTTTTTCTAGGTAGATGCAGTTTTAGTGTCTTCCATTTGGCTTTTCTCACAGGTCAGAGAACCAGTATGGTGATTCTGCCAGTTGCTGAGTATATCTATTCCAGTTATGTATTCTGGAATTAGACAAATAATCATAGGATGGGTTCAAGGATCCACTGAGTCACTTTGAGATGGACTAAGCTAAAACTCTCTTTCAGGGTTGACTCAGTTTCAGAAAGCTACCTTGTTCAAAGGTGACCCAAATCCTAACTCAGGTCTCCTGGCCCAATGTGCTTAAGTTCTGAAAAGCCATATGTGTCCCAAAGCTTCCACTGGGCTTGGCCAAGGACTTTTTAGGCTTACAATTTAGTTTAATTCTTCTTATGCACAATCCTTCAATTCTATCTCCCTTCTATAAGGGATGATTCCTAATAAATAACCTGTATGCCAAACTGTCTCAGTGTCTGCAACTGGATCAACCTGCAACAGATCCAAAAGGACAGTATTTAGGAATAGAAAAAGCACAATGCATACAATGACCATCAAATGTTTAATAGATTGAGAGAGTGATTGAGAAGTATATTTGTTTTGTCAGATTTTATTGAGGAAGGCAGCTTATAGTTTGTTCTTTGATTAGGCCAAGATAAAGGAAAAAAGGAATTTCAAATGTCACAATGACATAAACATATCAAGGTATCTGGAAATTTATATGCATAGAAAAGATTTTTCTAATTTTTACATTACTGATATTTGGAACTGGATAATTTTTTTGTGTGTATTGTGAGGGCTGTCCTGTGCATCGTAGGATGTTTACCAGCATCTCTGACCTCTGCTTACTAGATGTTAGTGGCACCCTTCCCCAGTGATGACAAAAAATGTTTCCAACATTGCCAAATATCCCTTGGCTAGGAAATCTCACAGAGTTGAAATTAAAAAACTGGTATAGGCAAAGCACTCTACGTGATTCAGAAGGCATGTGTAAGAAAGCTACTAATAAAGGCATTTGATGTTCTCCTTTCAATGATAAAATAAAAGCATTTCTTATTTGCAAAGCAGAAGTAGAGATACAGGCATAGAGAACAAATACATGGATACAAAGGGGGAAAATGGGGGTGGGAGGAATTGGTAGATTGGGATTGACATATATACACTATTGATACTATGTATAAAATAGGTAACTAATGAGAACATATTATATGGCACAGGGAACTCTACTTAATGCACTGTGGTGACCTACATGGAAAGGAAATCCAAAAAGAGGGGATATATGTATATGCATAACTAATTCATTTTGCTGACAGTAGAAACTAACACAACATTGTAAAGCAACTATACTCCAAAAAAAATTAATTTAAAAAGATACTTAAAAATAAAATGAGAGAAATAAAATAAAATGTGAAAGAAAGCAGTGATTTTAAATGATTTAAAAAAATCAATTTGGGGGAATAAATTCATATTATGATTGTATATGATTTTATAATAAAATGTAAATGTAGGTGAGGGTGAGTTGGGAAGAACTGGTAGAAAGGCAAACTTTATAGGTTTGGTGTGTGTCATTAATTTTGAGAAATTTTCAGTCATCAGTGCTTCAAAGATTTCTTGGTTTTTTGTCTTTTTTTTTCTTCTTCTGGTATACCATTACTCATCTGTTAACACCTTTTATAATTGTCCCACATTTCTTAAATATTCTATTCAGTCTTTTTCTTCTTCTTTCGTTTTTTTTTTTTTTTCTATTTGTATTTGAGTTTTGAAAGTTTCTACTGACATCTCTTCAGGATCATTTGTTAGTTCCTCCTCTGTGTCTGGTCTCCTGATGAGTTACAATGTTTTTGATTTCTAACATTTCCTTTTGATTCTTTCTCAGAGTTTCCATCTCTCTGCTTATATTATCCATCTGTTCTTACATGTTGTTCACTTTTCCATTAAAGCTCATGGTATATTTATCCTAGTTTTTAATGCCCCATTTGATAATTCCAACATCTCTGCCATATCTGTGTCTGGTTCTGATTGTTTGCTCTGTCTCTTCAAATTGTGATTTTTTGTCTTTTAGTGTGCCTTGTAATATTTGGTTGAAAGCAGGTTGTAATGTACTAGGGAAAAGGAACTGAGGTAAATAGTCATTTAGTGTGAGGATTTATGGTTATCTGACTAGGAGCTAGGCTGTATCTATTACTTGATGTAGCTGTAACTGTCAGAAACTAAAATTTCTTCCTGTACCCTTGTTTTGGTCTTCTTTGTTGCTTTTGGATTTCTCTAGAGATTTCTTCTTAAATAAGGTCTGAAGCTTGCAGGTTTTTTTTTTTTTTTTTTTCCTTGTAATCCCCTGCTTTTATATAGGCACTCTATTCATGTTGTTGTAAGGTATGGGGGAAGAAAGAGAAGCATTCTCTAATCTTATGATTAGGTCTCAGTCTTTTAGTGAGCCTGTGCCCTGGGCTGTGACCTTCTCAAGTGCTTCTCAAGCTATTTCCTCATCCACCTTAGGTGTGAAGGAAAGGCCAGAGAGGACTGGAGTTGTGTATTTCTCTTCCCTCAGTTTACATAGAGTCTGGTTAAACCCAGCTCAGCTAGACTCTGGTAAAACAGTTTCTCTTGAAAGTAGGCATTGTTAAGAACAGACTTCTCTGGATATATTTTTAAATGCCTACTTTACCCCTCCTCCTGTGAGAAGCTTCAGGGTTTTTTCTCCAATCTTTAATGTGAGAACCTAGTAGGGTTCTTAGAGGCAAACAATTCCCAAAAGTTTGGGAGCCCCTTTATGACTGGAACTGATAGGATTTTTATCTCTCAAATTTGTCCACTCTGAGCCTCCAGCAATTTATAAATTATCGTATAGATTTTCCTACTCCAGCACTGGTTCCCATGGAAGTTCTACTCCTGGGCTCTGCCCTGGTAAGTTGTGATTATCTGTCTGAGACCTGTCTGTCTCTCCAATTTTGGGGTGGAAGGCAACAGTTTGCCCTGTCACCTTAAATTCTGTGATGTATCTAAGAAGAGATATTAAATTTCAGATTTGTCAGCATTTATTTTACTGTGAGGTCAGGAGCAGTGGCTTCTATGCTCCATTTACAGGATTTTTGGAGATCGAACAACTGGATTTGTATTCGAGGCAGTTCTTACAATGCTGGTGCCATCAACACAGCTTAATCAGATAATATTCCCATTTCTCTTCTCCCCCAAAATGTGTCAGTAATTACCTATAATTGTTACTGTCTCTGTAGATGCTAAAAATTTATTTGATTGAATTCAGTCTTCATTTATGAAGACAACTATTAGAATAGGACTAGGATAATTTCCTAATATAGTAAGGGATATCTATATAAAAATATTAACAAACATTATGTACAATACTAAAACTGTGAGTAATTCCACTATAATGGGTTCCAAAACAATGATATCTACTCTTGTATCCATAATTCAATTCTGTTTTGCAAGTTTATCCAAAGAAATCAGAAGATAAAATATGAGTTATAAATATTGGAAGGGAGGAAAATGAATTTTCATTAGTTGAATGCTCTCTTGGGGGAGAAAACAAGAGAAGCAACTTTAAAAAATATTAAAACCCTCATGAGAATTCAGAAAACATGTCTTTTATTAAATAAATATGCAGAATTAAATTGCATTACAGAGTATCTGCAAAAATCAGTCTGAAAGCAATTTAAAGGATACAATTTATAATAAAAATAATAATAAAACACCATAGTACAAACTTAATAAGACCTGTTTTATTAAAATAGCAAAAAAATTATAGGAGAGTAGAAAATGAAACAAGAATAAATGATGATCCATAGCATTATTCTAGATGCAAACTCTAATATTGTAAAGGTTTTCATTCTCTCCCAGGTAATCTGTAAAATTAATCTAGTTTTAATAAAAATTTTAGTGTTCACACATTGGATAATTAAAGCCATCTAAATATTAATCTTCTTACACATTCCCCCCAAAGCCATTTAATCCAACAAGGAGAACATATAAAATCACTCAAATCCCAAAGGAACAAGAACACTAAAAATGTCAATGACATACATGTAAGGAGATAAACTTTCTGAAACCATTTTAACCAGTTCTAGAATACATAACAGAACTGAGTATCTGAGCAAATAAAAAGGGAGAAGGCAGTGGCATAGTACCAGTAGCTAAAGACAGGCAAATGGCAGTCTCACTGGCTGATTTGCAAGTATTTTAAATTTCTGGTTCTTCACAGTACCTATGTTCTTCACTCACTCTCCATGACAATAGGGAAGTTTTAAACTAAGAATATATTTCTTGATAATGCTGGTCCTGAAAGATTGAGACATTTGAATAACAACTGAAATAGGAAGGAAAAGTTCATAAAAGCTTCTGTAAGAATATATTTTAACAGAAAATCTGAGTTAAATATATTATCAATGAGCAACCACTAATCAAGAGAACTTTGTAAAGTAAAACTCCTTCTGATAAAAGGCACCATCAGAAATTTAAAGCTCATGATGTAAACAGACAAAAAAAAAAAAAGAAATAGATGGAATTTAGAAAATGAAGAAAAATACAAAATCATTGCCAAACAAAACTTAAATGTAAAGTGCTCATAAGATAGTAAATTTGTCTGAAAACTTAAAAAAGAATTGACAAAAGTAACGAAAATTGTTAAGTAAATTGTCAAGGGAGAGATCTTAAATAATTAGAGAGATAATTATGTACATATATGAGATAATCAACCCTGAATTTTAAAGAGTTGAGTAAAATAAAGTGATATCCTATAGTTAGCTTTAGCTAAACATTTTCTGTTCAATAAAAAAAGTACAATATTTGAATAAACTTAATCAATTTCCTTCACAGGTTGTGTTTACCAGACTCTGAGAATTTAGACCTATTTGCATGTGTGAGTTTACTAGGGAATGTCTTTTGTAACAGCACCTGTGGAAGGGAGTGGAAGCTCTTGGATTGGAAATGGCCAGTCAGAATTGTCCCAGTTTGGGCCAAAATGGCTAGAACATTATATTCTCCACTTCCATCAGTCACTGGATTGCCTGGGGAGGGTATGAGTTTGGGTGAGGAAGCGCTATGGAGCTGAGGCAATTCTTAAGGGGCTAACAGCTGAAGGCTGTGCCTTTCAAGAAATTACATTCCAGACAAGTGAGAAAGTAAGTCCTTCACTGAAGAGAGATATGGGTCATGCATCACTATGTCTACAAATCAACAAAGGTTTATTTTCTGAATAAAAGTTTTTTTCCAATATTTTTAATAAAATTTTTCAAATATAGAGAAAAATTGAAAGAATTTTACAGTTGTTCATATATCCACTACACAAATTTTACCATTAATATTTTTATTATACTGCTTTATCATATATGTATTTGTTCATCTCTTTATCCATCTATCACCAGTATGCTTCCACCAAAATAATGCAGATACATATCATTAACCATGATATCATTACTTATTTAAAGTTTTATGTAAAATTTACATAAATTAAATATACAAACCTTGAGTGTATACTTGCTGAGTTTTGACAAATGTATACATTTATGAAACTCAAACCTCTATCAAAACATAGAGGATTGCTATCAACCATGAAAGTTCCTTCATTTCCCTTCCTAGTTAATTATTGCACCCACCAAGAAGAAACCACTGCCCTGATATTTTTCGACCATAGTGAAGTTTTTCCTGTTCTAAAATTTTATTTGTTTTTTCTTTAATTTCTCTCAGCAAGGTTTTGTTTCAGTGTAGAAGTCTTATGTTACTATTTATTTTTGACAAATAGAAATGATATATTTTGAAGGTGTACAGAATGATGTTTTGATATATGTATAAACTGTGAAATAATTACCACAGTCAAACTAATTAGCATAACTGCCACGTCCCATAGTTACTTTTTTTTTTTCTTTCCTTAATCCATCTATCTCACTCTGGGTATATATGCAAAGGAATTAAAATCACTATATTGAAGAGATATCTTCACTCCCAAGTTCATTGCAACATTATTCATAGTAGCCAAGATATGTTAAAAACCTGAGTCTAGACTGAGATCAAGATCGTGGAGTAGGAAGACCCTTAGGTCACCCCCCTCCCCATGAACACATCAAAACTACAACTCTATATAGAATGACTTGCTGAAAATGACCAGAAGACTACCAGAATGTCTCTTCTACAACTAAGACTATAAAGAAAGAACATCACAGAGTCTGGTAGAAGGGCAGGAGAAACAATCTAGTTGGGACCCACAGCCCTAGCAAGTGACCCAGAGAGGAGGGGAATATCACAGGGTTGGAGACACTCACTAAGGAGCAAAGGGCTTGAGCTCTATATTAGACACTTCAGCACTGTGGGCTGAGACTGGGTAGATAAACCCCCTTGGGTGGTTTGAAAACCAGTGATGCTCACTGAAGAGCAGAAAGAAACAGAGACTTCCCTTTTGAAGAACACAAGCGCAGACTTACTTGCTCTCAGTCCCAGCACAGAGGTAACCTAGTACTCCGGCCAGCCTGCCAGGACCATTACAGGGTACCCCCAGCCTGCGCCAGGCTCCTGCTCCTGCTCCTGCACCTTTTGCTCTGGCACTTCTCCCTGCTAATGCAGAGACTGCTGTCATCAATGCACGCACAAGCAATGACAAAGGAGTGGAGCCAGCTGGAGTCCTATCCCTACATTTAGCCAGGGCAGAGACTGTACACCTGGGAAAATATAGTCAGCTCACAAGTGCAGCTACTACCTCTCAGATCCAACTCTTACACCAATGTCACTGAGTACCCCCAGATTGTATATGGACACCCCCACACAAGGACATAGCTTCAAGACTGTGACAGGTAACTGTTTCACCCAAATTTATAGAGACAAACAGAGAAAGTCAAAAAGAGAAGACAGAGGAATACGTTTCAAATGAAAGAACAAGATAAAACCCCGTAAAGAAACCCTACTGAAACAGAGACAAATAATTTACCTGGTAAAGAGTTCAAAGCAATAGCAATAAAAAATGCTTACTGAACTGGGGAAAGGAATAGATGAACACAGTGAGAACTTTAACACAGAATGAGATAATATAAAAAAGAATCAGTCAGAGCTGAAGAATACAATAACTAAAATGAAAAATATACTAGAAGGAATTAACAGCAAATTAGGTGATATAGAAGAACACATATGACCTGGAAGATAGAATAGAGGAAAATCACCTAATCAGAATAGCAAAAAGAAAAAAAAAAGTAAAATTTTAAATGAGGATTATTTAAAGAACCACTGGGACAACATCAAACATACTAACATTCACAATATAGGGGTCCCAGAAGGAAAAGAAAAAGAGGAAAAGGCAGGAAAATTACTTGATAAAATTATGGTTGAAAACTTCCCTAACCTGGAGAAGGAAACAGATATACAGGTACAGGAAGCACAGAAAGTCCCAAATAAGATGAATCCAAAGAGATCCACACAAAGACATATTAAAACTAAAATAGCAAAATTTCAAGACAAAAAAAAAACAATATTAAAGGCAACAAATGAAAAACAAAGAGTCACATACAAGGGAACTCTCAGACTATCAGCTGATTTTTCAGCAAAAACTTTGCAGGCATGAGATATATATATATAATATATAATATATATATTATATATGAGATATATATTATATTTCATATATAATATATTATTATAAATGGTATATAATATATATATATATGGAAAAAAACTACAACTTGGATAACTCTATCCAGCAAAATTATCATTCAGAATTGAAGGAGAGATAGAGTTTCCCAGACAAGCAAAAACTAAAGGAGTTTATCACCACTAAATCAACCTTACAAGAAATGTTAAAGAATCTTCTCTGAGTGAAAAAGAAAAGGCTATAACAAGAAATAAAAAATATAGGAAGGAGGGCTTCCCTGATGGCACAGTGGTTGAGAGTCCGCCTGCCGATTCAGGGGACACGGGTTTGTGCCCCCGTCCAGGAAGATCTCTCATGTTGTGGAATGGCTAGGCCCCTGAGCCATGGTTGCTGAACCTGCATGTCTGGAGCCTGTGCTCTGCAATGGGAGAGGACACAGCAGTGAGAGGCCCGCGTAGCGCAAAAAAAAATATATATATATATATATATATATATGAAGGAAAAAATCCCATTTGTAAAGGCAAATATATAGTAAAGACAAGTGGATCAACCACTTGAATAAACCAATACAAAGGTTGAAAGACAAAAATTGTAAAATTAACTATAAACTACAATAAACACTGAAGGGATAGACATGAAGATGTAAAATATAACATTAAAAAAGCAAAACTTAAGAGGGGAATAAAAAATGAAGGGCTTTTAGAATGGGTTTAAAATTAAATTATTATCAGTTGTAAACAAGCAGATATATTTAAAGGTCAACAAATATGAACTTAATGCTAACCATAAATCAAAAACCTATAATAGATATATTAAAAACTAAGCAAAAGGAACACAAATATAACACTAAAGTCATCAGACAACAAGGGAAGAGACTAAAAGATGGGAAAAAAAACAGAAAAGAACTACAAAAACAACACCAAAACAAGTAACAAAATGGCAATAAGCATGTACCTATCAGTAATCATGTTAAAGGTCAATGGACTAAATGTGCCAATCAGAAGACATAGGATGGATGATTGGTTAAAAAATCAAGCCCATATATAAGCTGCCTACTAAAGACTCACTTCAGAACTAAGGACAGACATAGACTGAAAGTAAGGGATGGAAAAAGTTATTCCATGCAAATGGAAACAGAAAGAAAGCTGGGGTAGAAATACTCATATCAAACAAAGTAAACTTCAAAAATTCTATAACAAAATATATCATGATATAATGTATGATGATATAATATATATATATATTAAATATATTATATCATGATATAATGCATGATAAATGGGTCAACCAAAGAAGATAATATAACATTCATAAATATTTGTGTACCTAATGTAGGAACATGTAAATATATAAAGCAAATATTAATAGACATAAAGGGAGAAATTCACAGTAACACAATAAGAATAAGGCACTAACACCCTACTTACAATAATGTATAGATCATGAAAAAAGAAAATCAATAAGAAAAGAGCAGTGTTAAATGACACTTTAGATCAGATAGACTTAATAGTTATGTACAGGACATTCCATTCTAAGAAAGCATCATATACACTAATTTCAAGTGCATATGGAAGATTCTCCAGGATAGATCACATGCTAGGCCCCAAAACAAGTCTCAATAAATTGAAGAAAATTGAAATTATATCAAGCATATTTTCTGACCATAAAGGTATGAGACTAGAAATCAAGTAAAGGAAGAAAAATGGAAAAAACACAAACATTTGGAGACTAAATAACTTGCAACTAAAAAACTAGTAGGTCAACAAAGGAAATCAAAAAATACTCTCAGACCAATGAAAATATGATAAAAACACAAATTTTCAAAATCTATGGACACAGCAAAATTAGTTATAAGAGGGAAATTTATGGTGATATAGGCATACATGATGAAATAAAAAATTTTAAATAAACAACCAAATCTACTATCTAAAGGAATTAGAAAAAGAAGAACAAAGAAAGTCCAAGGTCAGCAGAAGGCATGATATAATAAAGATCAGACCAGCAATATATAAACTAGAGAAAAATATAGAAAAGATTAATAAAACCAAGAAGAAATTTTAAGAAGTAGGAAGTAACAATGTCACTATTTGCAGATGATAATTCTGGATGAAGAAAACCCTAAAGACTCCACTAAAAAACTTAGAGAACTAGTACATGAATTGAGTAAAACTGCAGGATAGAAGATTAAATACTCTGAAATCTGTTCTATTTCTATACAGTAATAATGAACTACCAGAAAGAAATCAGAGATTTACTATTGCATAAAAAAAGAATAAAATACCTAGGAACACACTTAACCAAGTAGGTGAATGACGTATACTCTGAAACCATAAGACGTTGATGTAGGAAATTGAAGACAATACAAATAAACAGAAATATCCAGGGTTCATTGATTGGAATAATTAATATTGTTAAAATGTCCATACAATGCAAAGCAATCTACATATTTAATGTAATTCCTATCAAAATACCAATGGCATTTTTCACAGAACTAGAAAAAATAACACTAAAATTTGTGTGGAATCACAAAAGACCTGGAATAACCAAAGCAATCTTGAGAAAAATGAACAAACTTGGAGTTATCACACTCCCTACTTCAGGTTATACTACAAAGCTACAGAAATGAAAACAGTATGATACTGGCACAAAAACATGTACATATATCTATAAAACAAAATAGAGAGCCAAGAAGTAAACCCATGCAGCCATATGGTCAATTAATCTATCCAAAGGAAGCATGAATATACAATAAGGAAAAGATGTTATCTTCAATAAGTGGTGTTATGAATCCTGGACAACTACATGTAAAAGAATAAATTTAGAACATATTGTAACACCATATACAAAAATAAACACAAAATGGATTAAAGATCTAAATGTAAGATCAAAAATCATAAAAGTCCTAGAAAAAACCAGACAGTATGACCTTTGGCAATATTTTTTATTGGATCTGTCTCATCAGGCAAGGAAAACAAAAGCAAAAATAACAAATGAGACATAATACAACTTTAGCATAGCAAATGAATCCATCAACGAAACAAAAAGGCAACCTACAGAATGTGAGAAGTCATTTGCAACTGATATGTCTGATAAGGGGTTAATATCCAAAATATGTTAAAAACTCATACAACTCAATATCAAAAAATCCCAAACAACCTAATTGAAAAATGGGCAGAAGACCTGAATAGGGCTTTTTGCAAAGGAAACCTACAGAGTGCCATTAGACACATGGAAAGATGTTCAATATTACTAATCATGAAGAATATAACATAATCTCATTTATATGTGTAGTGAAAAAAAATTGAACCCATAGTAACAGAGAATAAGTGGTAGCTAGCAGAGTCTGGGAGTCAAGAAAAAAGGGAGATATCAAATAGTATAAACTTTCAGCTCTAAGATGAATAAGTTCTGGAGACCTAATGTGCAGCGTGATGACTGCAGTTAATAGCAATGTACTGTATAATTGAAAGTTGCTAAAAGAGTAAATATCAAATGTTCTTACCCAAAAAAATAAATACTTTTAATGTATTGCTAAATATTTTATGTTTTTGATGTCATGATAAATATACTTGTACCTTTATTTCTAATTTTTTCCTGCTAGTAGAGAATAATATAATTGATTCTCATACATTAACTGTGTATTACACAAACTTACTAAATTCAATTTTTAGCTTTTGTCAACTTTTTTTTTAATAGATTCTTTAAACTAGTTTTTTAAAGAGTCTTTAGGATTTTAATGTACCTAATATATTAAAATGTTCCTTACAATATCTTCTTTCATTCATGAATTATTTAGAAGTATATTGTTACTTTCCAAATATTTGTGTTTTCCCTATATGCCTTATCATTATTGATTTCTGTTTAAATTTAATTTTGCTCAGATAATATACTAAGATTTCAATACTTTTTAAATTTATTAAGGACTTTTATGGCTAGTATATGGCATGTCTTGGTAATCATACAATGTACACATGAAAAAACATGAGTATTCTATTTGGTTGTTTCAAACTAAAATTTGGTCAAAATGTTTGATAGTGTTGATTATGTATTTTACATCTTTAGTAATCTGTGTTATTTGTTAGTTGCCAAGGGCAGGGTGTTAAAGTTTCTATTTTTAATTATGGAATTTTCTATGTTAATAGAAATTTTCTGTTTCTGTTTGATATTCTATCAACTATTGGTTCATCTGTTTTGCTGCTCTAATATAATGTTCATAAAGATTTGTAAGTATTGTCTTTCTGATGAATTTTTTTTTTGAATTCTGAAATGCCCTCTTTATCATTGACGATACTCTTTTTTAAACTATACTTCTATCTACTATATCACATCTAGGCAGTAAACAGCTGTGTATCTTTTTCTTAAAATCCATTATAGCTGTCTCTGCATTTTTGTAGAATGGTTTAGCACACAAACATTTACCATATTTATGAATATGGTTGTATTTAGGATCATTATGTTAATAATCTTTGTTTTTCTGTTCCTTGTCTGTTGTTGTTTATTTGTTTCAGCTTTTCTTCCTTCATTTGGACCATTTGTGATATATTTTTGAGGAATGGAATTATACTTCTTCACATTTTTGGTTGTTATAGAGTTCACATTATGCTTTTTATTTATTTATTGTAAAGATTGATTGATTGATTGGGCTGCATTGGGTCTTCATTGCTGTGCATGGGCTTTCTCTAGTGGTGACGAGCAGGGGCTACTCTTCGTTGCAGTGCATGGGTTTCTCATTGCAGTGGCTTCTCATTGCACAGCACGGGCTCTAGGCACATGGACTTCAGTAATTGCAGCATGCAGGCTCAGTAGTTGTGGCACATGGGCTTAGCTGCTCTGCTGCATGTGGGATCTTCCTAGAGCAGGGATTGAATCCATGTCCCCTGCATTGGCAGGCAGATTCTTTACCACTACACCACCAGGGAAGTCCCCACATTATATATTTTTAATGTTCACACTCTATTTTGAGTTAATATTGTACCACTTAACTTTATTTATTTTTTGCACCACTTAACTTTAAAAAGAACACATTATTCTCCTTCATTATGGTCTGAAGAGATAGAACATAGACAATTGAGGAGAGGTCATCTTTCAAACTTTGTGTGTGTGTGTGTTGGAAACGTTCTTTCAAATCAAATCTTATGATGTTCACTTTAAAAAACAGATTAACTTGACATCTCACTGAAGTGGGAACAGATGTGGGGTTACCTCAGGCACTTCTGGAGAACCACCTCTGGGCTCCATTGAATCATTTGAGATCCACTAATGTAGAGATAGGATTTAGTAGGCTATAAGAGCCCCTTTCAATTCTGAAATTATTTTACATTGTCATTTGTATATGTAGAGTCTGACATGGCGTTATGCAAGTTTTAGGAACAAGAGTGCGGGCATTTGGAGGTCATGGTTGAGTGGTCATGTAATCCTGCTATCAGTCCCTTCAGAATTATTGCTCTTATCAGTGCCTGTGGGTTATCAGGCCCCACAAAAGTACAAACCATGATTAAGATACTCATGGCTCCTAATTTATTAATTTTCAGTAAGGCATCATTTCCATGGAAACTGTAAAACTTGATGTTTAAGTGATGAAAGACATTCTCTCTTATAAGAGAGATGAACAAGGAGCCAAATTGTAGTCTGACAATTTACTACTCTGGTGAGTGTAGAATTAAAGTAGAAGAGCCATTGTAAAGCAATTATACCCCAATAGAAATGTTTAAAAAAATAAATAAATAAATAAAAGTAGAAGAGATATAAACATTCTAACAAAAAGTCCTCAGGCTAAGATTGCTTGAGACTCTGTTTCCTAACACAGTGAAAATCTTTTCAAGAGAATGATTTTTTGAAATCTGATTCAGGCTCCTACTCGGTCAGTGTTAAATGCACCCTAACCAATTTCTGTCTTTAATCTAAAAGGTGTGTCATCTTTAGGTGGTAAGTTCATTTATTTTTTTCTGTATCTTCATATGTGCTGTATTAATTTCCTAGGGGTTCTGGAACAAATTATCATAAACTTGGTTACTTAAAACAACAGAAATTCTCCACAGTACTGGAGGCTAGAAGTCCCAAATCAAAGTGTTGGCTGGGTTGTCCTCTCTCTGAAGGCCATAAGAAAGTCTTCATTCTTCCTCTTCCTAGGTTGTGGAGATTGCTGGCAATCTTTGCCATTCCTTTGCTTGAAACTGCATCACTCCAATTTCTGCCTCCATCTTCACATGGTGTTCTACCCGGTGTGTGTCTCTGTGTCTTCAAATAGGCTTTTCCTCTCTATGCATGTGTCTCCAGCTCTAAATTGCCCTCATATTATAAAGACACCAATCATACTGTATTTAAGGTCCACCTTAATCCAGTATGACCTCATCTTAACTTGATTACATTTGAAATACCCTATTGCCAAATAAGGTCACATTTAGAGGTTTCAAGTGAACATGAACTTGAGGGTGACACAATTCAAGCCAGTGCATATACCTATCATATTGTCTAGTTAAGCTTTAATGCATTATAAATAATCTTAGTTTGCCTTATTCTCAGGCAACTTTTCAGCTACCAATTTACAAGTTATTTTGAGTGTGTATATCTTCCATTTTAAATTCTTTCTTTTCTATGTTCTACCTTATACTTGACATTCCTCCTCACTCAAATCCTGTGCCCTCATGCTTCTTATTAGCTGTCTTGTTTCTCAAATGCTTATAAATTTCTAAAGTTTCTCACTCTGCCTGAGACATATCTCTCTCCTCTTTCTTCCCTCAACTTCTTTCTAAATTGGGGCTAATTTATTTTAAATGTTTTATTTTAATTTTAACTGGTTTTACATACTCAAATGGAGAAGATGAATAGCAGCCATGAAACAAGGAGATGGTCCCATGAAAGGTCAAGTACATATTTCCAAAAGTTCAGATAATTTGAACAAATATGGTATGAAATAATTATTGTTTTGAGTTTGCTTTTTAGTAGCCATGTGGTATAATTTATTAGAAGGTTCCAAATTAATATAAAGATGGATATGAAAAACATCTAACAAAAGTAAGTGCATATTTAAAAAGATTGAGAAGCACAGTATATTTTTCCTTTCAGATATATTTTCCCCCGAAATGGCTGTTGAACTTTTTCTTAAAGTATAAAGTTAACCAACTTTAAGAGATGACTGAAATAAAAACAGTGACTACAAAACCTATCATACTCTTACAAAAATGTGCGACTTATCCAAATCAAATATGTAAACTTAAATATAGCTATTTTCAAGTTAACAATTGTTTTTTGATGTTTGTACATATCAAATAATCTGCTCATATTCTTAATAAATAAATTCAGTAGCTTTTGTAAAGTGCTGATATGATAGCTGAGATTTCCAGCAATTTATAGCCCATGATGCACTTCATATACTACTCTATATATTCAGTCACAGGAACTCTTTTTGTGATTCACTGAGACTGAGCAGTAGTGGCCTGAGACTTTAATTTTTCTGCTGGTCTTCAACTGATCTCTGACAGAGTCAAAAAACTCTTGGTGGGGCTTCCCTGGTGGCGCGGTGGTTGAGAGTCCGCCTGCCAATACAGGGGACATGGGTTCGTGCCCCAGTCCGGGAAGATCCCACATGCTGCAGAGCGGCTAATCCCGTGAGCCATGGCCGCTGAGCCTGCGAATCCGGAGCCTGTGCTCCGCAACGGGAGAGGCCACAACAGTGAGAGGGCCGCGTACCGCAAAAAAAAAACAAAACAAACAAACAAAAAAACAACTCTTGGCATTTGCATTTTGATATCAGTGATTTCAACTCTTTGATGGTGTAGTATAAATTTTAATTTTGTTCTCCTTAGCCTGGGCTGTCTCTTTAATAACAAAGAGAACTAGAGAGCTACCAAGTATTCACATATGAACATATCTTTGTTTTTCTCCACTCATCATCTTAAAGGCATCATTGTCATCAAATATTGACAGTTATAGAACATGTTTCCATTACTTTTTAAATGAATAATATACTTTTATAGCGTTCATGATATGGAGAATTGATAAACATCTCAAAAGTATCTCTTGAGAAGGTCAAATACCTGTAGTCTTTGCCTATGTTTACTCCACATTAAAAAAAATAGGCTCTCATGAGCAATAAGGAGTTAATATCCAAAATATATAAACAGCTTATACAACTCAATATAAAAAAAAAACAAAAATGGGCAGAAGAACTGAATTGATATTTTCTCAAAGAAAATACACAGATGGCCAACAGGCACATGAAAAGATGCTCAACATTGCTAATCATTAGAGAAATGCAAATCAAAACCACAATGAGATATCACCTCACACCTGTCAGAATAGGTATTATCAAAAAGACCACAAATAACAAATGTTGGCAAGGATATGGAGAAAAAAGAACGCTAGTACACTCTTGGTGGGGATGTATTGATAAATTAGTGCAGCCACTGTGGAAAACAGTATGGAGGGTCCTCAAAAACTAAAAATACAACTACCATATGATCCAGGAATTCCACTCCTGGATATGTATCCAAAGAAAACAAAAACACTAACTCAAAAAGATACATGCACCCCAATGTTCAGAGCAGCATTTTTTGCAATAGCCAAGATACAGAAGCAACCTAAACATCCATCAACAAATAAACGGATAAATAAGAAGTGGTATATATATATATATATATATATATATACACACACATACACACATATATACATATATATACATATATATACATATATATAATGGAATATTACTCAATCATAAAAAATAATGAAAATTTTGCCATTTGCCACAACATGGATGGACCTGGAGAATATTATTCTTAGTGAAATAAGTCAGAGAGAGAAAAGTAAATACTGTATGTTATCACTTGTATGTGGAATCTAAAAAAAATGAAATGAATGAATATAACAAAACAGAAACAGACTTGCAGATATAGAGAACAAACTAGTTGTTACTGGTGGGAAGAGGGAAGAGGGAAAGGCAAGATGAAGTAGGTGGTTAAGATGTACAAAATTTATATATAAAATAAATAAGCTACAAGCGTACACCACACAGCACAGGGAATTATAAGAAATATTTTATAATAACTTTAAGTGGATATAATCTATAAAAATATTGAACCACTATGTTATACACTAATATAACAAAGAATTGTTTTCAGAAAATAATGAAACAATTTGGAAGTTGCAAAAAAAAAGAAAGAAAGAGAAAGAAAATAGACTCTCTTGGTGGACTAATACAAATTACTCCTCAAGAAACATACCTCACATGAGACTCTGAAGGCAAAGGGGGCTCTGTTTATCATCTCTGCTCTCCTCACTTCCCCTTTGTCAAACCTCACCAGATTCTGGATGAAAACAATCCAGAACAGGAGAGTGTGTGGTATCGTGGTAAAGATTAATCAATGTTGCATCAGTGTTGGTAGGCTGCTTGCTAGGCTATCTTGGGCAATTTCCCTGGCTTTTTTTTTTTTTTTTTCAGTACATGGGCCTCTCACTGTTGTGGCCTCTCCCGCTGCAGAGCACAGGCTCCGGATGTGCAGGCTCAGCATCCATGGCTCCGCGGCATGTGGGACCTTTCTGGACTGGGGCACGAGCCCGTGTCCCCTGCATCGGCAGACGGACTCTCAACCACTGCACCACCAGGGAAGCCCTTTCCTGGCTTTTTGAAGCTTCAGTTTTGGTAGCTGTATATCAGTAATAATGACAGTACCATCTCATATGTTTATATTAAAAATGAAAATGAAATATTGCATTCATATCTTTCAGTACCCTCAAGAAAAGTTAGATATCACTTAAAATTTCCCTCTTTTTCTAAAAAAAAATATTCTTCTGATATATAAAATTCAAAAGGTTCATTAGTAAAGATTGGAGAAAAAGTAATTCTATTTACACTTGTGCTGTTATGTTATGATTCTTGCAAAAATGTAAGCATAGTCAAAGACAACATGTAGCAATCACAGCCCAAGTGGATCCACAAAGAATTAAGCAACTCTTTGATGACATAAAAGTTGTTTATGGTAGATGACAGCAGTGGTGGTTGGTGGTAGGAATAATGATGTGGCATCTAAGAAGAACAAAGTATACAATTTATCTGAACAATATTGTATCTCCAAATAAAGTCTTGAGAGATTTCAGTGAGACACAGCAAACATTTCTGGAACTTGCTGTGAGAAAATTCTCATGTTGAGAGTTTAGCTAAGTTATTCCATGGCATTGCTGCCTTGGCATTCATTTTGTTTGTCCAAGTGATGTGGGGACCTTAAACTGACACTAGTCCCCTCATGCAACTGTATGGCCTAGATAACAGCCCTCAGACTTACAAGCAAGTATAAATTCCTAATAAGATTTCCCCAACAGCCTGTGTGATCAACAATCTCTCCCACCTCCCAGGGTCTTCTCCTTGAGCTCCCCTTAGATAAAAAACCCTGTATAGCTAACAAAAGCCCCACTATTTTTGGTTTGAATTGACTAATTGACTAAACCTTACCCCCCAAACCCCAAAACATTTCACCCATGGACTCTAATAAAGACATGTGCCCCACCCCTAGTCCTACCTTTCTTTCTGCCTGCCCTCTGCCTTGAGCTCCCCATATGGCCCCTGGAGCCATGCCATGTACTTCCTCCAGGACTTGTGAATAATAAACATCTGTATTTCAGCTTCTCTTGTCTGTTGTTGACCTGTTCAACTGTGGCTCACCACCCACCACCCTATGCTCTAATTAACAAATGTTAACAAAGTCATAAACCTTAACAAAATTATGATACCAACTACATTTTGGTTCACTACGAAGGAGTGGGAAAAACAAAACCTTGAAGCAGAAAACCATCCAGCATCAGAGACAGCTTGAAAAAAAATGGTGGATAAAGGTTTATAGATGAGAATTTGACAATTTTAAAATGTTACCTCCTGATTATATATGAATTATTTGGTTTTATGTAAATATCAACACATTTTCTAAATTGAGTGTTCCCATTTTAAAGAAAAGATAGCTGAGAGACACAAGGGATCCTGACTTAACTAAAGAAGTCATTTCTGTATTTGAGGCTGCAATTACTTTTCCTTTAACTTCTCTTGGGTGTTTTCTGTAATATTACAATATGAACCACAAAGAAGATTAAAATGAGGAAGAGCCAAATAACTGCAAGAAAACAACTAAAGGAGAAAATAATAGGGGAAAAAGACAAAGATTCTTCAGAGATGACACTGTATATATTAAAAACAAACAAACAAACAAAAAATCACAAGTCTCAGGGCTTCTCAGAGATAGTGGTTTGATTTTTAATGCTTTTGCCATAAAACTGTAACTTCCCCTAAGAAACTATTCTTATCCTATTGATATTAAAACAATATAATACTTAACTTAAAATTATTCAGCTGGGTCCTGTACTCTATATCTTGAAAGGGATTAAATACTTACTTCTTTTGTTGAACAGAAATAAAAATAGAGAATACAATTCAGGCCACGGAGTAGTGTCTAAAGAGTTTGCAGCATCTTTTTTTTTCTTCAATTATTCACGTACGATTTGTGACATAGGTTATAATTATTTTTTTAAATTATATTCAAAGGTGCTATTACACCATTTAGAATGACATGAGCTTGTTTTCAGCTTACCCCAATATTAGTAAACTATGGGGAGGGAAAGTGATTTATAGTCCTATGATTAGGTCTCAGCCTTTTGGTGAGCCTGGATCCCTGAACAGTGACCATCACCAAGTGCTTCGCAATGACTTCCCCCTCCTAATTAGATGAGACAAGATGGTTAGAGGAGTCTGAAGTTGGGTATTTCCCTCCCCTCAGGTAGGTTAGGTTCTGATACTACCTCAGCAATTTAGACTCTGGTTAAATAGCTTCGCCTGAGAGCAAGTCTTGTTAAGAACAGAATGCTTATAAGTATTTCAAAATGGTTCCTTCTCCCATCCCACTGCCATAAATCTGTGGAAAATTTTTGTCTGATATTTACTGTGAGAATCTAGTAGAATTTCTGGATGTAAAATTCACAAAAGTGTGGGAGGTCCCACATAGATAACTGGGTCCCCCTGGAGTTTTTAACTTTCCAAGGTGTCCACACTGAGCCTTCAGCAATTGGGCAGTTATGGTGTAGGTTTTCCTATCCTGGCTCTTGTTGCTGTGGAGATTTCTGCTCATGGCCTCCTGCTCCAGTAAGTTGTGATTCTCTGAATTTGTCTGCCCCTCCAACTTTTTGGGTTGCGTGTTGCTGTGTGACCAAATTTCTCCAATGACCTGAGAAGAGTTGTTGAATTTTTAGTTTTGCTCAGGTTTTTTACTTGTTGTTAGGACAGAGGAGTGACCTCTAAAATCCTTATAGGCTAGACAGGAAAATTAAAGTAGAGGTTGGAAGAATTTTGAGAGGCATAAGAGAAAGTCTAAATTGCCTTAACCAGATCTAGCGTTTTTAAGCCACTGCTAGTGAGGGCTCAGAAGGACATGAGGAAAATGTTCTTGGAAAGTAGAAGAAAGGGGATGGTTGTCAGGTAGTAACAGATAGCTTAGCAAAATTGCCTCCTGCAGTCATGTGGAAAACAGAAAGCATAAGTGATGAACTTGGCAAAAGAGTGAAGGAGAATCTCAAGCAAGTATAAAAGTTCTGCCTGGTTTCTTCTTCCTGCTCTTAGGGATGCTTTTTGGAATCTATGGCAGGACTGTATAGGTAAATGAGAGCACATACCCTTAGAATGTTGGGGTAAAACTATAGGTTCTCTGGAGACAACACTTCTCCCTTTAGAAAGAGATTTTGCCTTGTGATAGGACCTTAGCAGAGGTTGCTTTCTTGACTGTAGACCATGTTACCATGTAACCTGAACTCCCTGTCATGAACTGGATGTCTGACCCACCCTGGCAGAAGATTGGAAGTACACGGCAACACTCCATCATCAGATATAAGTGGTATATATGATATCAGACTCAAATAAACCCTGAATGCACAAATAAGTTGCATGGAAGTAGCTATCCATGGCCCCTGCTCCTAATATATTGCCTTTTCTTTCTCTCAGTAAACACATATGGTCCCATGAGACATTCCCTATGACCAGTTTACTGAGGAAATGAAAACTTGAGCCTGTTTAACCGATGGTCCTGGTACCACCTAAGAGTCAACAGTTTCAGTACTTCATTCCCACTCTGAGAGAACTCTGAATAGCTTTCTGAAAGGAAGTTATCAAAGTGGGCAGAACTTCAAACAGCTTATTAGTTATTCATTTTGCCTGGGAAAAGAGATGGACCATGATAGAAATCTACATCAATTCATAGGCTGTGGACAATTTTTTGACTGGATGGTTAGGGACTTAGAACATGATTGGAAAACTGATGGCAAGGAGATCTGGGATAGACCGCTCTGAATGAGTATAGAATGTCAGGATATTTGTGCCCCATGTGAATCCTCCCTAAAAATTGACCTAGAAAGTAAAAAATGTAAATAATCCCACAAAAGGATAACTCAGTCTGTGGATGCCAGTCAGACTGTATCTCAAGCCTTTCCTGTCATTGCCCAATGGGTACAAAAAAAAAGTGGCCATAGAGATTAGGCATAAGCTCAGCAATATGGTCTTTCACTCACCACGGCTGACATAGATATAGTCACACCTGGGTGCCCAATCTGCCAGCATCAGAGGCAAACACTGACTACTGTTCCCCAAGATGATCAGCCAGCCACTTGGTACAGGCTGATTACATTGGACCACTTCCATCATGGAAGGGGTAGCACTGTGTTCTTACTGAAATAGACATGTACTCTGGGTATGGAGTTGTAGTTCCTGCTTGCTATGATTCTGCCAAAACCACCATCCATGGACTTAGAGAATGCCATATTCACCACTATGGTACTCTATGAAGTATTGCTTATGACCAAGGAATCCATTTCACAGCAAATGAAGTGTGGCAATTGGCCCATGCTCAAGGAATTTACTGATCTTACCATGGTGTCCAAAATTCTGTAGCAGCTGGATTGATAGAAAGGTGTAATAGCCTTTTGAAGTCTCAATTACAGTACCAAAAACATGCCAATACCTTATAGTGCTGAACTGATGTCCTTCAGGATGTGGTATATGCTCTAAATATGTCTCACGTATGGTGCTATTTCTTCCATAGTCAAGAAAAAAGGAGGGGAAGTAGGCATGGATTCTCTAACTATTCCTTCTTATTATCTACTGTAAAACATTTCTTCCTGTGCCCAAGACTTTAGGCTCTGCTGGCTTAGAGGTCTTAGTTTCAATGGGAGCAACTTCCACCAGGAGACACATTGATTCTATTAAACTGGAAATTTAGACTGCTACCTGGACACTTTGTTCTTCTTATGCCTCTGAATAAACAGGTAAAGAAAGGAGTTACTGTACTGCCTGGGTTGATTGATCCTGACTATGAAGGGGAAATTGAGTTGCTATGATACAAGGGGAGTAAAGAGAAGTTCATCTGGAATACAGGTGATATTGTCTTGTGACTAAAGTAAGTGGAAAAACTAAAGTCCAATTTGCAAGAGTGTGGCCCATACTTTTCAAAAATGAAGGTGTGGATAAATCCACTGGGCAAAGAAACATGATCAACTGGAGTATTTACTAAGACCAAAGGGAATGCAGAAAGGATAGTAGAAAAAGTAGTTATACATACCAGCTCTACTCACATGACCGGTTGCAGAAACAAGGACTTTTGTAAGAATCGTAATTCTATGTTTTTTATTTGGATTTGCTCTGCATATATTGATATATTAGCCAACTATTTTTATCTTTCTCATCTCTTCCCCTTATCCTCTATCATAAAGTGTGTTAGTAAAATAATATATTTATTTTTCAGTATTGAAGTTATAGAATATCAAAGAAAGGGAGAGTGTGAATCAGCTATGAAAAGAGAGGGTGAATATTTATGTTCAAGGATTTCTCGTCTCTTCTGCAGATAAGTTTAATGTGTTTTTGGTGTATGTGGGACAGTTGTGTTATGTTAAGTGAAAATATTACTTTGTTATTGTCTTTATTTGAAGATGCAGTATGGTTTAAAGATATGTGTGCATATACCAGATTGACAAAAGGTGGCTTCTGTTGGCTTAGTGATGTGTCTAAATGGGTGGGCTGAACTGCCTTTCTGAGAATTCCCTTTCTGGTAGGTTTCCAGTTAGGGTAGAATACAAGAGAGTTTCTTTAGTGAGAATTGAAGAATGTAGGGAGAAAGTAGCCACTGACAGCCTACATGTACCCCTCAATGTTATTCCATCCAACATTAATCTACATGTTGCTGCAAGGGAATTTTGCCAATGTAATTACAGTTCCAAATTAGTTGACTTTGAACTGACCAAAAGGGAGATTATGTTTGGGCCTCAATAAATCAGGTGTGAGCCTTTTAAAATGGAATAGATCCTTCTTGAAAATTAGGTACTCGAAAAAACAGGAGGGACTGTAATTTCTGTCCCTTGGTTTCCCTGGATCTTCCCATCCAGACTGTTTACTTGTGGAATTGGGCTTCTTTAACTTGCAACTCTGTAATAAACATGTACACACAGACACACACACACACACACACACACACACACAAACATAGGTATGTATATACACGCACACATATATCTCCTACTGGTTCTGCTCCTCTGGTTAAACCCTTTATTGATATACTATATATTCATTTTTTTAGGCTTCCTTGCAAATATTTCATATGGGTGTGATAAGAAGGACCAGCCATCCAAGGCATCAGAATCAGAGCAGTGATGTAAAGAAACAGAAGCAGTGGAGCTCCTTCTCTGACAAGGACACTATCAACACCCAATTTTAGCAGTACCAGAGCACAAATCCAGCATCCAGTGTCTGTTCAATTGATGACATATGCTGAAGCTTCAAGGATCTGGAAGGGATAGCAGAGAGTCGTCAGTGGAATAGCTCCGTGGTATGATTATATCTGCATAGCTTTCTTTGTTCCTAACCATTTTCTACCCCAGTACTCTAGTGTTCCCAAGGCATCTATGAATTGCACAATATACTTTCAACACATTTCTTGTCTTATTTAATAAGCCACTTGTTTCTGTTGGTTACAACTAAGAACATTGACAGGTGTTTTTGACACCTAGACTCAACTCCCCAAGATCAGGAACTGTTTATTCTGCTTCTTTTCTCTCCTTTTCTAGTGTTACTTAAGAAATGCTTCTTGCATGCATCTATGAATATATGAATCTGGTTCCTGCAATTGTGTCCATATTTCCAACTAATTTGGCTTAGTTGTTTGCTGATCTTTCTGTTTTGTTGTTTATTCTTCCTTCTTTCTTTTTTTTTTTTTCAGTAGACTGTTAAATGTGAAGTCTCTAAGTCAGAATAAATGGATTTGAATACTGATTTTAAATTATACTAGCTCTTGACCTTAGGCACAGCACTAAAACTCCACATGGCTAAGCTTTTTCATATTAAAAATTGGCATAATTGTGGTATCTAACACAAAGGGTACCTAGTTATTAAATTTTAATCTGATAATACAAATAAATGACTTATTTTTTTTTATCTTTGTTGCTGTTCCTAGAATCATTTATTGAGCAGCTGCTGGTAATTGTATTTTTATATTTTCATAATAAAATTTTTCTTGAATACTTTATTTACATATATTCTCTCTCACATACATAAACAACATTAATATAAAATTTTCTCAGTGTTCCTCTAGACATTTATTTTTTTAACATCTTTATTGGAGTATAATTGCTTTACAGTGGTGTGTTAGTTTCTGCTTTATAAAAAGTGAATCAGTTATACATATACATATATCCCCATATCTCCTCCCTCTTGCGTCTTGCTCCCACCCACCCAATCCCACCCCTCTAATTGGTAACAAAGCACCAAGCTAATCTCCCTGTGCTATGTGGCTGCTTCCCACTAGCTGTCTATTTTACATTTGGTAGTATACATAAGTCCATGCCACTCTCTCACTTCGCCCCAGCTTACACTTCCCCCTCCCGTGTCCTCGAGTCCATTCTCTACATCTGCATCTTTATTCCTCTCCTGCCCCTAGGTTCTTCATAACCATTATTTATTTCTTTTAGATTCCATACATATGTGTTAGCATATGGTATGTGTTTTTCTCTTTCTGACTTCCCTCACTCTGTATGACAGACTCTAGGTCCATCCACCTCACTACAAATAACTCAATTTCATTTCTTTCTATGACTAATATTCCATTATATATGTGTGCCACATCTTCTTTATCCATTCATCTGTCAATGGAAACTTAGGTTGCTTCCATGTCCCGGCTATTGTCAAAAGAGCTGCAATGAACATTGTGCTACATGACTCTTTTTGAAGAGGTGTGAGGTGATACCTCACTGTAGTTTTTATTTGCATTTCTCTAATGATTAGAGATGTTGATCATTCTTTCATGTGTTTGCTGGCAATCTGTAGGTCTTCTTTGGAGAAATGTCTATTTAGGTCTTCTGACCATTTTTGGATTGGGTTGTTTGTTTTTTTTGATATGGAGCTGCATGAGCTGCTTGTAAATTTTGGAGATTAATCCTTTGTCAGTTGCTTCATTTGCGAATATTCTCTTCCATTCTGAGGGTTTTCTTCTCGTCTTGTTTATGGTTTTCTTTGCTCTACAAAAGCTTTTAATTTTCATTAGGTTCTATTTGTTTATTTTTGTTTTTATTTTTATTTTTCTAGGAGGTGGGTCAAAAAGGATCTTGCTGTGATTTATGTCATAGAGTGTTCTACCTATGGTTTCCTCTAAGAGTTTAATAGTGTCTGGCCTTACATTTAGGTCTTTAATCCATTTTGAGCTTATTTTTGTGTATGGTGTTAGGGAGTGTTCTAATTTCATTCTTTTACATGTAGCTGTCCAGTTTTCCCAGCACCACTTATTGAAGAGGCTGCCTTTTCTCTATTGTATATTCTTGCCTCCTTTATCAAAAATAGGGTTTATCACTGGGCTTTATATCCTGTTCCATTGATCTATATTTCTGTTTTTGTGCCAGTACCATACTCTCTTGATTACTGTAGATTTGTGGTATAGTCTGAAGACAGGGAGCCTGATTCCTCCAGCTCGCTTTTTCTTTCTGAAGATTTCTTTGGCTATTCGGGGTCTTTTGTCTTTCCATATAAATTGTGGAATTTTTTGTTCTAGTTCTGTGAAAAATGCCATTGGTAGTTTGATAGGGATTGCATTGAATCTGTAGATTGCATTGGGTAGTATAGTCATTTTCACAATGTTGATTTTTCCAATCCAAGAACATGGTATATCTCTCCATCTATTTGTATCATCTTTAATTCCTTTCATCAGTGTCTTCTAGTTTTCCACATACAGGTCTTTTGTCTCCTTAGGTAGGTTTATTCCTAGGTATTTTATTCTTTTTGTTGCAGTAGTAAATGGGAGTGTTTCCTTAATTTCTCTTTCAGATTTTTCACCATTAGTGTATAGGAATGCAAGAGATTACTATGTATTAATTTTCTTTCCAGCTACGTTACTGAATTCATTGATTAGCTCTAGTAGTTTTCTGGTAGCATCTTTAGGATTCTCTATGTATAATATCATGTCATCTGCAAACAGTGACAGCTTTACTTCTTCTTTTCCAATTTGGATTCATTTTATTTCTTTTTTTTTCTCTGATTGCTGTGGCTAAAACTTCTGAAACTATGTTGAATAATAGTGGTGAGAGTGGGCAACTTTGTCTTGTGTCTGATCTTAGTGGAAATGGTTTCAGTTTTTCACCATTGAGAATGATGTTGGCTGTGGGTGTTTCATATATGGACTTTATTATGTTGAGGTAAGTTACATCTATGCCTACTTTCTGGTGCGTTTTTATCATAAATGGCAGTTGAATTTTGTCAAAACCTTTTTTGCATCTATTGAGATGATCATATGGTTTTACTCCTTCCATTTATTAATATGGTGCATCACATTGATTGATTTGCATATATTGAAGAATCCTTGCATTCCTAGGATAAACCCCACTTGATCATGGTGTATGATCCTTTTAATGTGCTATTGGATTCTGTTTGATAGTATTTCGTGGAGCACTTTTCCATCTATGTTCATCAGTGATATTGATCTGTAGTTTTCTTTCCTTCTGATATCTTTGTCTGGTTTTGCTATCAGGATAATGGTGGTCTTGCAGTATGTGTTTGGGAGTGTTCCTCCCTCTGCTATATTTTGAAGAGTTTGAGAAAGATAGGTGTTAGCTCTTCTCTAAATGTTTGATAGACTTCACCTGTGAAGCCATCTGGTCCTGGTCTTTTGTTTCTTGGAAGATTTTTAATCACAGTCTCAATTTCAGTGCTTGTGATTGGTCTGTTTATATTTTATATTTCTTCCTGGTTCAGTCTCAGAAGGTTGTGCTTTTCTAAGAATTTGTTCATTTCTTCCAGGTTGTCCATTTTATTGGCATATAGTTGCTTATAGTAATCTGTTATGATCCTTTGTATTTCTGCAGTGTCAGTTGTTACTTCTCCTTTTTTCATTTCTAATCCTATTGATTTGGATCTTCACCAGTTTTTTCTTGATGAGTCTAGCTAATGGATTATTAAATTTGTTTATTTTCTCAAAGAACCAGCTTTTAGTTTTATTGATCTCTGCTATTGTTTCCTTTATTTCTTTTTCCTTTATTTCTGATCCAATCTTTATGACTTCTTTCCTTCTGCTAAATTAGGTTTTTCTTGTTCCCTTTCTCTAATTACTTTAGGTGTAACATTAGGTTGTTTATTTGAGATGTTTCTTGTTTCTTGAGGTAGGATGGTATTGCTATAAACTTCCCTCTAAGAACAGCTTTTGCTGCATCCCATAGGTTTTAGGGCATCGTGTTTTCATTGTCAATTGTTTCTAGGTTTTTTTTTTTTTATTTCCTTTTTGATTTCTTCAGTTATCTCTTGATTATTAAGTTGTGTAATGTTTAGCCTCCATGTGTTTGTATCTTTTACATATTTTTTCCTGTAATTGATATCTAGTCTCATAGCATTGTCCTCGGAAAAGATACTTGATATGATTTCAATATTCTTAAATTTACAAAGGCTTTGCTTGTGACCCAAGATATGATGTATCCTGGAGAATGTTCCATGAGCACTTGAGAAGAAAGTGTATTGTTTTTGGATGGAATGTCCTATAAATATCAATTAAGTCTATCTTGTTTAATGTATCATTTAAAGCTTGTGTTTCCTTATCTATTTTCATTTTGGATGATCTGTCTGTTGGTGAATATGGGGTGTTAAAGTCCCTTACTAGATTTGTGTTACTGTCAATTTCCCCTTTTATGCCTGTGAGCATTTGCTTTATGTATTGAGGTGCTCCTATGTTGGGTGCATAAATATGTACAAATGTTATATCTTCTTGGATTGATCCCTTGATCATTATGTAGTGTCTTTCTTTGTCTCTTGAAATAGTCTTTACTTTAAAGTCTATTTTCTCTGATATGAGATTTGCTACTCCAACTTTCTTTTGATTTCCATTTGCATGGAATATCTTTTTCCATCCCCTCACTTTCAATCTGTATGTGTCCCTATGTCTGAAGTGGGTCTCTTGTAGACAGCATACATACAGGTCTTGCTTTTGTATCCATTCAGCTAGTCTATGTCCTTTGTTTGGAGCATTTAATCCATTTACATTTAGGGTAATTATAGATATGTATGTTCCTATTACCATTTTCTTAATTGTTTTGGTTTGCTATTGTAGGTGTTTTCCTTCTCTTGTGTATCCTGCCTAGAGAAGTTCCTTTAGGATTTGTTGTAAAACTGGTTTGGTGGTGTTGAATTCTCTTAGCTTTTTCTTGTCTGTAAAGGTTTTAATTTCTCTGTCGAATCTAAATGAGATCCTTGCTGGGTAAGTAATCTTAGTTGTAGTTTTTTCCCCTTCATCCCTTTAAATATGTCCTGCCACTCCCTTCTGGCTTGCAGAGTTTCTGCTGAAAGGTCAGCTGTTAACCTTATGGGAATTCCCTTGTATGTTATTTGTTCTTTTTCCTTTGCTGGTTTTAATATTTTTTCTTTGTATTTAATTTTTGATAGTTTGATTAATATGTGTCTTGGTGTGTTTTTCTTTGGATTTTTCCTGCATGGGACTCTCTGCACTTCCTGGACTTGATTAACTGTTTCCATTCTCACATTAGGGAAGTTTTCAACTATATTCTCTTCAAATACTTTCTCAGTCCCTTTCATTTTCTCTTCTTCTTCTGAGACCCCTATAATTCGAATGTTGGAGTGTTTATTGTCATCCTAGAAGTATCTGAGACTGTCCTCTATTCTTTTAACTCTTCTTTCTTTATTCTGTTCTGCAGTAGTTATTTCCACTATTTTATTTTCCAGATCACTTATCCATTTTTCTGCCTCAGTTATTCTGTTATTGATTCTTTCTAGAGAATTTTTAATTTCATTTATTGTGTTATTTATCATTGTTTGTTTGCTCACAGTTCTTCTAAGTCCTTCTTCAATGTTTCTTGTATTTTCTCCATTCTATTTCCAAGATTTTGGATCATCTTTACTATCATTGCTCTGAGTTCTTTTCATGTAGACTGCCAACTTCCTCTTCATTTGTTTGTTGAGATGGGTTTTTACCTGCTCCTTCATCTGCCGTGTGTTTCTCTGTCTTCTCATTCTTAATTTACTGTGTTTGGGGTCTCATTTTCACAGGCTGCAGGTTCATTGCTCCCGTTGTTTTTGGTATCTGCCCCCAGTGGCTAAGGTTGGTTCAGTGGGTTGTGTAGGCCCCCTGGTGGAGGGGACTAGTGCCTGTGTTCTGGTGGTTGAGGCTTGATCTTGTCTTTCTGATAGGCCAGACCACATCTGGTGGTGTGTTTTGGGGTGCCTGTGACATTATGATTTTAGGCAGCCTCTCTGCTAATGGATGTGGTTATATTCTTTTCTTGCTAGTTGTTTGGCATAGGGTGTCCAGTACTGTACCTTTCTCATCATTGAGTGGAGCTGGGTCTTAGCATTGAGATGGAGATCTCTGGGAGAGCTTTTGCCATTTGATATTACTTAGAGCAGGGAGGTCTCTAGTGGACCAATGTCCTGAACTCGGCCCTCCCACCTCAGAGGCACAGTCCTGACACCCGGCCAGAGCACCAAGACCCTGTCAGGCACACAATTCAGAAGAAAAGGGAGAAAAAAATAGTGCTAACAAGAGAAAAATAAACAAATAAAGATAATCTAATAAAAAATAATTATTAAAAGTAAAAAAAAAATTAAAAGTAATAAAAAAAGAAAAAAAAAAAAAGAAAGAAGAGAGCAACCAAACCATAAAACAAATCCACCAATGATAAGAAGCCCTAAAACTATACTAAAAAAAAATTAATTAATTAAAAATATAAATAAAAACGGACAGACAGAACCCTAGGAAAAATGGTAAAAGCAAAGCTATACAGACAAAATCACACAACAAAGCATACACATACACACTCACAAAAAGAGAAAAAGGAAAAATATATATATATATATATATATATATATATATATATCTCTCATTGCTCCCAAAGTCCACCTCCTCAATTTGGGATGATTCGTTGTCTATTCAGGTATTCCACAGATGCAGGTACATCAAGTTGATTGTGGAGATTTAATCCACTGTTCTTGAGGCTGCAGGGAGAAATTTCCCTTTCTCTTCTTTGTTCGCACAGCTCCTGGAGTTCAGCTTCGGATTTGGCCCTGCCTCTGTGTGTAGGTCGCCTGACGGGGTCTCTTCCTCACTCAGACAAGAGGGGTTAAAGTAGAAGCTGATAAGGGGGCTCTGGCTCACTCAGGCCGTAGGGAGGAGAGGTACAGAATGCTGGGCGAGCCTGCGGCAGCAGAGGCCAGCACAATGTTGCACCAGCCTGAGGGGCACCGTGTGTTCTCCTGGGGAAGTTGTCCCTGGATCATGGGACCCTGGCAGTGGCGGGCTGCACAGGCTCCCGGGAGGGGAGGTGTGGAGAGTGACCTGTGCTTGCACACACGCTTCTTGGTGGTGGCAGCATCAGCTTTAGCGTCTCATGCCCATCTCTGGCGTCCGAGCTGATAGCCGTGGCTCACGCCTCTCTCTGGAGCTCATTTAGGTGGTGCTCTGAATCCCCCTCCTCGTGCACCCTGAAACAATGGTCTCTTTCCTCTTAGACAGGTCCAGACTTTTTGCAGGACATTCTCCTGGCTAGTTGTGGTGCACTAGCCCCCTTCAGGCTGTGTTCACGCAGCCAACCCCAGTCCTCTCCATGGGATCCGACCTCCGAAGCCGTAGCCTCAGCTCCCAGCCCCCACCCGCCCTGGCGGGTGAGCAGACAAGCTTCTCGGGCTGGTGAGTGTTGGTCAGCACTGATCCTCTGTGCGGGAATCTCTCCACTTTGCCTTCTGCACCCCTGTGGCTGTGCTCTCCTCCGTGGCTCCAAAGCTTCCCCCCGCACCCCCATCTCCACCAGTGAAGGGGATTCTTAGTGTGTGGAAAGTTTTCCTCCTTCACAGCTCCTTCCCCGAGGTGCAGGTCCCGTCCCTATTCTTTTGTCTCTGCTTTTTCTTTTTCTTTTGCCCTACCCAGGTACATGGGGAGTTTCTTGCCTTTTGGTAAGTCTGAGGTCTTCTGCCAGCGTTCAGTAGGTGTTCTATAGGAGTTGTTCCACATGTAGATGTATTTCTGATGTATTTGTGGGGAGGAAGGTGAACTCCACGTCTTATTCCTCCACCATCTTGAAGCTATTCCCCATAATAAAATTTTATAAGAGAAGTTTTATCATGTAATTACACTAAACCCAATTGTCCAATATGCTATAATACAACCATAAAGTAAATTTTGTTTATATAGTATTTTTAAATCCTAAAAATAAACACATTTGTGTAAAATCTACAAATAAGGGATTATTTCCATTTCCTTTTCTGGGGTGGACTTTTTCCTATTTGGGGACAGTATGGTATAATTATATGGAGACACTTACTAGAGGATTTAATGATATTAATATGTAAGTTTGTCTTAACCACTCTTTGCAGTAGTTGTTCACAGGTTTGAGTTTATCCACAAAGTATTTTGATGGGAAGCAATAAAATAATTCATGCAAACAAATATAACATTGCAGAAAGCCTAAAATTAAGTATGGCCACTACTTAAAAAATGTAATGCAGAAGCATAAAATATTTATGAAATTATGTAAATAGGCTGGATAAAGTATTACAACTAAACTTGACTACTAGTTTTCTGAAGGCTTGCCAAACTCCAAATAAAAGCTGCATTGAGTAGAATGTTTAGACATCTGGGTACTTTTTCTTTAAATTCCAGGAAAATATTCTGCATTTGGTTTGAAATGTGGCTACCTAAGTCGCTATTTCCACTACAGTCAAAATAGTTATTCTTTGTAATTTCCTGTTTGTCATATTACTTCTTTTCAACCAGCTGATGATCAAAGATACTCACAATATTTTTTTAAACTGTTTTTCCTGCCCAATTTTCTAGTTAGTGTTTTAACAGGCTTGCATTGGCAAGACAACTTTTCCTTTGACCTATTCAGGCTTTCAATCTTTAGACTTCACTCTGCTGCCAGAGCTATGCAATTTATTAAAATTAAATTGAACACTGCAAAAAATATTAACAAAGTTCAGCAGTTCACCAGATTTAACGTTGAAAATTATTTTTCCAGTCATGTTCATGTTGCAGGAAATTCTTTGAATACTGAATTTATCTTAGGCAATTTCAATCTATAATAAAACCAGGAAGTAGGCCTTATACTGTTATGTGACTTTCCTCAAAATCCTGTAAGTTAACCTCTGGAAAACTGTGTTTAGTTTAGTTCTGTTACATAAACCACATTTGGTGTCCTTATTATTTCACTAAGAATCTCCCAGTCTGAGCCCTAGCTCAGTCAACATTTACTAAATCACATATTAATAAAATGCAGACAGTTAGGGTGGTATTTGAGACATAGCTTTACACATTTAATCCAACTTCTGAATAAAGAAATTGGAATTCACACAAGTTAAACATATGTTCGGTGGAAAATAATGTCTTCAAAACATGTTCAATCTACTTTAATGTTATTTCTCACTTGCTTCTAAATAGCAATCAACGTGTGCACAAAAACAAAATGGTAGATATAGAATGATGCTCCACCTGGAAAGAGAAATATTTTTGTTCATCTTTAAAAACTATTCAAAATTTGGACTTACAAATTACCTATGTCTGGTGGCACATAAAGTATGTGTTTATCCTACATTACATCACATTGTGTTTTCTGAGTGTAGTCTTTGTGGGAAATATTAAGCCCCATATGTTGTTTTTTGTCACAATAACATGTCATCACATGCCATCATCAAAGAATTGAGCTATCTTCTTATTTTTTATTTATGGGTATTTAGAAACCATAGTTATTTGAGGAGTTTATTATAATAGCAGAGAACTAGTTCTACATTTAAGAAAAAACTAAGTATATCCATAAAGTAAATGACATAAACATTTTGGCCTGGTACCCAGACCATTTCTGTGGGTACACTTGCCATAGAAATGAGTTCCTTGTTCATTATAGGATATGTCTGTTAATTTTATTTGAATTAATTTGTTTTCCATATATAGGAAAAAAATAATTAGAATAAAGATTTTTTTATAGAATGTTAAAAATCAAAGGATGGGGTTTAATATAGATAGATCATAGTATTAAAAAAATTATTAAAACCCTTCAATGAACACTTCATCAGATAGCTTATTATGACCATAATCTATGAAAATTAAACTTGCATAGGTAATCATTGACTATAAGAATTTCAAGATTGGAGACTTTCAAACTAATAATCTCTTATTTTGAGCTCTGAATGCTAATTAAAACTCTTAATACCTACTTAAATAGATACTTTCTTGTGAAAAAATATTGGTAGACTAGATTCTTTATAATGCTTTAGAGTGTTATTAAAATATAATAATTCTGAAGTCAACAGAATGATCCTTGGAGCCCAATTTAAATACATATCTCTGTCTTCTCTGTCTTACAATTACTCATGTATGTGATCATGTCCACTTTGGGGTATCTTTGTGTCCCACTTTGTCAAATAAAACCTGAATAAAATGAAAGTGGAATTTAAAAAGCAAAATGTTTTCTGTGCATAATGCCAGTGCCAATGTATAGAGGGGACATGTGAAGCAATTAAAAGACTGTGTCTAAGATATTTTATTTATAATAATAGCCAATAAAAATACTTCAGAGGAAGTATAAGAAAAGAAAGGCTTTAAAATGTAGGCCAGGAGTGTATTAGAACCCTTTATTCTCTAAAGAACAATTCTCCAAGATTTTTTATTTTAATAATGATTTAAGCATTAATTCCATGGACTGGGGATGAATATAGTTAAAGAAAGCAGAAAAATGGTTGTATGTTTGTTTGATGTTAGACTCTTATAAGTTGGAGGTTGAGAAAGAGATAAGTATTGTAAAACTGGACAAACTGCTCATCTAAACAGGAGGTTTTTTTTCAGTCTGTTTTTGTTCTGTAAATTTTTACCACCACAATAGAATTTAATAATTCTTTTTCAGAAACTAATTTTTTGGGGAAATTTTTGATTTGGGCTATGATTTATCTTGTAACAGACCAATGCTCCAGTCAAGAATACTTAGGAAATACAGGTACAGTTAAAAAATTATATATTTGAAGATATTGGTGAGATGCCAGTAAATCAGGACATAAGGGACTAAGACATTGGAAAGTAGGAAATGTAGACAGTGGAGAATTTACATTTCAGAAGTGAATTTTCTCTTGGGATAGTTGCTAATTATTGGCATTATGCTGAATTCCAAGCAGTGAAACAGAAGAGAAGCTTTTAACAAAAGTAGAAATTTTGACAATTATATAGGCACTGGAGAAGCATAAAACAAAGTCAAGGCTATCAAAGTGCTAAGACTTGGGGAACCAAGTGTTAATTGAAAAGTGAAGTTTAAAGCAGTGAACTTGATATTTAACAATTTTGTTTCTCAGTATTAGAAAAATTCTTAAATTGCACAGAAAAAGAGCCTCAAAATCTAAGTAAAAATCTTCTGAAATGCAGAGTGGAAGTTTATACAATCTCATGTTCCCGAAGACAAAAAAAAAAAAAAAAAAATTAGTTCAGAACCTGCTAAAAGAGAAAGTCCTCAGTAAACACCACAGCTCTCATTTGGGATCCCTGGAGAGCTGTGTTCTCAGAGCCAGAGTAAACCAGATATGAATGGAACATTATAAAAAGTCTGATCTGACTTTTAATCAGATGATTACCCAATGAAAGAAGGAAATTTCCCTTAACTTTATTAGCCCATCAGAGGAAAGAATAAATCCTCTCTAGAGTAAGACCACATCATCATATACCTCCATCATGTATTATACAGAAAGCATGACATTCAATCAGAAATTAATAGATAAACCAATAAACAGGTATACACACACATAACACGTACATATACAACACAAACACAAATAAACAACAGTAGCGAAAATGCCAGAAAATAGAAACAGGTTTAGAGATGGCAGTCAGTCATAAAATTTAAAATAGCTGTGAAAAATATGTTCAAAACTTGATGAAAAATGTCACCAACAACTATTTTTTGAAAAATAAATTATGAGACATTTGGTAGGAGATTGGACATAGCAGAAGAGAAAATTAGTGAACTGAAAGATAGATGGGGTGAAAGTACCTGGGCCAATGCTCAGAGAGCACAAAGAAAAGAAAATACATAAAAAAGCATAAGAAGCAATGTGTGTAATTGAAGGCTTAGAATAGAAGGAGAGAGAAACTAAGGCAAAACTATATTTGAATAGATACTGGCTGAGAATTTGAAAAATAATGAAAAATATAAAACCACATATTAAAAAAATCTGTGTGAACCTAAAAAAGAAAACCAAAAACACATTTAAAAAGCAGATAGAGGGCTTCCCTGGTGGCGCAGTTGTTGAGAGTCCACCTGCCGATGCAGGGGACATGGGTTCGTGCCCCGGTCCGGGAAGATCCCAGATGCCGCAGAGCGGCTGGGCCTGTGAGCCATGGCCGCTGAGCCTGCGTGTCCGGAGCCTGTTGCTCCACAACGGGAGAGGCCACAACAGTGAGAGGCCCGCGTACCGCAAAAAAAAAAAAAAAAAAAAAAAAAAGTAGTATTAATAACAAAGTTATATATAGCTGTTTTATCACTATATTATTATTTTCGGGCTCAGCACATTCATGCTCACATAGAGTTTCCCTTAAATTAATCCAGGACGATGACAAGTTTACAATTCTAGGAGCTTTTTAGGCTAAAACAATATGACATTAACATAAGAATACATACAAAGAAATATTTTATTCAAACCTAAATGGAAATGGTAAGATTATTTTGTCAATGCCTTTATTTTGCCAGCATTTGATTATACGGTCAACACTTGATTATCTGCAGTCAACTTTTCATCATCCCAATTAATCTGAACTACATCTTGTTGTCACTTTCTTCTTTGTCATTGTTACTGGGTTTTATTGAAATCCCTAGTTACTTTTCTCCAGCTTTTACTCTCATGAACAATTTTAGCCCTGCATTAAGGAAATACTATTGCACAATTTAAAAACTCAAGAAAAAAATTATTTTCCCCTTAAACTTTCTTCCTCTAACCTTACCAAGGATAAATGTAAAGGAGAAACAGGAATCTCAGTGAGAATTCACACTGAGGCTTACAACCATTTTGGGAAGTGACAAAAAGAAAGAGTTAAACAAATGATTAGTGTAAGGAAATTACAAAACTTTCCCATCTTTCTGATTCAATTCTTAAAGGTGTAGTTTATTACAATGCTTAGTGGAGGGTCAGTGCATAGTAGGAACTCAATATTTTTATGTATATCTATATCATCTATATCTAACTGTATCTATATCTATTACTGCATCTATATCTATATCTGAAATGAAACTCTCAGTAGTGGCAGTTTTTGCTAATTTTCATTGTTATTGTACCAGTTCTTTCCAATTTCAAAAATTTTTTTCCACTCAAGCAACTAGTGAACTAGACTGGAGAAACAAGTCATCGGTGATATATAGAACATGAAAAGGTGTGTCTGATTGCAATGACAAGGTTGCCTTAGTAGTTTATCATGAGTTTATCTTGAGACACCTGTCTCAAGAATACAGATTATATCTGTTTTATGACTACATAACATTTGACCACTCTAAGCAATGGGGAATAACATCTACTTTAACTTTTAATTTTATTAACATTGTATAATAGTACAATATGAATGAGTCTTGCATATGTCTATCTGCCTTTCTATCTATCTATCTATCACTGTCTATCCATCTACCTCTATCTCTATAGATGTACACATATATATGCAAATATATACATTTGTATATATGTATAGGCATACATGTATGTACACATGTGTGGATATGTGTGTGTGTGTATACCTATATATATTCATATTCAGGAGAGTAGTAAGCACATATAGAATTAAAAAGATGAGTCCAATTGAAAGGATCATAGGTTATTTTACGTAAGCTATTCATTTTTTGAAGCTTATGAAACACTTTCTAGAAGACGTGGATTTATAATTATCAAAACATGACAAAGAAAGGCCTGGGTTTTGGTAAATAAATCCTGCTAAATTAAAAGATATCAAAAATAATATAATAAAAACAAGATAAAAATTCAGAAACCTCAAAAAGAATTTAAGGTAAACAAATTAAATTACGTAAAGTGTTCTCCTTCACTTAACTGAATATACTTTAGTTACTATGTCTTAAAATTTCAATTCTAAATAAAGAATACTAAACTGTTTTACATATTAAAAACTACTTTTTCTTTAAGTAAATCCAAAATTGAGCTAGAGACTGAACTACACTATAACTTATTTCTTAAAATGAAAACAAAGAAGTCTGTCATAGAAGCAGGTACTAAGTAAACAATGGGACAAAAATGTTCATTCCAGCAAACTATTTCCTTCACTTGCTTCTGGAAGCACTACTTTTTCTTCTCTGTGTGCAGGCGTTTTTGTGTGCTTTAAATTTGGACTCTGTGACTGTACAAAAAAAACATGTTCTAGATATCAGTTGAAGCAAATGGAAATTATATTGTTTTCGTTATTATATCTGCAGTCTGATAAATTAACTTTACTTAGTCTCTAGGAAACCACTTAGCACCATAGGAGAGGTTACTTGTACATAAGACCCATTGTTCATAAAGAGTTAATCTAGTCTTTGTGATGAAACACTTTACTCTCAGAAAGCTCTTTCTCTTCACTCCTGTTCATCATAGGAACAGGCCAATTGATAATAATATACACCTTTGTAACTGCTGTGATGAATAAACATCTCTCCAAATTACTTGAATTAATTTCAGCAGGTTGCAAAAGTTTCTAGTATGGATTTGTTTTAGTTCATCTTTGTTCAAATGAGAGATTTTCACAGACAAAACAGTTTCCTTAGGCTTGCATGCCAAAACTTGGGCAAAAGCTGTGGCATTTAAACATCATGAAATGGGCCATTGAGCATGCACAAAAATTTTGGCTAGTAGCCTTCAGCTACAGTCTCCACTATTAAACATTCCTATTTCCATTTTAACCCTCTATTTACAATAAGTATCATAATTAAATGCCACTGATTTTCTTCCTGTTGATCTTTGATACATGTAAACAGGGTCCTGGTAAGAAAGATTTTTCCTTGTAATTCTGGGAACTGTCATTTTTATTATTACCTTTTCCACCCATTTTTTCAATGTTCTAAAACTTTCTTAAAATATCCTGGATACATAATAGTGAACAAGACATGAGATTCTTGAAACTGGAGGTGCATTATATACTGCTAGAGTATCAGAAACAGATATGCATAAAGAAAGGAAGAGCAGAAGAGAAGAAATAAGTGAAGTTAAAATAAAAACTTTTATTTTTCTTATTCTTAATTGATCTAACAGATAATTGTTTGCTCCAAATAATAATAGAAACACTGTTGTTGACTACATATGCTTATTTATGTGTTTATATATATTCATACACACACACACACACACACACACACATATATGCTTATGTATGCTAATGTACAAGCAAAATTAACAATAGCAGTGATATAAAGGACAAGAGGGATGAATTAAGTTTATTTTGTCATTATAAGGTACTCATATTACCCATGACTTGTATAGTGCTATTGAAGTGAACTTGGATTTATTGTAAATGTGCACTGCAAATGCTAGGGCAACTGCTAAAAAAGAGTCAAAAAAGGAGTATAACTGATATGTTAAGAAAGGAGAGACAATGGAATTGTATAACATGCTAAATTAAAATCACAAAAGGCAGAAAAAGTGGAAGAGATAAAGAAAAACAAAGAACGGGACAACAAATAGAAAAGAGTAACAAATATGGTAGATATTAATCCAAATATATCATTAATAACTTTGAACATCAATGTTTTAATGTACCAATTAAAAGATAGAGATTGTCAGAGTAGATCAAAAAACAGGAACTAATTCTGTGCTGTTTTCAAGAAACTCACTTTAAGTATAAAGACACATATAAACTAAAGTAAATGGATGAAGAAAGATATACCATACTAAAACTAACCAAAAGAAACACTATCAATCAACTTGATCTAATGGATATCTATAAACTACTTCATCCAACAAGAGCAGAATACATATTTTTTTCAAAGCTAACATGGAATATTCAATAAGATAAATCACATTCTTAACAAACTTTGAAACTATTAAAATAATAAAAATCTTACAATGTCTGCTGTCAAAAATAAATAACAGAAAGATAACTGGAGATTTAAAAACAAACTTCTAAGTACCACATGGATCCAAATGAAATCTCAAGAAAAAATTTAAAATATATTGAACTAAATGAAAATTAAAACACAACTTATCCAACTTTGTGGGAATACAAGAGCAGTGCTTAGAAGAAAATTAATAGCATTGAATACATATATTTGTAAAGAAGAAAGATCCAAAGAAATAACCTTAACTTCTACCATAGGAAACTAGAAAAAGGAGAGTAAATTAAATACAAAGTAAGCAGAAGAAAATAAATAATAAAAATTAGAGCAGAAATCAATGAAATTGAAAACTAGAAATCAATAAAATCAACTAAAAAAAAGCTTATTTGAAAAGGTGAATAAAATTGATCAGCCTCTAGGCAGGCTAACTAAGAAAAAAAGAGGGAGAATACAAATTACTAAAATCAAAAATGAAAGAGGGGACATCACTACAGATACCATGGACATTAAAAAAAAATGGAATACTATGAACAACTCTATGCTCACAAATTTCATAACCTAGCTAAAATGGCCTAATTCTTTGAAAGACACAGTCTGCTAAAACTCACATGAGAAGAAATAAACAATCTGAATAGGTCTGTATCTATTAAAGAAATTAAATGAAACATTAGTAACTCTCTAAAATAGAAAGATCAGGCCCAGATGGATTCCCTGGGTTCTACCAAACACTTAGGGAAGAAATTATTCCCTAAAATCTCTTTCAGGAAATAAAAGCAGAGGAAATACTTCCTAGCTCATTTTATTAGGCTATTACTACCTTATACCAAAACCAGACAAAGATAATACAAGAAAAGAAAGCTACAGATCAATGTCTTTCTAGAACAAAGTAGCAAAGCTTCTCAATAAAATATAAGCAAATCCAGGGCTTCCCTGGTGGCGCAGTGGTTGAGAGTCCGCCTGCCGATGCAGGGGACACGGGTTCGTGCCCCGGTCTGGGAAGATCCCACATGCAGCGGAGCGGCTGGGCCCGTGAGCCATGGCTGCTGAGCCTGCGCGTCCGGAGCCTGTGCTCCACAATGGTAGAGGTCACAACAGTGAGAGGCCTGTGTACCGCAAAAAAAAAAAAAAAAAAAAAAAGCAAATCCAATGCAACAATGTATAAAATAATTGGACACCATGACTAAGTGGGATTTATCCCAAATATTCATCCTGGTTCAACTTTTAAAAATCAATTAATGTAATCCATGACGTTAACAGGCAAAAAAAAAATGGTCATATCAATAAATGTAGAAAAAGCATTTTACAAAATCCAATTCCATTCATGATTTAAAAAAAAATCTCAATAGACTAGGAAAGAGGGGAACTTCCTCAACTTGATAAACAATATCTACAATTTACAGTGAATATCAGACTTAATAGTGAAAAGCTCAAAGTTTTCTCTTTAAGATCAGAAATACTACAAGGTTATCCCCTCTTATCACTGTTTTCAGCATTGTAGTGGGAGTCTTGGCAAATGAATAAACAAGAAAAAGAAATAGAAGGTATATTGATTGGGAAAGACGAAATAAAACTGCTTTTGTTCACAGATGACATTACTGTGTAGAAAATCTAAAAGAATTAGCAACAACAACAAAACCCTCCTAGAACTAATAAGTGACTATAGCAATGTTGCAGGACATATTGTTAATATACAAAAGTCACTCACTTTCAGCAATGAACACATAAATTTGAAGTAAAAAACTCTGTACCATTTACATTAGCACTACAAAAAATGAAATAATATATACATCTAACAAATTATGTATAGATCTATAGAAAGAAAACTATAAAACTCTAATGAGAGATATCAAGCAGAACTAAATAAATGGAGAGATATGCCATGTTCAAGGATAGACTCATCATTGTCAAGATATTGATCCTCCCCAACTTGATCTATAAATTTATGCAATACTGATTCAAATTACAGAAACCAATCTTGTAAATATCAAAAAACTGATTCTAAAGTTTATATAAAGAAATAAAAGACCCAGAATAATCAATCTCATGATGAAGGAGATCAAAGTTGTAAGACTGACATTACCTGACTCAAGACTTACAATAAAACTACACTAATCAAGTGGTGTAGTTGAAAAAAATAGACAAATAGATCAATGTCACAGAGCAGGGAGCCCAGAAATAGACCCCACATAAATATATTCAACTGATCTTTGACAGAGGAGCAAAGGCAATGCAATGAAGCAAACTTTTCACCAAATCGTGCTGGAACAATTAAATATCCACACACAAAAAAATAAATCTAGACATAAACCTTACACTTTTCACAAAATTAATTCAAAATGAATCATATACCCAATATAACACAAGACTATACACTTTTAGAAAATAGCATAGGAGAAAATCAAGATGACTTTGTATATTGTGATGACTTTTCAGACAGAACTCTAAAGGCAAGATCCATGAAAGAAATAATTGACAAGCTGGGTTTCATTAAAATTAAAAACTTTTGCTCTGCAAAAGATAATGCCAAGAGAATGTTAAGACAAACCACAGACAAGGAAAAAATACTTGCAGTAGGCACATCTGATAAAGGACTGTTATCCAAAATATACAAAAACTTAAAATACAACAATAAGAAAACAAACAACCCAATTAGAAAATGGGCCAAAGACCTTAACAGACACCTCACAAAAAAGATATACAGATGACAAATAAGCACATGAAAAGACAAGCCACATCATATGTCATCATAGAAATGCAAATTAAAACAACGAGACAGTATTTACTATACACTTACTAGAATGGCAAAAAATCCAGAACATTGACAATACCAAATGCTGGTGAGGAAGTGAAACAGCAGGAACTCTCAATAACTGCTGGTGAGAATGCAAAATAATATGGACAATTTGGAAAATAGTTTGACAGTTTCTTTAAAAACTAAACATACTCTTACCATACAATACAACATTCATGTTCCTTGGTACTTACCCAAATAAATTGAAAGTTTATGTCCACACAAAAAAACTGCACACAGATGTTTATAGCTTGATTCATAATCACCAAAACTTGGAATCAGCCAAGGTGTCCTTTGTTAGGTAAATGTATAAATAAACTGTAATACATCCAGACAATGATATACTATTCAGTGTAGACAGTCATGATGCTAAAAGGAGGAAGCCAATTGAAAAGAATGTAGTGGAAGACTCCAACTGTATGACCTTCTGGAAAATGAAAAAAATACAGAGAGACAGTAAAAAGATCAGAGGTCTTTTTAGGGCTTAAGAAGAAGGAAGGGATGAGTAGACAGCACAGAGGATTTTTGAGTGAAACTGCTCTGTATGAAACTATAATGATGGATACATGTCAAAACTCATGGAACTTCCCACACCAAGAATTCATTCTAATGTAAACTATGGACTTTGAACGATTACCATGGGTCAATATAGGTTCATCAATTGTAACAAATGTAACACTCTGGTGGGGGATGTTAATACTAAGGGAAACTATACATGTGTGGGGGTAGGAGGTATATGGGAAATCTCTTACTTTCTGCTCAATATTTTTTTTACAGCTTAACACATTAATTTTACAGCTTAATATTGTTGTAAAACATTGCCTATTTAAAAATAGAAGGTAAAGAAAGGAATTTATAGGTATAGAAAGAACAGAGACTCAACTTTAAATAATACCCAAAATATTTGTAGGAGAAAATTTGCAGTATGAAAGAGCTCACCCTTTTCCATGAAAATGGTACCCTGAGATCATGGAGTCACCATAAACTTAGCATCCTTCAAAAAGTGCTTACTTCACTGCAGATAAGCAGATATTTGCTACCTCGTAGACAAGTAGCAGTGATCTTATTGTACAGTATCATTCTAGTGTTCATCAGCAACATCTCATGACAACGAAGAGCAGCGTCAGGAATAGCAGCTGAAGAATATTATAAACAAGAGCCTTACTCTTCTAACTACAGTCAGATAGTCCTTCTGGCTGGAATTTGTAAATGCCTCTCATTGCTTGGGGAAAATAAAAATAAAAATAAAACGATAAAGAAGAGAGAAAGGAAGAGAGTGAAACCACCTGTAAGGCAAGTAGGAACTTGAACAGATGTAAGTTTAATTTGAAGACTCCAAAAAAGACATAATCCTTCCTGAAACATGATTTTCATAGAACAGTCCATAATTGTCCATAATATTACATTGGTGTGGAATCAGATCATTGCTTTTTGTTTTGTTTTGTCATTGAGTTTTAGATATATGAGAATTTAAGTATGTCTTGAGTACATAGAAAAGTACTTGCCAGTAGGTAGAGCTACTAATCGCATATTTAACTTTAATGTACTACAAGAAGCAAAAATTAAATAAATCCAGAAAACAAAGGAAATATTAAGGAACTATTTAAAATGAAAACATAGAACAAAAGCATGAAAAATGAAAGAGATGTAGCACAATCCATAATGTATGGTAGAAAGTGTAATCGGTCAAAATCTAAACATATGCTGATTTAAGCAACACCTAAAATAAAATACAATGACTTACAAGGGTTAAAAAAACAATAGTAAGAGATATGTCAAACAAATGTAAACAAAATAAAAACAAAGTTACAAGCGATAGTGAAATTTCAGGTCAAAAGGATTAATAGAACAAGATTACTTTCTATTGATAAGCAATTTAATCCATATAATTTATACAGAATATAAGAGTATTGAATTTATATGTGCTAAATACCACTGCATCGCTGTTATAAAATAGAGAAATACTAGGAGAAATTAGCATAAGTAAAAATTTTATGGGAGAATTTTAACATCATACACTCACGCTCTAGTAGACTACTGGATAAAATATAATTAAAGACATAAAGGTGAATCATGTAATTGTTAAGATACCATACATATTTATCAAACTTTGTATCTGCCAAACCTTGTTTCTGAGTGTTCATAAAGTTTTGCAAAAGCAATCACATACTGTACCATAGGAAAAATTTCAAGTATTTTCAAAAGTTATAAATGGCAAGGGTCACATTTTCTGCAAACAAAACAAAACAAAAATAAGATTTACTTAATCTCTAAATATTTTTAAGAAAGGAGTGCCCTTGGTATATATTAGCATATGCAACTTATTTGGGTAAGTAGCTCAAAAATGTTTTAAATTGAGAAACGTCATTGCTTACATGTATTTACTAAATATCTGAAAGTCAAATCCTTATGGTTAAATTCTACACTTTTGTTTTTATGTGTTTATCCCTATCAAATATAGTTGCTAGCACCTTTCCTTATTTATTTCCAATGCTTGTTTTCTAGCATAATATATATTCCCTTCAATCTTAGGTAATTAAACTTGTATTATCAGGACTATTTTATATCTGTTTTTCATATATCCCTGTCTAGATTTATTCACCAAATGTGTACTGAGTGCCCATTTCTGTCAGGCACAGGGCTAAATATTTTGTTAAAAAATAAATGAGGGCTTCCCTGGTGGCGCAGTGGTTGAGAGTCCGCCTGCCGATGCAAGGGACACGGGTTCGTGCCCCGGTCCGGGAAGGTCCCACATGCTGTGAGCCATGGCCGCTGAGCCTGCGCGTCTGGAGCCTGTGCTCCGCAACGGGAGAGGCCACAACAGTGAGAGGCCTGCGTGCCAGAAAAAAAATAAAAATAAAATGAAATAAAATAAATGAAACATGGAGTAATTCAAGAGTTGCAGAGTGAAATGGACTGCTGCAATATCATCCTGAAAATATTATCACAAAAGCATAGACATGGAGTCTTGTGGGATTGGGGAGGTTGTCTAAGTACTGGGAACCAGTGATCAAGGGCTGGAGAGAGATAAGGAAAATGTCAACCAAGAGACAATGGCAGGGACTGAATGTCAAAAGAAAGAAGAAATATGGCTTGGGAAAATAAATTAGACACAGAGGGAAATTTATGTTTAAAAGCAGGGCTGCTGGATTGCACCACACCATTAAGACACTCAACTATGGGGTGCCTTCAATGGAGGAAACTTGATTAATACTCTTTGGGAGCACTCTTGTTTACACTCCACCTAACACACTTTTGGGTGTAAAGTAGACACCTAATAAGTCCTTCCTTTTTAAACTAACTATATGGTCAGATAATTATAGAACCTTTTGTTTTTAATAATAATAGCAAAAATTTTTTAATATCCTTCAATATTTATCATGAGTCCAAGTTCAATTTTAACTTTATTTTACTTTTTTGCCATTGCACATTCAAATTTCTAGGTTTCACCCATTTGTGTATTTATTAATTTCCTCATTCATTTATTAAACAATGTATGAAGAGTTTCCCATGAAAAAATAATTGAGTTAGACTTTGATTTTTCTAAAGGTGAATACAAAATGACACTTCTCTAGCCTTCTCTTTACAATTTTCATCAGTCATTCATTGTCTGCATGATTCCAAAATAATTGCAAATACTGTAGAGTTAGTAACAAAGTAACTGCTGTACAATTAGTGAAAAAGAATAAATTCTAAATAACATATTATTAGGGCATGTGAGGAAAAAAAATACTAGCTGAGTTTTTCCTATTTCTTGCTAGTTTAAGTATCATTAGACTAGGCCAAAATATCCATGTCAATAAAATGTCTTTCTTCTCTTCATATTGGTTTTTAGATATTATTATCCAATGACTCTGTTTACTTACATTATATAAGCAACAGAATGTATTTACGTTAAAAAAGACTTTTTGCTATTGCTTCTGAGGCTATATATTCAAACATTTAACACTCCCCTCCTGACCCAATGTATTCATTCCTTATGGGATATAGGATAGCATCTAAGCAAAGCCTCCTTACATCTGGTGAAGCATAGAGGCAGCACTGTGGAGACTAATAGCTGCTTCTGTAGACAGACTTCAGCATATTGAGAAGACAAAGGACCAGAGCTCAGGAAAACTTTTATTCTCCCACCACAATAGTACATACAAGGAAACTAATAGCAATATCATCATAAACAAAACAATACACATATTTAGAATTTGATTTTTTGCTCATAAACATTAGCTTGCATCCCCAAATTAACCTCGTTATTGGAACAGAGACTACCCCAATGCTTTTTCACAATAATTACTTTTGTATATGTATTTAGCTTTTACAAGGCAAACAGAATGATCTTTTTAATCTCCAAATATCCAGTGTCTTCTAACGTTCTAGGAAAAAAACAACAACAACACTTTTCTGTATCTTACTCAGAGAAGGTTTGCCCTGCGATTAATTGTAGGGGCAGTATACTGAAATTGCTTCACCAGATGACTAGGCACATCTTGCTTTTCATTTGGAGGGTACACATGCCAGATGCAGTTAAACTTTGTCCACAAAACATGGCATTGCAAATTACAAACGTACCCAAAAGAAAATATTGAAGCCCAATTTATAATTAAACCTTACAGAATACTGTTGTTTATTTCCTCTCTCCTTCCTCTATGTTTTTCATAAGTATTTTAAAGATTAAACTTCTCAATATTTTCCCAAAAGGCATAGGATTATTTGAGGTTATTATTTTATCATGGGTGATATATCATGCAGGGTCTAAAGTGTGTACCTTTCCTGGGAAAGGATTTTTTTTTTTGTCTAAGATTTAGCCAGTGTGCTGCATATCTACAAATAACACGGTCAAAAAGTCTCACTCTCAGTGGAAAGGCGGGGAGGGGGGAGGGAGAGAGAGGTTACTAAATCATTCCCAATCAAACATTGCTAAATTTGTCTACCTAGGGATTGTCAAGACTATGTTACAATGACCAGTTAGATACAAAAAGCATCTTTATCCTACTTCATGTATTAGAGTTTTATAGTTTTGAACTCATCATTTTTTATTGCTGTTGTTACACTGTCAAATATCCATTTTTGCTTAAGATGGCATTAACAATACTCTCAGAAGTTGAAGATAGTTAAATAAAATGTAAATGTAAATTGAAAGTAGAAAATATTCAAACCAAGATCTTAGTCTGGGTATTGTGGAAATGGCTTTATCTGAGTATGTGCAGTCAATATTCACTAAACTGTAACATTAGTGTACAACTCTGATTAACATTTCCTAAAAACATAATCCCATTAGAAATCTTGGGGTGGGGGACACTTAGTTGTCTACTGAAGGTCTTGTACCTTTCACCTGCACATAGGGCTGCCATGATGATTTTCTTTTAAAACAGCAAGAGGGAGAGAAAAAGAAAATCAGCCAGAAATATTTGTCGGCAAGATTCCTTAACGTCCGTTTCAAGTCACAGATTACAGTTTAAAATGGAAGCCCTCTTTTGAACAAAGAAAGAAAGGTTAAGAGAAAATACAGTTTGCCATTATTGATGTACAAAGCCAGCTCTGATTGCATCTGTCCTGTAGCTCCCCCATATGCACCTCTTGGATATTGCCTCAATCTTGGAAATGGAATAAAGAGGAGCTTCAGTCATAGCTCTTCCTGCTGCTGCTATGAGAACCCAGTTTGACGAGCATCACATCCAACCTCTGTTTTTCTCATTTAACTTATTTTATGGACTGCTTGTCAGGTGGTCTCTGTGTGGTTTGCTCAGCTAATCCTAGAAACATGTAAAAGTCATACAAATTATTATTTAAGAAAAGGAAATAAAGTCAATTGACCATCGATTGTTCTTTCCTCTTATCCCAGTACCTGGCAAGAGCATCCAAGTGTAATGATTGTAAACTCAAAGAATTTCTGTTTCACTGCACTCTATTTTTACTGGTAATGAAGTTAGTGGTTTCAGCTTTAGTCTCTCTTTCTCTCTCTCTCTCCCCCCTCTCTTTTCAAAGGCCACTTCCATGACAGACAAATAGTCATTATACTGCTTTAGCACTATGGTCTGTCTTCAGTTCTGAACCCTTAATAATGATAGAAAGAATTAGATAAATAAAAGCAGACTTCTTACAGCACAAAATATATAATTTTATTTGAAATAGTGCCAATATAAAAAACAGAGTAGACCTGAGTTTTATAATCATTTTCTGACTAGCTATTGCCAATAACACAGTAGTGTTTATATTTTATATTCTAGCTTTTCCCAGTTGGTGGCTTAAGTCCTTCCCACACCCACACCCTTCTCAGTTTGGGTAGCAGAAGAGTATTAACTTGTTTGAAATTCCTTGCTTTTAGAGTAAGGGACGTGGCAAGCTTCCACTAATGTTCTGTGCTGGACAGTGGCAAAGGACTGAAAAACCTTTGTATTTATACAGACTTCTTCATCCCCTTTTTCTCTGTATGTCACTATTCATTCCTAAGCATATTTATGTACATTTTGTTAATTGTAATTTAAAATTCCACCTTAAAAGATATATATTTATACTATAGAAATTTTGAAGGTGAGCAGTTATTTCATTGGGTTGTCACTTTTTCCAGAAATCAAACCCTCCCTGTCACATATAAATAGATTGCTTGATATACATGCAATATCCTGTCGGTGTCATGCACTCTTTTCTTTAATTTGGCTGACATAGCACATAATAAAATGCTCACTTCAATATATGTCTGTTGCATTTTGCCTAATTCTGGGCTTAGTTTAATATTAGTCATGAATATTTCCTCCAACTAGACATGAATTTGAATATATATAAGGCACAGTTTATGTTCATACTAAAGCACAAGCTTCAACCTTATTTTTTATTGCTTACCCCGTTTGTGATGAATTAAGTCATCTCAAGAAAAGAACTGAAAGCAATAGGGACCAGAACTGTTATCTTTATCCACAAGTCAGGTAGAGTGTGAGGGGGTGAAATTCAACTGCTGTGCTTTACTTTCCCTGAGCATCAGAGCCTAGAGTTAGAGAGGTCTGCTCAGTGGTAGAAAAATAACAATGGATGAAACCATATTACATTTCTGAATTTCTTTTAAGCTAAAAAGCCACAGAAGTTTTTAGTGCCTCACTAAATAATGTTATATTTATTGCATATTCCTTTTTGTCATAGGTATGGATGAGTTCATTATCATTGCTTATTTTTATTTTAAATATTTTGAAATTAAATTAACAAAAGAAGCAAAAGTTACTAGAGTATGTGAGGGTACATGTGAATGTACATTTGTACACAAACCCAAAGCATTCACATATACATGTTTATATACACCCCCACACACACACCCACACACACACACACACACACACACACACACACACACATATATATATATATATATATGGGCACATGTATAATTTCGTAAATTCAAGTCCTAATGACTTGAGTACATTTTTCTCCCAGATTAAAATAATAGCAAGATATTTGGGAAATTTACATGACCGACTCAAATTTAACGAAGAATAATAATCCATGCTCCTTTTCTCTGTTACCTTCTATTATATTTTTTATGTACATCACATTTTGAGAACTATAATAGTGGATTAACACTCCTTATTTTTAGGCATCTTATAATGTCTTCTATGTCAAGATGCCATTACCCCAATATCATATTTAAAATGAGAACCCACATGTTGGTTGGCTTGTGTATATTTCTATGATAATCTTACCTAGGATTCTAAACAGAAATATATGCAGCAAAAATCCAGTTACAAGATGGCTTTCCATCCTGTATGTTTAAACATGTTACAGGGCAAGACATATTCCTCATGAACATGGTAATATATGTTAAATATACCTCTGCAAATAAAAAAGAGAGATTAAGGTACTGCTATTCATAACTTTCTAAAATTATAATGGCTTTTTTGTTTGTGTAAATATGTCTGATATTTGTGTGTGTGTGTGTGTGTGTGTGTGTGTGTGCTTTGTCTTTGGATACCCCTCTTTCCTTAGAGATTTATCTGTGGTACATTTATTTCATGTGAAATATTTTATTTCATATTTCATCTTTGAAACAAAATTTTATACCATTTCTACAAAGAAATAAGAGCACGCATTGTTTATATGATGGGCAGCTTGGACTCCCAATGGTTGCAGACAATGGATAAAATGAACTACTGGCTAAAAGAGAATAGATGCCAAACTCAGTTATTCCTTGCCTAATTCTATAAGAGTATGTCAGTTAGGGACTTACTTGACCTAAGGAAAAAATAAATCTCGGAACAATATCCGAGCTGATTACTTATTCAAACTGATTATGCCCCAGCTACTGCTCTCTTGGAACAAAATACAGTAATGTAAACTTAGTCCATTCCCTTGGCCAGTCTGCATAGAGAAACTGCCATTACAAAGTATTTTCTTCAATGACACCTACAACATAAAGCAGATTAATTACAAAACAGAATAGTGAAACAAATTATTTCCTAGTTACACACATTTCTATAAGAGTTTTACATTATTCTTGTTGAATGCTTTGGATATGCTTGAAGACTTTTGTGACAAATTGTTCTGAAAATCTTAGGATCATCTCTAGCTATTAGCTTAATACCATGGGTTTTATTAGATAACTATTTATGACATCTAAGTGCTAGGAGACTTAGCAGAACTAAAAAGTCAAATATTTTGGAATAAATGGAAAACATATATCCACTAATCTGAGTAGCTAAGTCCTTGTGCAAGAAACCATTGGACACGCGTGCTGGAATCACTGTTTTGTGGGTGGATGCTGTAAAACTCCAATTAGATGATCCAAAGGGGATGAGAAAGGGGTTTAGAATTGGAAACAGTACTTCAAAAAATGATGCTGGGTCAAGTATTATGTGAGCACTAACGTGATTATGGAGTATAATATAGCAACTTGTTTTTTGAAAAGCTAGGCACAGTCTCAGGTAAGCCTATTTGTCCCCAAAGGCCATTCGCAGTTACTGTTAACACACTTCCTTGCTTTCACCAGAGCCTTCAGGAGCTGTGACAGTGCTTGCAAATGTGATGCTCATGACAAGTCTGTCTGCTTCGAAAGCATGTCAAGAAAGCTGAACACTATTAATAATACTAATGGAGAGATTATCTTTAGCTCTGATTTTTTTTTTTTATCCTTTGAAAATAAAAGTGGGAGGTTTGTTTTAACACCCTGCCCTTTTCATAAAGGCTGCAGGAAGCAATTGAGCCTCTCTGCAGAAACCCTTCTTTGCAAGTTTTCTGCTTAATTAAAACATGGCATTTACTTGGTTAAAAGTGAACTCTTCACAAGTATATTTTAAAGATATAAAACATCATAGTAATAAAAATCACGGTAATCCTTTGTCAGAAGAGCATATTTGTTAGGCATATGGACAAAGGGACAATTATATACTTTTAAAGTGTCCATTAAACAGGCAACGCTGTGTCAGAGCTTCCTTCCTACAGCTGTCTCTTCTGCCAGGAGACCATAAAGGCTGTGTAGTCACCAATTAGATAGAATTAATGTACAAATTTCTGCAGAAAAATATGTAAGCAAAATTTTTAAAGACATTCAGGAATGGAAAAAATAAAATTGTTAAGATAAAATGAATGTGCTGTAGCTTTGATATGCCTGCGTGTACCACTTCTAAGCTGAATAGGTGGTATTTAACATAAACATGTTAAATATGTGACAAAAAAAGATACTTCAACTAAGGTCCTTATAAAACTCAGTTCCCAAAGTATTCCACACCAGTTTCAATTAACTCTCCAAAGTGAAAATATTTTTCATACTTTCATGAAATATGGCATTACACAGAATACATATTTCAAGAATTTCATAATTCTTTGGCAGAACTGCCTCCCTGAGAACTTAGAATAAAACTCACATTCCCCATTGCAGGAGAGCCATTTTATGCTCTTTCTCCCTTTTATGCTTTATAAAGCTAAAAGTTAAACAAATTATTTCATAAGACAGAAGTAGGAAGGTCAAATTGTTTTCCTTTATCTGGAATCGTTACTGAACCCTGGTGTTTGTCTTCTATACACGTTGGCATTCTGCCTGCCTTTCTCTTTTGTCATGGATTTCAGCTATAAAGTGTGTTCATCTTTAAAACTAAGCCTCACCGTGTCATATGTTCAACCCCGCTCTGTACAACCCAACACAACTTATCACACTCTGACAGCTAATATTTAAAAGAGAACACACACGTATTTTGAGGTTTGATAACTGCTATCAATCTCGGTAATGGGTATCCAATCCAAAATTGTGACAGATATCTAGTGGATTAAGCATCTACCATGAGCAGCTAATGCTGAAGTAAATGAATCAGTGAGGCAGCTACTTCACACCTTTAATTAAAAATAAAACAAATAAATGCCACACAAATAATGGAAGTGTGAGAAATCTGTCATAGCTGCAAAATGCACCAAAGGATGAAATTTACAGGCATCAATTTCTAATTTAGATTTCTTCTTTTTGATTTTCTTTTTACAATAGAAGATTATGAAATTTTCTTAAAGTTTTTTTTTTTTTTTAATGGTTAACTTTTCAGGATTTCCAGTTCAATTTGTCATCGCACCTTGTTTTTACAGAAGCTGCCAGCAGAGATACAGTGGGCCCTGAAACTGCATGGCTTCGATGCTTAGAAAATGTTCTCTTTTAACAAAGTAAATCAAGGTACAGTGACCTACAAAAGCCAAATTGCAGAACAGAGCATAATGGGTAATTCTATGTAAATTGCCATGCATGCAATTGGGATATTATTACAGCAAGACCAAATGTGGTACTAATGACCTTGACATTTGATTTCTAGGTGAATTTTACTTTATTATTTTTCTGATTTGAAAATATATCTATCTGAGACTGTAGATTTACCACACTGATGAGCCTGAATAAAAAGTGAATTTCTCTATAGTGACTACTGTACCTTGCGTCAACCAAATTTGAAGACAGTAGCTGAGTAGCCACCAAATCACTCTAATGGAGATGTACACATGCACACATGTATACTGTACGTGTATGTATGTGTGTGTGTGTGTATATATATATATATATATATATATATATATATATAATCAGTATAATATTAAATTCTAATTTTCAATTTAGAGGTAAATTTCCTTATAAAATTATCCCCCTAAGGAAAATGTGCTGCATAAATATGTTTGTTCTGGCCTTAGAGTGTCCATCCCACATTTAGTAGTAAATTATTTGGGAATTGAAAGGACTGCACTGTGTATGCTTAATAGTTACTTGTTCTAGGAAGTTCAGTTATTAAATATTGTGGCATCATTTTTGTACTTGAAATGAGTTTCACTACATAGATGGTGTATTTTTGTTGAGGTGAAAATAAAATAAAAATGTTTCCCTATGAAATCTTCCCATAACTCTAGTTAGGATTTTAAAAATAAATCATAACAAGAGCTCCAAGAAAATATTTATTGCTCTTCCCAAGCATTAGAAAAAATGCTTGCTCTAGACCTGTCACTCAGAGCGAATCAAGATACCACTGTTCAGACATTGTTAGAAGAATTGCTAAAGCATTGTCAAGAATAACATAACTGGAGAAAAGATTCAATTGTCTCTTAATTTATTAACAATTTAGAGTATTTAAAACTGATTGATACATGCAAGCATGAAATATTTTTTATTGTGCTGAATACTAAGGGGGTTCAAAATAGCTTTAAATTATTTTTCTTGCATGTTATATGATTTCTTAAATTATCGGATTACTTATGTCACACTGGACCATCTCTCTAAAAATGGCATTTGAATTTGTGTTGATTGCTCAAAAATCTGTATTTTTGCCACATAACTTCTTCATAAACTGATGTCATATATATATATATATACACACACATATATGTGTGTGTATATGTTTATATATACTCCATTTAAATATTCTTGCTTTCATTTTATCACAAGATAATCCAATTGCTTATGATGTCAACAAAAATACTACTTAAGGTTTTCGTACTGCTCAACTGCCATTAGAGCAAAATGTTACTATTTTAATAATTGTAATCCATAGGTAAAATTTTACAGATGGAAAGAATATCCTCTTCCTATACCGACTTCTATGCCTCATGTATGCTCACTTGGATTTATTTTATATCCCATTATTGGTTTAGTTCAAGACAAAATAAATTAAACAATGAATAGGCTACAGATATTTCCCATGGGGTAAGGACACTTGATTTTATTTTCCCCTCTTCCTACATAATATTACAATAAACGGCTTTTGAAACTTCTAGCAAGCAGTCTATACTGCTGCTGTCTTTTATTCCAAAATACAGCCTATGCATAAGTCTTGTTGGACGTGAAGACTTATTCATTAAACATGTTTGCACATTAAAATTACTTGGGTAAAATTTTAAACACATTTTGGTTAACATAGCCCATGTGTATTCCTGCAACACAGATAATCCCCCTGCACACATTCTCAGAGAGACTGTAACAAAGGAGCAGCAGTACAAACCAGAGAACAATTCTGCTTGATTTTGCTTTGCAGTCATTTTATCAGGGACAAGGAATATTCCACAGTGCTGCCCAGATGAAGGCTGCATGCATTCCCCAGCATTGCATTGTAGAAGAAAATGAAAAACCTAATAGCATTTTGATGTATTCCAGTTAGGTTTTCCATTAAGAGAAAAAGGTGATATGTTCACACCATTTGTCAGGAAAAGAAGAAATGAAGAAAATGTTGACAATTTCATTACACTCTGGTTATGGGGTGATCTGAACTTACCTATTACAAGATAAAAAAACTATTCCAGATATTATTAGTTGAAAACATTATTGTTTATAGTTACTTTAACTTGTGCTACAACTATAGAGTTGATATAGCTGTATGTACTCAGATTTAAAAGGAGATATTTTATATCATTTACAACCTTGCTCAAAATTTTGTATCCTTTTGAATGCTGTAACATCACACCAAGTCACGCATTGCTGGACATTTCCCTGTTAAATCCAGCCTTGAAAAGTGGATATATAGACACCATAAAAATGCTTCTAAGTATATCATTCTTTTCTTGACCTATGCATTTATTCAGAAGATCCTTTTTTCCCATTTCTCATATTTTTTCCCTTTATTATTGACTATAGAACTCTCAGATTTTCTGCAGGGAATATTTCCCTCGGGAGAACAGTTGCTGTCCATTTAAAATCAAAGTTAAAAAACAACATTTTTTCCAGGGTGCCAGAGAGGCAAGTGGTAGGGTCAACCTGTTCAACTGGAAATTGAGATTACACATCTAGCTTTCTTATGTTTCCTTTACTAATTATTATTAATTGTGATAATAGAGCTTTTCATATTGAAGCCTATTTGTTATATATATGCTAAAGCATATTTACTAAAATATTATTTGATTCTGTGGTTTTGGAAAGAGCATTTATTAAGAGTGTATCAGGGATCTACTTGAAAATAGCAGGAGTACGTAAAGCTGCCTAAACATGAGAGCTTTTTAACTGATTTTTAGTAAAATGACTAGTTAATGTTAAAAAATCACAAAATAGTGAGTTAATCAAGTGCTTGGTACCTGAGGATGGCCATGCATATTAATCATTGTCCACAAAAAATGTCCTAACACATATTGCTGGCTAGATGGGTGAGGTCTGGAGCACTAACCAATACAGAGAGCACAGCATGGTCTACTTGGATGACAATTAGGGAAAAGCTGGTGAGTAAGTGAGAAACAGAGGGTATCAATACAAGCAGCAGAGAAGGAAGAGTGGCAGGGGAACTAAGTTGACTGCAAACTAATTTCCGTATCAGTATATAGCGTCATATTCTATCTGATATTAAGTTCTTTCAGCTTCATAATTATTTGGGCAGCGAATCATGTTAGTATATTTAAATTGTATTTGGTACTTATTTTCTAAGAGCAATTATCAGACTCAGAGATTTCTAATCAAGAGGGGAAGTCAGAAGGCCATCTAGTTTATCCACAGCATTTAGGTGGGTTTTACGAGCCCTGATGAGAAATCAAGTACTGTGCCTGAAGAGGCTGCTATGAACAAAACCATCAGTTTGTTTCCTAACCAGTTGTGTAATGAATGTTAAAAATATTGACTTTGTCATAAAGTAAAATGTCATCATTTCAAGGAAAAACTCAATTAACAGCATTATACTCTATTAGTTTAAAAACATATGAGCTAAATACAAAATAGGAAATTTTGGGGGGGGGGTTGAACCTGTGATAGTAATAGTACGCACCACATATATAAGTTAAATCATTTGCTCAACATCATAAAGGTGGTAAGTGTTGACCCAAGACTTGTTTTCAAGTCAGTCTGACCAGATTTCTGATCATAACCAGTACATTTTATTTCCTTCCACAATACAATCTAGATTCCTGTAAATTTTAAATTTCTGTAAGAATTTTAAAAAGCTTATAGAAAAAAGTATTTTTTCTAATAAGCAATTATAATGAAGCATCTATGGCAAAACTTAAACATTTTTAAAATGTATTCATTTGATGTTTGTAATATTTTTGTTTTTGTTTTCCTTTCTCTCTTTGGCCAAGTGAGTTTGAGTGGGAATCAAGTGAAGCTTGATTTTATGTTTTTAGGAGAAAACATAAAAAGAGGAAAGTAGGCAAATTAGAGAAGGTTGGCCTAAAGAAGGTCAAAGACCAAATATTTATCACATATTAGCAACACTGATATTGTGCAAGACAGACTCAGACTATGTGACCTGAAGAAGATTTTAATGTATTCCTTTTCCCAAAACCGTCAGCTAAAGGAACTAAAATGGTGCACAGTCAGGACAAAATCCTATCTTCGTGACAACCTCTCCAATGTCCTGGTTTCTCAGTTGGATCTTCAGGGTTCTTATCATTTTAAAAGTTAGCCTGTGTTAATTTGAGCATCTATTTAATTTATAGCACTTTTAGTTGAATTTTCTATGGTGAAATTCTACACTTGAAGGTAGAGACTTGGAAATAAATTTTAAATCCAATGCTATGGCAAATAGCTTGCTTTCAAAGTATTCTCTCTCTTGAAGCAAATAAAGCAAAGGCAAGCTAATGAAAGAGCTATTTTCATAATGTGCTGTTCATTTCAAAAATAAATTTGTCATTGTTCTAATCTCATAGAGTAAGAGAGAGAGACAAGGAAAGAGAAAGAGAGAAAGGACACACCCTAGAAAGTCTTTCAATTTTTTCTGTAAAGAAGAGATATAAGCACATACACAAAGATGAGCACATGTGGCTCTCAAAGTTTTAAATTAATCTACATAATCTGTTCTTGTGCTTCACAGGTAAGGAGGCCATAGATCCAGTTTGCACTAATTGGTCTAGTGTCCCATCAGTTAATGGCCTCTTTCTTTCTCAAAAAAGTCATGGGTCAGACAAAATAATATATAGGAATTAAGGAAACTAATTTAGTACTTGGAGCTTAAAGAGCCATTTATCAACTTTACTGCAAAGGTTTTTGAAATAGAACATCGGGACTAGTACAAATAATTGGTGAATCAAGTCAGGATAGAAACAAACTCTAAATAAAAGGTGAGATTTCAGATGTAATAAAGTAGAGCACTGATGCTTGAATTCCTTAGGTATCTGAATAGAACAGGCCACTCATCCCAGGGAGGAGCTTCAAGTTGTAACCCTGTGCAGAAATTTTCAAGGCAAGAAGATGAATCTAGGAGTATAACTTTTTGTGAGATTGTGAAATGTTTGACTAAACCAATAGATACTGGCCAGATTTCCTCCAGCTAATTACCAGAACATCTAAGAGAACTGTGTGGGTCAGTGGCTTAGATCAGCAATTCACTCGTTTGCAAGTATGTTTCACTGAGCGAACAGTAAACAGACATTTCAGAAACATATACGTATTTGGAAATATAAATAATAAATCATTTCAACAGCTAAATTGAGTTTCACACATATTTGGACAGTGTCAACCTGGTATTGAGATTTATAACAGTTGTCTATTTGTGTAATATGCACCAATGCATCTTTGAAGTAAACTTATTGTAATCTCGATACCAAGGAGTTAGCTTGTCAGTGCATAAGGGCAGATCACCAATTATGTTCTGAGGAAACAAGAAGGTTGAACTGATGAGACACAGGTCACTTAAAAAAGTTCATCAAGATAAAAGGAAAATAAAATTTAAATGTAGCCTGCAGGTCTGTGGTCTCGAAAACAACTACCCATTTAAAACAGGGCCACAGTCTCTACCCACAAGGGTTTGATTAGTTGATCTGGGGAGCTCTCAAAATCTCTTTGCAGTTATATTTGGTGGCTTTGTTCCTCCTCTCCTGCTCCATCTCCTATTTGTCTGCATACTCTTGAGGAAAGCCAGTTGGAGAGCCCAGATGCTGCCACCACATATCTTCGGATCATTAATGTGTACACCTGTTATATTCTGATATTCCCAGAGTCCCCAGTCTTGGGCAAAACAGGAGGGTACAGTCCTCTGTTTCCAAGGATGCAAAACCCAGGTTTCATATGTATGCATGTGACTGTAGTCATAATACTAAGTCATTTTATACAAGGCACATGAGCATCTGAGGACTTTGGTATCTGTGGAGTTGCCTGGAACCAATCTCCCATGGATACTGAGGGATAGATGTCCTAAGTTCTGGAGAGAAAAGGAAAACTAATGTTTTGTCTTCCAAATCCTCTTAACTAGTTCCATATGCATCTTCCCCTAACTTCTCAACTCTACAGTGTTGTTTTTTTTTTTTTTTTCTGTATGCGGGCCTCTCACTGTTATGGCCTCTCCCATTGTGGAGCACAGGTTCCAGACGCGCAGGCTCAGTGGCCATGGCTCACAGGCCCAGCCACTCCACGGCATGTGGGATCTTCCTAGTCCGGGGCACAAACCCACATCCACTGCATCAGCAGGCAGACTCTCAACCACTGCACCACCAGGGAAGCCCTCTACAGTGTATTTAAATTCACCCCAAGACACTTAGCATGCTATAGAAGACTTTCTACTCTAGTTTATGCTTCTCATTTTCTTTTTTCACCCCAATACCTCACTGTTATCATGAGAGAACATCATCTGTCTTCATCTAGCTGCCAAACTAGTCTTCCCTGCATATATGAATATATAGAAACAATTTCTGGCACTTGTTTGAAAGGAAAAGGAGGTGGTATAGTCTAAACTAGTGAACAGGAAGTCAAAAATAACTTGTGATTCAAGAATAAGAGTATATCTTCAGTAAAGAATGATGTGGTCTATAGAAGTGAATTTTACAGATATGTTAAGACTCACAATTCAACCAAAATATCTGCAGCCTGAGAAAGGACTCCCTAATCTGTGTCATTTTCTGCTTTGATAACATTAAAAAAAATAAACTACTCACTTAACTGATTTATACAAATATGACAATAAACTATTTAAATTTTGGCTGATTATAAAATAACATTATTCCATTCTTATTACCGTAATGAAGAGATAGTATTAGGAAACTCTCTATATCAGTAGTTTTTTATCAAATGGTGTTCAGTTAATACCATAGACTTTCAGTACATGAGCTTATGTAAGCAATTACAAGTTGTTTCTCTTTCTGTAGCTATATGCTGCCCATAGATATGTTTTGTTTGAAACACACTGAAAAATTCAGAATAAATAATAGAATATTCAACATTTCAAAATGAGAGAATTGGGAAGAACTTCTGGAATGACAGAGTAATGACTTCCAAAAAGTTCACTCCTCCATTGAAGCAAAAAGAACAGTGGAAAAAATGTCAAAATTAACTTCTTTAGAACCTTGGAAATTAACCAAAATCTTGCAACAATTCTAACAATGTTTTTCCAAGAAAAACAGCTGACTCTGTAAGAGTGAGCACTGGGACATTTTAACTTGTCCTATTTTCACCTTTTTCTCCCCAACTCCATGGGGCTCTTGAAAACCAAGCCCTACAACCAAGATAGATTTGAAAGTGAGCACCCGGCAGTCACTGCAGAAGGAAGTAGGATTAGAAACCTCCCCCAAACCCCATCCTCAGAGAATTATCAATACTTGACATTTCTATAGCTTCTTGGAAAAGATCCATTCATAGGACCTATCTTTATCAGATCTAATGCAGAACTTGTTAAAGAGGGCAAAGCTCTTCCTACAGAGTTAGTCAAAACAAACAAAACAAAAATCAAAACAAAACAGGGCAATTGTTTAACATCACAATGCTTGAGTTGGCAATATGAGATAGGGAAAATAAGAGGCTGACCAAAACATTTAAAAGGAATTGCTAGGGAATGAGATACCCACAAGTGTCTTTGGAACACTCTGACATACTTCTGTAGATATAGAATTGCATGCACTGTGTAAGGCTATTTTCATGTCCAGGAAAGACCTGAGAAGGCCCTAATCTTTCATCTCTGGCTAAGCCTCAAGACTCTATCCAAGCAGGAAATGAGGCTACAGAGAGATTTAAACTGCTGGAGTGCTGGAGGTATGCCCCAACACACACATACACAGAGGTTCTTGGTGAAAGGTTGGAAGTCTTTAAGTTTCAAGGTATTAAGAAAATCTCAGTCAAACAAGAGGTCACTACTAAGCTAACTAAGCAGACTTCAGTGGCTGCACATGGCAAACATATAGGCTTGTAATCAGTTTAGAGTAGTCACTAAATAAACAAATGGGAATAAAAACATCAAGAACAAAGAGCAACAGAAACAAACTCTGAAGGGGGAGAGGAAACCTGACCTCCAGAGTTGTCACATTATATTATTTAAAAGTCCAGTTTCAACAACAACTAAAATGATACATACAAATACAAAGGAAAGTACAGACCATACCCAGGTTGGGGGAGGGGGAGATCAACAGAAATAGGCCTTGAGGGAGCCCAGATCATGACCTTACTACACAAGACTTTAAATTGGCTATTATAAATATAATCAGGAAACCATGGCTAAAGGATTAAAGGAAAGTACAAGTACAATACAGTGTCTCACCAAAAGTGTATTATCAATCAAGAAATAGAAATTATTAAAAAATAATTCTGAAGAAATTTTGTAAAACAAAAATTATGAAGTAGAAAATAAAAATAATTGATGTGAACAATTTGTTATAGCAGCTCAACAACATATTTGGGCTGTCAGAGAAAGAATCAGCAAACTTGAATATAAGACAATTGAAATTATCCAGTCTGAGGAACAGGAAAAAGAAAAGAAAGAAAAAAATTTAAAGAACCTCAGAGATATATGGTGGATCATCTAGCATACTAACATATGCATAATAGCATTCCCAGAAGGAGAGGAGAAAAATTAAGAAGCAGAAAGAATATAAAGAAATAATAACCAAATATTCCCAACTGTTGCAAAGAACATCCAAGAAGCTCCATGTACTTCAACTAAGGTAAACTCAAAGAGATCCACACTTAGGCAAGTAACTGTCAAAGTACTGAAAGAAAAAGACAAATAGAAAATCTTCAAAGCAGCATAAGAAAAGTTATTTATAATGCACAATAATAACAATTGATTTAACATCAGTAATCATGGAGGCCAGAAGGAAGTGGAATAACATATTCAAAGTGCTAAATAAAAATGTCAAAAAAGAGTCTTATTTTCATTAAAACTATTCTTCAATAATAAAGAAAAGTTTAGATATTCCAGATAACTTTTCACAAACCGGCCTGCTCAACAAGAAATGTTAAAGAAAATCCTTCAGGCAGAAATGAAAGAGCATTAAACAGTAACTAAATCCATACAAATATGTAAAGATCATCAGCAAAAATATCTACATAGGCAAATATAAAACATAGTATAAATGTATGTTTATTTACAATACATTTATTCTTCCATAGAATCTAAATGACAACTACATTAAAAAATGATTATATATCTGTGCGATGGGTTTAAAGTGAACAAAGATGTATTTTATGTGACAAAAATAACAAAAAGTGGTAAATGAAATGGAGCTAAATTGGATCAATTTTCTTTGTATATTTTCAATTTAATAGCTGTCAAGTCAAGCTAGACAAATTTTTTAAAAGACACTAACTTCTGAAACTGACTCAAAAACAAGAAGAAAATCTGAATAATGAGTGATTGTATTAGTAATCAAAATGCTTTCCACAAAATCATCCCCATGACTTCACTGGTAAACTCTATCAAAGATTCACAGAATTAAAAATACCAATCATTTAAAAATTCTTCCAAAAATAGAAGAAGAGGAAACAATTTGTAAACTCCTTCTATGAGGCCAGGATTACTCTGACACCAAAACCAGACCTTGACATTGCAAGAAACAAAACAAGACAAAAACAAACTAAGACCAATATTTTATGAATATAGAAGCAAAAATTCTCAATAAAATACCCAGAAACAAAATGAAGCAATATATGAAAAGAATTATACATTATGACAAACTGTGATCTACTCCTAGAATCCAAGATTCGTTTAACATCTGAAAAATCAATGCATATAATATACTATATTAATAGAATAAAGGGCAAAGTGTGATTATCTCAGCAGATGCAGAAAATGTAATTGGCAAAATCCAAAATATTTTCATGACAAAAATCACTTAACAAACTAAGAATCAGCCTTATTCCTCATAAAAAAGCAAACAACAACAAAAAAACTATTAGAACTATGACAATAACAAGCATTGGCAAGATATGGAGAAATTGGAACCATAGTACATTGCTGGTGGGATTGTAAAATGAAGCAGCCATTTTGGAAGAGAGTTTGACAGTTCCTCAAAATGTTAAACATAGAGTTACCATATTACACAGAAATTCTACTCCTAGGTATATAACCAAGAAAAATTCTACTCCTAGGTATATAACCTAGGAGTATAAAAACTTGTATAAGAATATACATACTAGTATAGTAGTCCAGAGTGGAAACAATCCAAATGTCCATCAACTGATGAATGTATAAACAAAATGTGGTATATCCATAAATAATATATTATTTAGCAATTGAAAAATGAAGTATTGATATATGCTACAGTATGAATGAACCTCGAAAACATTGTGTTAAGCTGTAGTGATTTTGAAGAATTTCAAAGCTGGTCAAGAAAAATACATATAACCATGAGGTGATAGTAGCACATAATGAGCTTTATGTGGGCAACACTTTGGCAGGTTTGCATTTGGAGGTGAGATGGGGAAGAGAACTCCTCATAGTATGAAACTTTTCAGAGGTTATGGTATGAGGACCACAACCCAAAAGAGGAGAAGGCCAAGGGTACTCACAGAGGAGCAGAGTGAGGAACTCACAGAGAAAAGGAGAAGAATCAGAGAGGAGAGTTCATGTGTCTAGGTGATGTTGCTGCACAACACCATGGGGAGAGTTTGGATCAGAGATCTGTGAAGGGCAACAATGGCTTGGGTCACTATAGCCTTGGAGTTGACCTTATCTATAGCTAGTAGATGTTGAGTGTAGTTTCTCTAGACCAGAAATATATGAAGGGCAGCATTGGCTGCTTTATGGCTAAAAATCTGCTTATTTGGGCTTTATTTAAAAACAACAGGATGTGTAACAATTTGAGTTTGATGTCAGTGAGCTTTTGAGCTAACAGGTGCTAGTCTGCTATGAAGAAGCCAACAACATAAGACTAATATAGAGAAGCCATCTTTGGCTCATGTATATCACATAAGCAGAAAAAAACACGGGAAAAGGACTACATGTTATATAATCCCATTTATATAAAATATCCATAATAGGCAAGTTCATAGAGACAGAAATTAGATTAGTGGTTGACATTGCCATGAACTGTGTGGAGAGAGGAATTGGAATTGATTGCTAATGGGTACAGGGTTTCTTTTTGGTGTGATGAAAATGTTCTAAAGTTGGATAGCGGTGATGGTTGTACAACTGAATATACTGCAAAACAGTGTATTTTTCACCTTAAAAGGATGCATTTTATTGTATGTTAATTACATAGCAATAAAGCTGTTACATAAAAAGAGTTCCCCTAAAAGTTCACATTTCTAGTTTCTTTTTATTAGTACGAGAGTAGTTATTTCAAAAATTAGCATGGGCTTCATATTCACTGCCCTCTTTAAGTGTGGCATCTTCTCAGTTTTCTACAATGTCCACTTAGTCTTGCTTTACCCATTTATGTTACCTGCCTGTTCCCTGCACATATTTGAGTTTGTAACTCTTAATCTATGTTCTCAAATTTTCCTCCCTTTCTTTCTTCTTGTCTTTTTTTTTAAAAAAAAGTATTCAACATTTTCTACTCTCTTAATGCCAACTATTGCTTTCATATTCTCTACCATATTTTACCATTTAGTAATATAATTTTACTTTAACAACATTACAACAAAAGGTCAGAAAGTTATGTGAATTTTACAAGTAATATCTTTATTTTAAAAAAATTTAATGTTTCATAGCAAAATAGCATAGAATTGTAGTGCAAAATAAGACTTTAATGACATCGTTGTAATGAACTAATAGTGAGATACCTTAGCTTTCTCCCCTTTGATTCAGTGTCAGTTCAAACCTATTCACCTGAACATTTGTGATTATGAATTGAAAGAAAAAAATAAAGTAGAAAAGCAGAAAGAAGAATGAAACTAATTATAAATGGGTTGAAATAATTAGATTTGATGAAAGAAGACTGAGTAAAATTAATATAGCAAATAGTCTATCACCATTATTAATCAATCAAAATACACAAAGTAAAAAACAGGTGGTTTTTCTCCCTTTTGAATTGAGGTAGAAGGACCTTTTCATTTCTTGTTATAGCTCAAGTGCATATTAAATACCTTCTCTCCTATCACATATTCTCTGGTAACAAGGCACCATGATGGTCCTCAATATTTCTGCCTACACTTGGCTGGTACATTCCACAAGAAAAAGGACTGATGTGTGTGATGAAAAGGACCTGATGAAGTGATGGTATGTGACTTTTAAGTCATAAAAAAATGTGGCTGCTTACACCTTGCTCTTTCGGAATAGTCAGATACCAGATTTCAAACAGTCCCATGGAGTGGCCCACATGGAAAAATTGAGTTCTGCTGCTGACACCAGTACCAACTTGCTATGTAAATGAGCTACATTGAAAGTAAATCTTCTAGTCCCACTCAAACTTTCAAATGACTGTGATTCCAGCCAATATCTTGAAATCTCATGAAAATCCCTGAGGCAGAACAACTTCAATTAACTCTTTTCACACAATGTCTCTAATTCAGTCTCTGCTGGATTCCTTTGGAAAGAGTCAGTTGTACGCAACATTCATAGCTTTCAGCCAACAGAAAACAGAATCAAAACTGCTGGGGCAGTTTTGTTTTCATTAAGATTTCAATTCAGAAACATAAGGGTTAGAAGCTTTCCATGGTTACCATTAAATTAAAATATTAACAGAAAAAAATGACAATGTAAGTATGACAGAAAACAATACAACTGAAAATAGAGATATGTGAATAGCAAGTTGCCACACATTGTGTCAAGTAATTAAAAGTTCAGAAATACTAAAACATAGTAATAGTAATACTTAGGCTAGAGTTAACTTAATCACATGCCAGCTATTAACACCACAGAAACGAAATCACTATATGCATTTTTCATCTGTTCTCCTGATTTTTTGTATTTTTTTTAAGCTTAGATTTTTTTTAAATTTATGTATAGTAGGCACATTATTAAATGTGGACATTGGAAAAAAGCTTTGTGTTAGCCGAACAGAAAACATAATTTGACACTAAGTGGTAGGTAGCCATATTGGATTGTTACTATTGTGAGACTGGCAAGATTTTTATGACATTTGTTTTTCCCTGAGGAGTTAAATGTGTCAGGATGAGATGGCATATAATGTTTTGTGACAATAGCTTTCTTTAGGTTGTATTGGGCATAATGTCTTATATTTTAGATATGGAAATCTTTCCATCCATAGAAATTGAGAGCATTGTAGAGAAGGGTATGAAAGCAACATTTCATTAATACAGATATTTCTGCACAGAATATATAATTAAAAGAATTCCAAGGCATATGTTTTCATCCTACATATTCTTACATACACATATTTTGAGAGGTCTTTAAATCAGAGGTTTTGAAGGTAACTAAAATAATGTTAATGAAAACTCTCTCTCTCTGGATTTATACCATATTGATGTCATCTTTCAACATTTATTTTTACTGCCTGTAATTGTGTATTTTTGTATCCATGGAAGTAAATCATAGTCCACTGCACATTTTCTTGCTTTTTAAATATATATATATATATATAGGATGGAGAACACAATGTAACTTTATGATTGCTGATACTGATTCTATAATTAAAGAAAATTTTGGAGTTAGATAGTTCCTGCCTACATTACTTAGAAAAGATGTTGCACTTGACTGGACAAAAGTCTAGTGTATTTGGAAATATTTGTCATACTCAATATATCAGTTCCCTACTAAATTGCCAGTATCACACCTGCTTTCATCACCTTGAATGCCTTAGGAATTTTCTCCAATAGATATTTTAAAATTATTATTGTAAATTTCTGGTGTTATTTGCAAGATTCTTTAGCACATTTCCTACTTGAAGGAAATATTCAAATATTTGTAGGAATAGATACATGTAATCTTTATATGGGGTCTAAAAGGGACAGGGCAAGATTCAGTTTCCATCTTAAAAGTATTGATCAATTTACTTATTTATTTATTTATTTGGTGAGGATATGAAAAGAGAAGACAAGCAGAGTGGTATCTGCCTCTCATTCTGGCATGAAGGCCCATTTGCATCAAACAAAAAGAGGAGTTTTGGTGTGCAAAATACTTTGTGAGAACATTGCACTGCTCAACTAAAAGTGTTTTAGAGAATGGAGATCAAGATGGTGGTGTAGGATAATGCTGAGCTCAACTTCCCTAATAAAACAAACCAAAAAATGCAACTACATGTGGAACAACTCTTGCTGAAAATGACCTAGAATCTGGCAGAACAGCTCTTCTACAAAAAAAGGCTATAAAGAAAGATACACACAGAGTTTGGTAGGACGGAAGGAAAAATGATCAGGTTGGGACCCACACCCCTTGTGGGTGTACCCAGAAGAGGAGGAGGATATCATGGGCTCTGGGATCTTCCCTGGGGAGGGAGGGGATTGTGTCACATATTAGACACCCCAGCCCTTGGGATCTGACACCAGGGAGAAAAGCCCTCTTAGCTTGTTTGAAACCCAGTGGAGTTTACAAAAGGGCCATAAGAAACAAAGATTCTTCTCCTGAAGAGTGTTCACACAGTCTTGCTTACTCTTGGTCTCAGTGGAGACCAGTGGAGGCAGCAGATTGAAAACTGCTGGGGGCTCTGGTTGGCTTGCAAGACCACCCCAGCTTGCCTGACAGCCTGTACCAGGCTCCTGCTCCAGCTCTTATTTCTGCTCCTCACTAAGGTGGAGGCTGCTGTTGCCAAGGAGAATATGCACAGTTAGACATTATTGGGTCCTGATCCTGCCTCTAACCAGGGCAGAGGCAGCCATTTCCAGCAGGCATGTCTCTACCCACATTTAAGCAAAGTGAAACTACTTCCAAGGAACATACAGCCATTGCCTATGGTAACAAAACTAGCTAAGTATTGTGTCACCAACTGCTCCAGCCCCAACTCAGACTTTAATCAAGGAGCTCACATCAGGAAAAAAGTGCAACCAGCACAGAAGTGTAGGCCCAAGCCTTCAGGCCTCGGCCATGACCTGAACCAAAGTGGAGGTTACCATGACACTCGGGAGAAACCCAACTCCCTCAGGGATCATTACCATAGGGCAGTATGACCATTGAGCATAGAAGCAGCCCTAGCCTGCACATGAACTTAGCTCTAGTCCCTCCAACTCCGACTTCCCGACCAAGGTTGTGGCTGCCAGCACTCCCTGAAAGAAGATATGGGTGATGCTCTCTTCAGATCCAACTCTCACCAAACCTACTGACAGCCACAGTAGGTGCATATGGACACTCTCACACAAGGGCACACCTTTAAGACCAGAATAGGTAACTGTTTCACCTAATTTCCCAGAGATGGAGAAAGTTAAGCAAAATGAGAGGACAGAGGGAATGTGTTTCAAAAAAACGAGAGAGAAAAAAAACAAAACAAAACAAAACAAAACCCTGAAACAAGGCCTGATGAAACAGAGGTAAATAATTTACTCGATAGAAAGTTCAAAGCAATAGTAATAAAAATGCTAACTGAACAGGGGGAAATAATAGACAAAAAGAATGAGAATTTCAACAAAGGACTAGAGTATATTAAAAAAGAACCAGTCAGAGCTGAAGAATACAATAACTGAAAAGAAAAACACAATAGAAAGAATTAACAACAGATTAGGTGATACAGAAGAACAATAAGTTATCTGGAAGATAGAATAATGAAAATTACTAAATCAGAAAAGCAAAAAGTATAACAAATTTTAAAAAATGAGGATACTTTAAGGGACCTCTGGGAAAACATCAAGCATGTTAACATTTTGCATTTTAGGGGTCTCAGAGGAGAATAGAGAAAGGGATATAAAATATAATTGATAAAATTATGGTTGAACACATCCCTAACCTGAAAAAAGGAAACAAAATCCAACAACATATAAAAGGCATCATAAAACATGATCAAGTTAGATTTATTCCTGGGGCTCAAGGATGATTCAATATTCACAAATCAATCAAAATGATTAATTTTACATTAGTAAAATGAAGGATAAAAATCATATGATCATCTCCACAGATGCAGAAAGAGCATTTGACCAAATTCAACATCTGATCATGACAAAACTCTTATCAAAGTTGGTATAGAGGGAACATTTCTCAACATAATAAAGGTTATTTATGATAATCCCACAGCTAACATCATATTCAATGGTGAAAAGCTGAAAGCTTTTCCTCTAAAATCAAGAACAGGATAAGGATGCCCAGTTTTGCCACTTCCATTTAACATAATATTGGAAGTCCTAACCACAGCAGTTAGACAAGAAAAAATAAAAAGCATTCAGATTGGAAGGGAAGAAGTAAAACTAACAGTATTTGCAAATAACATGATACTCTATGTAGAAAACCCTAAAGTCTCTACCAAAAAACTAGCAAATGAATTCAGCAAAGTTGCAGGATACAAGATTACTACACATAAATCTGTTGCTTTTCTGTACACTAATAATGAACTATCAGAAAGAGAAAGTTTAAAAAAGTCTTGTTTAAAATTGCATCAGAAAGAATAAAATACCTGGGATAAATTTAACCAAGGAGGGGAAATACTTATATTCTGAAAACTATGAAATATTGATGAAGGAAATTTAAGATGATGCAAAGAAATCAAAACATATCCTGTGCTCTTGGATTGGAAGTATTAATAATGTTAAAATGGCCATGCTATCAAAAACAATCTGCAGATTTAATGTAATCCCTATCAAAACACTCATGACATTTTTCATAGAACTAGAAAAATCATGCACAAGTCCATATGGAACCACAAACGTCTTTGAATTGCCAAAACAATCTTGAGAAAAAGAACAAAGCTGGAAGTATCATGCTCCCTAACTTCATATTAAACTACAAAGCTAGATTCCACATAGAAGCAATACCATATGACATTCATCTTTCCCTGTCTGGCTTATTTCACTTAGTATGATTAATTTTTATGTCCATCCATACTGCTGAAAATGGCAAATGAATTTATGTACAAACAAAAATAGACCCTCAGACATAGAAAACAAATTTATGGTTACCAAAGGGGAAAGTGGGGGAGGGACAACTTAGGAGTTTGGGATTAACATATACACACTACTATATATAAAATAGATGACCAATAAGGAACTACTGTATAGCATAGGGAGCTATACTCAATATTTTGTAATAACCTATTAGGGAAAAAATCTGAAAAAATATATATATGTAAGTATAACTTAATAACTGTATGTATAACTGAATCACTTTGCTGTACACCTGAAACTAACACAACATTGTAAATCAACTATAAGCCAATGAAATAAAATAAAATGTAAAAAAATAAACACAAAGCTCCAGTAATCAAAACAGTATGGTACTGGCACAGAAACAGGCACATAGATTAACACGACAGAAGAGAGAGGCCAGAAATAAACTCACACACCTATGGTCAATTAATTTACAACAAAGGAAGCAAGAAAATATAGAGAAGAAAAGACAGTCTCTTCCATAAGTGGTGCTGGGAAAACTGGACAGTTACATGTAAAAGAATGAAATTAGAACACTTTCTCACCAATATAAACAAATAAACTCAAAATGTATTAAAGACTTTAATGCAAGACCTGAGACCATAAAACTCCTAGAAGAGAATATAAGCAGAACACTCTTTGACATGTAACAATAATTCTTTGATCTGTCCCCTAAGACAAAGGAAACAAAAGCAAAAATAAACAAATGGGACCTAATTAAACTTAAAATCTTTTGCAAAGTATAGGAAATCATTGACAAAATGAAAAGACAACCTACAGAATAGGAGAAAACATTTCCAAATGATCTGACATACAGGGGTTTAATATCCAAAATATATAAACAGCTCATATAACTCAATATCAAATAAACAAAAACAAAAACAAAATTTTAAATGGGCAGACCTATATAGAGACAGTTTTCAAAGTTGACTTACTGATGGCTAACAGGCACATGAAAACATCCTCAACATCACTAATCTTTAGAGAAATGCAAATCAAAAAAACAATGAAATATCATCTCATACCTGACAGAATACTATCACAAATAACAAATGTTGTTGAGGATGTAGAGAAGAGGGAATACTTGTACACTGTTGGTAAGAGTGTAAATTGGTGCAGACATTATGGAAAACAGTATGGAAGTTCCGCGCAAAACTAAAAATAGAACTATTAATACCATATGATCCAGCAATTGCACTCCTGGGTATATATCTAGAAAAAAATTAAAACACTAATTTGAAGAGATATATGTACTTCAATGTTCATAGCAGCGCTATTTACAGTAGCCAAGATACTGAAGTAACCCAAGTGCCCATCAACAGATGAATGGATAAAGAAGATGTGGTGTATATATATATATATATATATATATATATATATATATATATATACTCAGTGGAAAAGAATAGAGAATGACAAATACCATATGATTTCACTTATATGTGGAACCTAAAAAATAAAACAAACAAATGTATATAGCAAAACAGAAACAGACACACAGTTAGAGAAAACAAACTAGTGTTTACCAGTGGGGAGAAAGGGGCAGGAGCAAGATAGAGGTATAGGATTAAGAGATATAAATTACTAAGTATAAAATTGATATGTAACAGGATATATTGTACAACACAGGGAATCCTAGACATTATCTTATAATAACTTTTAATGGAATACAATCTGTAAAAATACTTAATCACTATGTCGTATACCTGAAACTAATATAATATTGTAAATCAACTATACTTCCATTTAAAAGATACAGGGCACAAAATACTGAAGGTGTCACTAGACAGACAAGTCCCCCCACCCCCCCGATTCTGACCCTGTGCTTTGGGGATTGCCAAGCTGTACAATATTCTGAGTGAGAAGTTTCTTCCATACCTACAAGTAGGACCTTTCTGGGGGATGTGTAATTTGGCCACTGGAAGGAAGGCCACTGCCAGGCAACTCAGAAAGAGCTCTTAAGGTTGATTTTCAGAGAACATATTGATCTGTCTGTACTCCATTAATTTTTCTAGTCTTAAGTATTTATTCCAGAAATGGACTGTCTCTGTGACCTATCTGAATTCTAAATTAAAAGTCATCAGATTTAACATTATAGCACATTTATTTCATTGTATTCATCATGGGACTTGTCATCCCATGTGGTCAGGGACCATATCTAATTGGTTTATACATGTCTATTTATTGACAAGCCCAACTTGCTAATTAAAAGTTCATCTTAGATGCTCAAAACTGTTCCCTACACCCTAATTAACTAAGTAAATGAATTAATAAAATGGCCCCCATGTTTCCTCCACTTAACAAAACTGTAAGAATCTTCAAAATCCTGGTTTAAGTTCCCTGTGTACACTCCAATCCCAAATTAATTAATCAATTCAAAACACTTTATCATATAACAGTAGGAAAGGTATTAGGTAAAATACACTGTACTTATTTATCTCGCTTATCTTTTTAATCACTTATTTATATTATTAACTCCTTATATATGGTTTATATCTGTACTAAATTATTAAGTGCTGGAGTATATCGTTTGAATCTCACAAGAAACTAAATGCTTACAGATTGACTATCGTTATTTAATGAAAATCTTTTTCCTCATAGAATATGTCACTAGTTTAACTTTTATTCAATACTTCATATTAATTACCACAACGTCCCCTTTGCACTGTGTGTGAGGGTCCTTCATTTTCAGTCATATATCTTCTTGCATGTAAATATTTCTGTGTTGAGGAGGGTGTGGCTAGGGAATTTAGGGAGACAAAAGAAATGATACAAATATAATCAATTTTGCTCTATTTTATTGACAGAAAATGAGTCAAATGTGTCAGCTTGGGCTTCCTTGGTGGCGCAGTGGTTAAGAATCCACCTGCAAATGCAGGGGACACGGGTTCAAGCCCTGGTCTGGGAAGATCGCACATTCCGCAGAGCAACTAAGCCCATGAGCCACAACTACTGAGCCTGCGCTCTAGAGCCCGCGAGCCACAACTACTGAGCCCACGTGCCACAACTACTGAAGCCTGCGAGCCTAGAGCCTGTGCTCCACAATAAGAGAAGCCACTGCAATTAGAAGCCCGTGCACCGCAACCGAGAGTAGCCCCCGCTCGCCGCAACAAGAGAAGCCACTGCAATGAGAAGCCTGCGCACTGCAACTAAGAGTAGCCCCCGCTCGCCACAACTAGAGAGAGCCTGTGCACAGCAACAAAGACACAATGCAGCCAAAAATAAAAAATAAATTTTTTTAAAAAAGGTGTCAGCTTGTAAATAAAATGTTTTTATTTCAAAAGCATGTTTATTCTATCAAATTTTGCCTTTCTAAGAGAGAACCTAACCTCACAAACTTCTATATTTTTTATATCATTAAGCAAGGCAACAATCTTCATTTAGACAAATTACTATCTGCAAAGAGCCACCTCATGGCACAACCAACAGAATTCTTTTCACTTGTCGTTCTGTGTAATTAGCAGCAATTCCACCCTTCCCTAGCCCATCCCTGCACAGATAATAGTATGAATGGGATCCAACGTGGAATGCAAAAGCCTTGCTTTTGAGAAAGAAATTCATGTAAATCACAGTCTATGAGTTTTCACAATTTTTTCTTCCTTCTATAACTTTGTACACAGATATATTAACACATAATTTGTAATTCACAATATTGTAATCATTTGATTATGAATCATCCTCAAAGTAATTAATTTGTAATGATTTCTTCTCAAAGTCTATCCCAGCTCTTTGCACTTAGTAGGTATTAAATAATTGTCTAAATATCTCACCCATCATAGGAATTACCTGGCAGCATTATGTATCTGTCTATCTTATATATACCCCTATATCCTTTTTAATTCTAACTATAACTAAAATCCAGCAAGAGAAGCAGTCCTTGTAACCAGTTAAATATTTGAAGGGATTATAAAGACTTATTTAAACTAAACGATTTGCAATTAGCGCAATGTAATGTATCTCTCTGTATATCAGATTGGAAAACTAATAGGGTGAAAATATATCTACCTATAACACATACTTGCACTTTTGTCAATGTCTAAATATTTTGTTTTACTAAGAGAAATGTTTATTGCATTTTGCTGTTATCCAATATAGTGTTACATATTGTGAATTACAGGGATCTTATCTATGAACAATATATCTGGTATATATTTAGAAGTGGTAGGGGTAATATTCAATGAAAAGGTCTTCTAGAATAATTTCATAGCTTGTAGTACTGAGTCAGTAATTTCCTAATAAAAAGTTACCAACGTTACCCAGCTTCATTAAAATTTCTAGAATATTTTCATCTGTACATATTTTATATTTTATCAAAATAGTTCAAACATGTAGAAAATAATGTGGTATAATATTCACTCATGCATTTATCTTTCTATATTTAGAGTTCACTTCTCCCTCCTCTTCTCTGTGTAAAAGAGCTAAAGACACCTTCCCTATCATGTTCTCCAAACTTTTTTCTTAAGGTAACCAAAGTTTTGAAATATAGTGCACTTGCTATATACTTTTACTATTGAGAGATAATAGAACATACATATACTGGTCTCTGCCCTCAGTCCCTGGCACAGAACTCCTAAAACCTTTGTAATTTCCAAGTGATAATAGCACCAGAAGCATCTTGTGTTCTATTGAGGTAATTCTGGATGGACCCCTGGATGGCTCTTAGATGAGGGCTGGTCACCAGAAAGACTGAACCATGATTAGAAGCTGCTAATTTTCAGTCTGGCCCCCACATACCTCTAGAGAGGGGAAAGGACCTGGAAACAGAGTTCATGATTGATCATGCCTACATGAGGAAACCTTCATAAAATCCCAGTGGGATTTTCCATAAAAAGAATGGGGGTTCAGAGAGCTTTCAGGCTGGCAAACACATCTCTCATCAGGGACAGAAGCTCTGGTGCTCGGGACAAACCTAGACCTCGCCCTTTGTATCTCTTCATCCTGCTGTTTATCTGTATCCTTTATCATCTGAAGTGGGGTGGGAGCAGTCTTGTGAGACTGAGTCCTTACCCGTGGGACCTGACACTATCTCCAGGTAGATAATGTTAGAATTGAGTTAAATTATAGGACACCCAGTTGATGTCTCAGAGAATTGTTTGTTGTGGGGAAAACAACCGCCCACATTTGTTGACCGGATGTGTCACAAGTGAAGTATTTTCTGTGAACAGTAAAGGAGATACACATTATCCCCCATTCACTATAGACTGAACTGAGGTTTTCCCTACAACAGGAGAAAAAAGAGTGAGTTTTTCATCTTAACTACATATATGTGTGTGAAAATGTATGTATTCTTACAATATATACTATTCTTTATCACTTAAGAATGACATAAAATATCAAATTCCATAAGTCCTTTGATATCTTGGACAAATATATAATCCAGGTAGATTGTAAAATAAATAAACATACTGTACATACATGTAACTGGGCAAGTCCCTCCCTCCTCGGGAAAGACAAGTAGTATAATAAGAGCTCATTTATGAACATTTATTCCATTCTAAGCAATATTCTAAATGTATTACATGAGTTTTTTCTTTATTCCTCACAATAAACCTAAGAGGTAAGTGCTATAAGTTTCTCATTTTCCAAATAAGTTAAAGGAGACAAGGAGAGATATTTGTCTGTGGTCACTTGGTCAGTATGTGGCAGACCTGAGATTCGAACCGTGGCAGACAGATTCCAGAATCTTCTTCTTTTAGCTACTTTCTTGTACATGAAGTTTGATTTTGTGAACCATCAAATAGTTACTACTCTTTACACATTGACATAATAAAATTGTGGTACTTATGAGAGACAAACAAACCTATGAAAATTGAATGCTAAATCCTTAATGTTAGATACTAGATCCCTTTGAAAATCTGATGAATACTATGGACTTTCCCCTCAGAGATTTGGGTGTACATACATGTGTACACATATAAGTGTACATTACATTGTTTTGTGTTGTATTTTAGAGTTTCGTTGGCCAGATTAAATACTAATTAATGAAAGTAAAGATAAATAAACACTCTCTATATTGTTCTTTTCCCTAATACTTTTAAAAATTATTTTAACCAATTTTTTCTTTTAGTTATAAAATATTTTAGATAGATTTGTTTATTTTTTAGTAACTTTTAAAAACACAGGGCATAATGGTCTACTAGCATGTTTTATAATCAGTGTTTAGGTAACTCTCAAAGGCTATTCAACATTCCATGTAGTTTAACTCTGATATAAATATCTCTAAGAGCATAGAAAGGCAGACAATTATTTTGGGGTTGAGGATATTTTGTCGGCTGGCTTGAAAATGTTGCTATTTTCAGCAACATTTTTTTTTGGAAGGGGGCTGATCACATTAAATCAATATGCTATACTTGTCACCCTTACCTTGATTATGATAGCTACCAGCTCCTTAATAATAAAAATAAATGGAACAGATTCTTGTAGGAAACTTTTTTATTTTCTCCACCCAAGGCTCATCAATGAACATTTATAGAAATAATATGTTGAGTGTGAGAAGTTAGATTAATAATGTTCATATCAAAGTGGAGAAAAAAATCTGTAAATATCTTTTTTAAAGATTTGGTAACTATTAGCCAGACCATTTTAAGTGGCAAGTAGTAAAAAAATCCAATGCAAATGAAATAGGTTAGTTAAACACAACTAAAAGTCTAAAACTAAACTGTCCCCAAGCACGGCTTGACCAGTGATACTAAACAATTTTTCAGCAGTTTGTTCTACACTCCTCTGTATTGCAGCTTCACCTGCAAGCTAGGTCTCCTCATGGTGGACATAAATGTTTGCTACAACCTGGATTACATAACTTGCTTTTTCAGTACAGGAAGAGGCTGCTTCCCAAACCAATGAATAAATTGCTTCACTATGATTGGAGCATCCTGAATCAATCATTGCCACCAGGGGATTACCATATACTAAGTAATGTATTAGAGTTACATAAAGCAATGTCATACATTTCTAGTGCCAAAAGAAATTAATGGTATATGCATTTTTGTTGTTGCGTTTATTGAAAGACATACATATTTGAGTGGTATTAGTGTGACAATTATGGATCCTGGGCTTCACTAATCTACCTCAGATTCTATATTACCAAGTTTATCTGTAATTCTCTGGATTCAGTTCTGAAATGTAAATCTTCTACTTGTCCCCCATTCAGTATTATGTTCATTATGAGAATGGAGTGCATGTCAAGGGTAATATGATAATGGCCAGTTGGCTTTATATTTGTCATATGTGATCCCTGTGAGAATAACCTACAAACATCATTTGTTGATTATCTTTTAGAAATGGCATTTTAACATAGACAACCTTTTGGGAATCCCTTTGAAGACTTCAATTTCTACTGTATGAAGGAAATTGAAATCAACATAATGGAATTAAAAAACCAAAACCCCCAAAACCACACTCTTAATTTTTTTTAATTATGTTTTAACAATAGTCACTTCTTAAAGTTTTGTCATGTTTTCACAAAGTAAGACACTGTATTTATCAGGATCAGTCTCTCTTACTTACCAACACTTTGAAACTTTTAGCAGCTGGACAATTCCTGATAGTAGATTTGAAAGTGAGGGTAAATAGGGTTGTCATAACTAGTCATCAAATCAATCAATAAATCATTCAATCTCTTTTTAACCAAAGTTATATTTTTGTGCCAGTAATAGAAGGAATGTATTATTTCCCCAAAACATATTCTATTTACTGGCCACATTTTGGAAATAAAGTTATTTCATTGATATTCATGCACTTCTAGTATAAATGTTTATATAGTTCAATTAAGAAAGTTTCTATGTCTGTAAATTGACAAGAGGTATACAATGTATACTTTTTAAAAACTACTAGAAAGTAGTGACTTTCCAGAGTTTTTGTGAGAAATTACCTGGTTCAGAATCCAGCACTAACTCAGTATGCAATAAAATAGACCCTTATTTTGTTGCTATTATAATGATTGCCTTTCAATTTTATGCTTTTATGGCATAATCAATTTTTAAAATTTTATTGAGATACAATTGTCATAGAGCACTGTGTAAGTTTAAGGTGTATAGCATAATGATTTGACTTACATATATCATGAAGCGATTACTACAAGTTTAACATCATTATCTCATACAGATCTGTCATCTCATATAGATACGAAAAAAAGAAAAAGAAAATAATATTTTTTCCTTGTGATGAGAAGGATCAATTCTCAAAAACTTTCACACATACCAAATATATGGAAATTTGCATGTTATCCTCTACAGGGTCATGCTAATCTTCTCTGTATCATATTAATTTCAGTATATATGCTGCCAAAGCTAGCACAATCTATTTTTTTAAATGCCTATTTCAGTAGACCTTCCATGTTTACCAGACAAAGCAATTCTTTTTAAAAAATTCTATGTTTCTTTACAGTGAATTAAGTAATGAGGAAGTGATATTCTGTGGTGTATTTTACTAACCAACAAAAGATGAGAGTCTTTCTGAAATATTTATTTTAAGCCTCAGAATTTAAACATTGGACATTTGCTTCTCTGGATCATTCTCAAGATCAAACAATAAACAGTTTGATTTGACGTATTTCCTTTTTGGTGTTTGCTACATCTGTTATAACATAACAAACAATGGTAGAACTTGATGAGAATTTGGAGGAGGATGTATATAAATATACTGAATTTCAACTTGAAAGTTATTAATTTTACCTTGGTATTAAAATAGAGGTAACATTTATTATAGTGTCTATCGGCCAAACAGCATATTTCAAATAATGGCTTCATGATCACAATAATATCTTAAGTGGGTTAGGTACATAACCAATGTAATCTCAAGGTCACTGTTTTACTAAAAACTCATCTAGCAATTTAAATGTCCTAACTCTTCAAATTTTTGAAGACTAAATTTAATCACCCATAGAGGCAAAATTTCCCCCCAATAATATTACTTTTGAAGTACTTAACCTTTAACATAGGGTCAGCTGCCTCTTAGCTTAAAGGCTTTATCCTATTTCTTTTCAGCGTACTTTATATCTAGCTATTTTCCATTCAAATAAGTGCACTCAGGAAGATACACTGGTTTTCCAGCCTGTAATAGAGATAGTAGTCATCCACTCCTCTTAATTTGCTAACTGAAAAAAGAACTTTCAGGATTATATTTGACAGATTTTAATACACAAAGGGCTCATATTGACCCCTAAAATAGCAGATGGAGACAGAATGATCTCCTAAAGTAGCCACCTTAGTTATAAACTGTATTTTAATTGCCTTCATCAGAGTTGTTATTGACTCTAGCTTTAAATGGGATTGCTGGTCAGAGTTGGTAATAAAGTTTTTTTTTTTTTTTTTTTTTTTCTTTTCTGATTATTTCCTAAGCTTTTCAAGGTTTGGAATCCAAACACTCCTACTCGGAGTAAATAGAAAATAAAGTCTAATGAGGACAAAGCCAGGCCCTCCCCCAAAATTATTTTGAATGGTGTATTGCTATGGATGTCCTGATTTCCACTTTTAGAAAGTTTTTATAAAGCAAGATTCAAATGTTGCGGTCATTTCTTTTTCTTTTTCTTTTTTTTTTTTTTTTCGGTACGCGGGCCTCTCACTGTTGTGGCCCCTCCCGTTGCGGAGCACAGGCTCAGCGACCATGGCTCACGGGCCCAGCCGCTCTGCGGCATGTGGGATCTTCCCGGACCGGGGCACGAACCCGTGTCCCCTGCATCGGCAGGCAGACTCTCAACCACTGCGCCACCAGGGAAGTCCTGTGGTCATTTCTTAAACTAAATCAGTCATGTAGTCAATAAATATTTATTGAGGAACGACTCTGTGTCAGACACTTTTCTGAGGCAAGCAGTGGACAAGAGAGGCAAAGACTTTCCTTTCTGGAGCTCACGTTGTAGAGAGACGGATAGGTGGATTTTAGATCGAGTAGTTAGCAAAATGAGGAAGAAAACAAATATTTTTATTTTACATGATAAGTGTTATTAAAAAGAAAAAAACATATTCTGACATACTGAGGGGATACATTTTAGATTTGGTGGTTCAGAAAACCCTTCTCTAGAAGAAATATTAGAGATGTTTTCTGATGAGTACTGTCCGTATGACCAGCTGCAGGTAGAACATTCCAGGCAAAGGGAATAAAAAAATAAAATAAAGTAGCTCATGGGAATATTTATATTTGATCAAAATGTGAACCACGGAGGTTTGATGATATTTAAATTTTTGAAATGTCCTAAAAATATATGAATGTAGTGTTTTAAGGTGGGTTATCTAAGGGATAAAAGAGTTTCCAGTGACTTCAGAAAAAGACGTAGGAGAGCCATCTTGAACCTAATTTTCTTGTTCAATCCCATTGTAACGAAATTTATTAATCCAAGTGTTCAGTTATCATTAACTATCTCTTTCTTCATAGGACAGAAGCTCAATTATTTCAGCTGTCACATTTTAAGTGATCCTCTAAAATACTATTACAAACTATTTAAAAATATTTTTGATTTTCTCAACCCACAGTAAGAAACAGTCTTTATCTTGCAACCTAGTACACACACACACACACACACACACACACACACACACACACACACACAAGAGGCACGTGCACATATAGCTGAAAAATGTTTCACAAAACAATGCTTTCGGTTTCCATGGGTGATGAGTTCTAGTATTTTTTATCATTTCATTTAAAAAATTGCTTCTTGCAACTTACTGAACTGATTTCCTAAGCCACCAATAGGTCTCAATTGAAAGGGTGTTCTAAATGTTATTCAGCAATATGAGCACTCTGATCTATATATTAAAAACAAAAGACAAAGAGCTAGACCAATTACTATAGGCTAATTAAAGCTATTTATACTTTCAGGGAAAAAATTAGCACAGTTCTTCAATATTTTGACAAACACCAAATTCAGAAAAAAAAAACAAAACTGAATTAACTTTTTCTTTGCCCAGCAACATTGTAACTTTGTATTTGCTAGGCAAGCAATGCTTATATTTAATGAAGTAATATAAAGAATTCCCTTACTTGTAAGAGAACTGATTTTCTTTGTCCTGACCCCAGGTATTAGTCTCATTTAGGATGAGAAAGAAGTATTTAAGAATTTAGCAGGAGTGAACTCTAAATTATAGTAAAAGAACAAAAGATATCGGTTCTGAAATTTTATAACAGTGAATCTAACATTTAAAATAAACTTTTAACAGTAATATTTGAAATGTTTACTTAAATTTATTCTCAAATTTTTGACCACCTCAAGTTACAGTGTAACATAATAGAATATGCCAAAAGGAAGTCTCACACAAACAAATTTTGGCTTCAGAATACATATTGACACAGAAAACACTGGATGTTATGGAATTTACCCACAACCTACAATAAAAGAGTCAAGTCACTTTTGGAATGTATGGCTTTCAACCAACTGAAAGCCAGCCCTTGTGGTTCCTTCCCCATTTTCAACTCTGACATCTTAGAGCCTTTTTAAAAAATTTGTTACATTGAGAAAAAATTCTTAAATTGTTACACATATACTGTAAAATCAAGATTGTATAAACGTGTAACCAGAAAGTCAAGTGAGTTCCACAGATTTAGGTAGGAAGTACTCAGACATTGTACATAGGCAAACCAGGGGCCTTGCAAGATGTCTTCTAATTTTTAGGGAGTAGTCCAACTCCTGCAATTTTGCTGGCTCCTTTTCTACTCTGGGTTACCCCAGGGTCAAGCCACCAACGCTGCTGCAAACATTTACAGACTCTATTGTAGATGTGGAAGGTTATGTGGCAGGGTTTCATCATGAATCCCACAAACTTCCCCATCTACTGACTCTGACCACTTGGCCTACTACATTCATGCTTACAAATTCCTTCCCAGGGCAATTAACACACTCCTGCCTTTGGCTCATGTAGGATAGTTCTACCACGTTCAGGCCTCTTGAATGGAAGACACCCCCAGCACCTGGTTTATCTTGAAGTTTCCTGACAACAGAAGGCCTCTCCCCTAAGAAATTCTTAAACACAACACAATATATATGCATGTTTTGAAAGCACCTTATGCAAATCTGAAAAGATGCTTGATCAGCTGTCCCTTCACTTTTCTCCAAGGCAACCTCTGCATTAAGCTCTGGTTGAACTGCAGGCTGCAGATACTTTTGTACTTAGGGAGGAGAAATTTTCAACAAATTCACAAATTTTATCTTGGTGTTTTAAAGAAGAGGTGTCCACATATTTTCATGGTGGACCACATGATCAGAGATCCACATATATAAGCTTTTTTGTTTTGTATGTTTTTTTTCTTAAAACAACTTTACTGAGGTGTAATTTACATAGAATAAACTGCACCAATTTCGAATATACAGTTACATGTGTTTTAACACATTTACACACCTGTGAAACCATCAACATAATCAAGATCATGCTCTAGACACTCACATAAATGAAATCATACAGTGTATACTCTTCTATGTCTAGCCTCTTTCACTCAGCTATTCTTGTTTAGGTTCACACATGTTGTTGTGTTAAACTACTAAGTTTATTCCTTTTCTTCAGCAAGTAGTACTCCATTATACTTATATAACACAATTTGTTTATCCATCACCTGCTGATAGATATTTTTGGTTTGTAGATATATAAACTTTGTGGCTCTTCTAAAATTTAGTATACTATGTAGAAACTAGTTCAAATGCATACATTACAGGAAATATATGTTAATTCCATAACAATTCTACCACATAAATTCTGAAAACATCTGAAGGGTTTTTTTTTTAATTGTATAACATTAAGATAAGTTAGAAGGAAAACAGACAAGAGGACTTAACTATAGTTATCAAATTCTCCAAAATTTCTTCTCAAATTCTTTATTTCTCAGCAAACAATTCTGAAATTTTTAAAAGTAAGAGATTCCATTTAACTCATTCAGCCATGGCGAATGAGTGTGGGTCTCATATTCTCATGAAATCAGTGCATTTTAAAACTGGAATTCTTACTCCTCCTTGAACAATCTACAATGCCCCTGTTTTTTTCTTCACAGATTATAATTCAGCTTGTTTAAGCATTTTGTTACATGAGCAAGAAAGTATAAAGCCCTTGATGTGAGGAAGCAGCTAAGTAAATAACAGTTGGTTTCCAGGAACTAGTCATCTGACATATTTAAATAAACCAAATGCCCATCCTCTGGTTCATCTTAATTCAAATATTGGTAACAGTTAAAAGCACAGTTACCAAAAAAATTCAGAAGCTTTAAAACTTTTCATATTACCTCTTGCAGTGAACCTGACTTGCAAACTTCTCAGCACAGAGTCCATTGACAGAAACTTGCCTTTTGAATTGAATAAAGTTTTAAAAACTCACTTCTACATTATTTCATTACAGGAGTCTATTTGTGGCAAATGAGCTCAATGTTTAGACCAAATATGTCACATTCCTTCTGGCCAAGAAGTTAGATCCTACTAGGAGAAAAATTAATCTAAAAAATGGAGACACTGCAGTCAGTATGTTGGGTGACTCTGTCTTCCAGGATAGAATTAAATCAGAGGAGAGAAACAGGAAGTGATTGGAAATATGAACCTAAAAAGAATCAGGATAAAGGGCGGAAGACCTAAATAGACATTTGTCCAAAGAAGATAAACAGATTGCCAATAAACACATAAAAGAATGCTCAACATCACTAACCATTAGAGAAATGCAAATCAAAACCACAATGAGGTATCACCTCACACCAGTCAGAATTGTCATCATCAAAAACTCTACAAACAATAAATGTTGGAGAGGGTGTGGAGAAAAGGGAACACTCTTGCACTGTTGGTGGAAATGTAAATTGATACAGACACTATGGAGAACAATATGGAGGTTCCTTAAAAAACTAAAAATAGAACTACCATACGACCCAGCAATCCCACTACTGGGCATATACCCTGAGAAAACCATAATTCAAAAAGAGTCATGTACCACAATGTTCATTGCAGCACTATTTACAATAACAAGACATGGAAGCAACCTAAGTGTCCATCGACAGATGAATGGATAAAGAAGATGTGGCACATATATACAATGGAATATTACTCAGCCATAAAAAAGAAACAAAATTGAATTATTTGTAGTGAGGTGGATGGACCACCTCTATCATACAGAGTGAAGTAAGTCAGAAAGAGAAAAACAAATACTGTATGCTAACGCATGTATATGGAATCTAAAAAAAAAAAATGGTTCTGATGAACCCAGGACAGGAATAAAGACACAGACATAGAGAATGGACTTGAGGACACAGGAAGGGGGAAAGGTAAGCTGGGATGAAGTGAGAGAGTGGCATTGACATATATCAACTACCAGATGTAAAATAGATAGCTAGTGGGAAGCAGCCACATAGCACAGGGAGATCAGTTTGGTGCTTTGTGTCCATTTAGAGGGGTGGGATAGGGATGGTGGGAGGGAGATGAAAGAGGGAGGAGATATGGTGATATATGTGTATGTATAGCTGATTCACTTTGTTATACAGCAGAAACTAACACAACATTGTAAAGCAATTTTACTCCAAAAGATGTTAAAAAAAAAAAAAGGCATCAGGATAGAAAGAAAGGCAGAGACAAGGAGACCTTCTTCCTTAGGTAGAAGGGAACTAATGTTGATCATATCTTCCCACCTTCAATCACTTTGAGAACTAGATAGATACCATCGCCCTGCACTCTTACTCATTCAGAACTTTTATCCAGTTCCATCCCAAACCTAGTTTTATTTAAATCATGGATTTCATTTCAATCTTTACAGCTTTTCAAAGAAAAGGAAACACAGCATATTAAGGACTTCAAGAATCAAGCACATGCTTCTGCTTGCCATGATTCAAAAAAAAAAAAAAATCTGCATGCAAATTATCCATTCTCCTTCCCGTCTTCAAGTTACCCACCAATCTGACAAAAGTGTCTTGCTTTTTTTCACCCTAATTATTTATACATTGTGAGGAAATTGTAGGAGTAGAGAGCCCTGTGACTCACAACCAGATTCTTCCTTCTAGGTTGCTTAATGGTTGGCATCTTTGGGCAAAATCATTTTTAGTACTTCCAGTCTATAAAATTTATAAGCATGGAGTCAAGGTTTTTCATCACAAGGGAACTTGTCAAATGTTATTATTATACCCTAATATTCTCATCTAATAACACTGTCTAGAAAGAAAGAAAAATTTCCCCACATTGTTATTCTTAGTGAACCCATGCTGGTTTCTAGTTATCATCATTTCCTTTTCTAGATGCATAGCATGACACTAATTTCTCCAGGTCATTTTACAATAAACCCTGAAATCTGAATTCCTTCTGAAAAATTTCCTTTAACTCGTGTCACTCATCAAAAATACATCATTAAAGGAGAATTCCCTATTTGTTTTACTATCTGTTTCTATACATCTTTTTCTCATTACAACGGAGGGAGTACAATTCTTACCTTAAAAGCCAACTTTTTCATTCTTGCTTCTAGACCCCATCAACTTCTTTATTACCATGGAATCCAGAGTGGTGAAGCAGAGTAAGATAGGAGAGTGGTGGGAAATAAACTTGGAGAGAGAAGCAGAGGCCAAACCCCAAAAGAGGCATATGTTTTAAGCTTCATAAGAGGACATGTGAAGAATTTAAGCAAATGATGATATAGTCTGATTTTATTTGAATGAGTGAGAAAAGCAAATTCACTTGATTTGGGGATTGCATCTTCCTACACATATGACTTGTTTTCACGAGGTTTCCTGAATGCAGAAGGTTTCAGGAGAAATGTGGAATCCAGGAGACCTACGATGGCCTTTACCAATGCTTGTGCATGAAGCTCAGTCAGTGGGAGTTTTAATATTCATGTCGCAGCCTGCCCCCTCTTTATTTTAAATGTGCTTTTTGTCCTGTAGGATATTGAATATGTGCATTGCTTTCACAGAAAGGGAAACAAATAGCAAACAAACTTAGACTAGAGAAGCTATTCCCAGCATCCTCCTAATGCAACCGTCTGTCTCATCTGACCCCAAGAGAGAATTCTAATAATGTTATCATTTCATTCCCATTTCAGGCACTTTACATTTTTATATATGCTAAAGAATTCAGCAAGTCATCCAACTGGCATAAGCAATGGGAAAACTTCCTTTAAAGCACAGGTGTACAAGCAAACAAATTCTTTCTGTGCTTGAAAATTGATCCTTCAATATAGCAAACTTCTCAGCAGTGTGCTGGGCTGGCAGGAAGAGGTGCAGGAGTGCACAGCTGTCAGGTAGAGGAAACAGATGTGATCGCCTCCTCTCACCTTCCAGCAGAGTCGGGAATAGATACTGTCACCCTGAACGGTATTTTCCCAGCCACACTACCAATATGAATTTATTACAAGCAGAGATAAGTCACTCTGTGTGTGTGTTTTTATGACAGAAAAGAAAGAAGGAAGGAAGGAAGGAAGGAAGGAAGGAAGGAAGGAAGGAAGGAAGGAAGGAAGGAAGGAAGGAAGGGAGGAAGGAAGGAAGGAAGGAAGGAAGGAAGGAAGGAAGGAAGGAAGGAAGGAAGGAAGGAAGGAAGGAAAGAAGGAAGGAAGGGAGGGAGGGAGGAAGGAAGGGAGGGAGGGAGGAAGAAAGCAAGGAAGAAAGCAAGGAAATCAAGCAGTGGAGTATTAAACTCTGATGTGAGGTATAAACAGGTGTGATTAGCTGGTTAGCTCTGGATGCCTTGGAGAGATAACCTCATGTCACTGAGGCTATGTTTGGGGCAGTGGGTTGTAAACATCTTTGAAAAGCAAAACAGTGCCAGGAATATATCAGAGTAGCATTAAAGTGAATAGTTAAACATAATGCAGTGGTAAACTTTAGGCTCCAAATTTATCACTGGCACCTGGATATACTAAAAGCCCTAGAATCCTGGAAGGACTCCCTTTGTGACCAGCTCCAGTGGTGGGTAGGCTTTGTTCTGCTGCTAAGTCACAAAAGCTATGATTCCAAATTAAGAAATTAAATCATTATCTCCCAAAGCTTACATTTTTCAAGTAATGTCAAAACCTGAAGCACAACTGAGTAACATCAAATGGAGTTTAATAAAACAGTTTTGTTTAAGAGGAATAGATTTATTTGGCATCTAAGCCACTTCAACCCACTGTTCTTTATAGTATATCTCTGCTTCTTATGAACCTGAAAAAAATCCCACGGTAGACAGACAATCACTTTGATATTGCTACGTCAAGCTTTTTCAACATTTACTGCTTTCTTCAGTCAAATATCAGAGCCACAAAACTGTAACCGGATGCCATGTAACTACTTTGCTTTTCTTTCAAATATTGCTATTACATAGCCTAAGCCAAGCAAACAAGCCTGCACAGCTCTCTAGCTTGTATGTTTCACAGACACCTCTGAGTGCTTCTGTTGTATTCCCTGTATTCCTATGTACTTTCTAAGCGTGGACAATCAAAGGACTGTTTCCACCTCCAGCCTCCATCCCGCCAATTCTTTCAAGCTAAGGCGTCTTTAGGGTTTGATGGTGATAAATTTAAGGCATCCCAAGTTTAATCAACATTCTTCTTTAATCCTTCAGCTAAGGGTCCCAGGTGTTAAACACCATTTCAAATCAGGCATGTGTTAGCTCCAAAACTGGTCTTGAAAACTGAATTACAAAGTTTGTTCTGACAACACATCCAAATTAAATTTTACCTTGACAAGAGCTAACAGGTCGTCATCTTTAAAGCTTCTTCGTTGCCTACGTTTCTATCTAAATGTTTGTTGCCGGCGGAGCTAAAATGCCGGCCAAGTCCAGTTTTACCTAATCCCGCAACATTCAGGAAACACAGCTGGTGCGTTGTCGTTATGTTTATCCACGTGAATCTTCTATTCTCTCCTTCTCTGGGTTGTTTCTTATTTATTTTTATTTTTTCATTTAAAGAAGAAATAAATGTTTTAAGGTAAATTTTGGCTAAGCAGTAGTTTTCGGGTGTAAATAGAAATTGTTTCTTTTACAGGCATCGTACATTAAAGTAAATTCTACTGCATTTGAAAACCCGTCAGCTGTATTTTGTACTGGTATTCAGAATCCTCTCCTTTTTGACCAATATTACATATGAAGTTCTCTGGGAAGATAATGTGCATGATTGCAGGCTTGCCTTGTTAAAATCCATAGCTTTTTATGCAGTCGTGTTTTCACCTATGAATTATGCATGAAAGAGGATCTCATTACATTTCATTTTCTTTACAGCGGCATCCTCTCTTCTAGACAGACTGGGGTTCCCATCCGCCGAGCTCCCCTCACCCTGCAGCTTGGCTCCATCTTGATGCCTTCATAGCGTTTTAGACAAAATAGGCGTGTTTAACTTGTCACCTCCTGCCTGGTATAAATTATTCACCGGAGCTTTGCACAGATTTGTGAGATAACCAGCCTGGACTCGGGGAAACTTCACAGGCTGTGTATGGGAATCCGACAGATACATGGAAGGCCCTTTCTCTGCCAGTTGTCCAAGGTAGAGGAGAAACACTGCCTTGACTCCAAAAAATAGCCTCCTTGTAAAACTTAAAAATGTCTCACTCTCCTTCATAAAATAGAAATTATCTATAAACGTTTGCCACTTAGATGGGTGTGTTTCAGTGTTTTTCTTTTTTCCTCAGAACTAAAGGTCAAGGAACAAAGTGCTGTGGGCTTTTTTTTTTTTTTTCTTTTTCTTTTTTGAAATGAAGCCATTGGTCTTCCATACCTGACAAGATGAATTAAATGTGGAGAAAAGATCACAGAATTTAATCAGCACAGTCATTCAGTGTATGTGGTCAGGAACAATCACTCAAAGAAGCATATGGAAAACTAGGTTAGTATGTTTGTGTGTGTGTGTGTGTGTATTATGAGGATTTTTAACTAAGCCACTATCTCTGTTGTCAAATATAAGAAAATCCAGTTAGAAAAAAAGATTAGTTTTACCTATGTCAAATTATGCCATTCACTCTACCAGAGTCACATTATGAAAAGGGGTCACATAGAAGTAGCAAAAGAAATAACCCCTGAAGAATCAAAGTTAATAGCAAAAGATGTGATGAACAAATTAGCTTCTTATTTTTCCTATCCAATTAAATATTTCTTGGAATCAATGGAAATTATGCAGATAACTGAGGGCAATTTTCTATCGGGCTAGAAAGGTGAAAGGCACACTGAAGTTTATTTCTAGACTAAGAAGACTTGCTCAACTTTCTTTACTTTTTTCTTGCAAGAATGTGGTCATAGTGACAAAAACTTTCATATCCCAACTGTCATATATTCTTTCCTTCTTAAAATGAAACCCAATGAAATGACTCATAAGCTCGTTGCTGTAAGAGTAATGACAGTAAGGCTTATGGTTCTGACAATACGCTTTCGAAATATAACCGCTATGTGTGGAAATTTCTGATATGTGAGTTCATTATAAAAGTTTTACACTTTTAAAGCAAGCATTTTGCTCTTTTATTTCCATTTTCTTCTTAATAATTATAGGTGTAATATATTTTCTAAATATGTGTGTGTGTGTATATATGTATACATATAAACTATATTTCTATAGCTTTTGTGTGTATATAACACACACACATGTACACAAACAGCCGTACCCTCAGTGCTCAAATATGTCACTGAAAGATGGTGACGTGACGTATGAAGAATATAAGTAATACATCAGAAACCTCTGGTCCAATTACATTATCAGTTGTTAAACTCTGGGAAGTCATGGGTTTTTGCATGGGTTCCCCTTTTTCCCCTCCTGACTTAAAAGGAATCTTCATCCTGATCATGGAATAGTAATATGGAGCAATATGTTTACACCTGCAAAGTAGTATTTATTTAAACAAACACATGTTTTTGTGATAAGTATAGCATTTCTTCCTAACGTTACTGCTATTTGTTCCTGTGGTGGACATGCAGCCATTAATAAGATATAGATTTAATGGGTCTGAACCTCAGTCTGTTGCAATGCAAATACAAAGAAAGGAATTGACGTTTGCAGTGGATTGCAGTTTTCTTTGAAAGCTTATCATTTGGCATAGCGATTGGCATTAAAAGAATGCTATTTAACTCTTGGCTGAATGAGTGAATGACCCATTATTATAGGTGGCTCTATAACACATTGGAAATACAGAGAATATATGAACATGGTTCAATATCAATATAGGTGACGTTGGGTGGCTCAGGTTCTGATTTTTCATCAACAATTGTTCTGTTGTTTCCCAGGAACAAATACAGATTAAGCTCCTGGGAAAGCATTTGTTATACCCAGTTTGATTTCCAGGAAACTCATCCAGTGAAATGATTTGAATAGGGCAAAAGACATAATTATTGGTATGTAGTCATTTGATTGAGCAGTGGCACCAGACTATTAGTATTAAATACTATCAACTGTAGTCTAGGTTTAAATTTCTTCCAGTTTCTCTGCACTCTTTCTCATTTTGAGTGTTATTAAAAATATTGAGGATAATTTAGTGGAAATAAAATTTTATCTAAAGATTAACGTCATATTTGCTTGTTTATGTTTTCTCTTGTGTAAATGGTTGGTTTATATTCTTCGGTGTCCGCAAGAGAGGTACTACTTCCTCTGGGGATAAAGTATATCAGCACCTGTGAGTATGAAGCACATAAGATTCACTACTCTGTATGGCTTTATTTTACTTGTTCTCTGTTCCATACTCAGATCTCCTCCCTCTTTGCGAGGTGCAATAAACATGAAGGAAAGTTTGGGTAGAGAAGGCCGTTTTTCACTCTTTCACTCTCATGTATTCATATCCTGACAGAAAATCTCCAACAATATGTTTACCTAGGAAGGAGTGCTACAGAAGATTTGGTTGTGTTATTACCTACTGATAATTATATATTATAACAGCGACTTGGAGTAGTAGAAAAAAGAATAGGCATTTTGTATCTACCAGTCATGAACACAATGGCATACATTACTGAGTCCATATGCATTTCATCACTGGAGAAGAAAATCCCTTCTAATTATTTCAAGGGTATTTCAGGTTTGTGTGTGTTGCATTTTAGCTTATAACTAAAACAGTGTTTTTCTTTTACACTGTAGTCTTTAATATCTGCCTTCTACCCCAAATATATTATTTCTATTCCTGATACAACAATATGTATATTCAGAAATTTAGGCTGCAAGAAAAAAACAAATCAAAAAGAACATTCTATCTAATATTTTGTAGTCTAGAAATAGAACTAACTAAAGGAATGATTTATCAATTACAGGGCAAAGTAAAATAATACGGCCCAGGAAAAGTATACATTGCATATACCCTGTGCTTTTGTTTGGGTAAAATATGAGATATGACGTGACTATACTCTTATCTTGATTAATTCCAAAATGCCTCTCTCACTTACTCCAGTGCCTCACCCTCTTTTCTAATCACATTGACACATGAACTTTTTTGTTCCCACCAAGTGAGTTATTTGCAATGGCAATATTAATTTATTTGAGCAGAATTGAATCAAGCTGCTTTCAAAAAAAGATATAGTAATGGGGTCAGAGTACATATTATTTCAAGAAAATATTGTGTATATTTGAGGTGACAAAGGCCTACCTGGACTCAAATAAGACCAGACTGATTTGGAAGTAATAAGAGGTGATGACATGGATTTAACTATGCTGTATGTACATGGGGAATAGGATATAAGCTTTCCACTAGTTGAGAGTTTGATATATCATGAAAATTGACTTAAAGCATAATTATCAATAATTATAGATTATTTAATAGATACTCAGCTGAACCCTAGAGGAAAAGTTTCATAGACAGATAAGAAGTTATGGGTAATGTTGCAAATATAAAGACTTAAAAAAAAAGAAGCCAACATGTAACTTGCCAGTTCTGGTGATCACAAAAGACTAAGTCAAAAAAAATTGCCTTTAGTTACAGCAAGAGAGAATTTCTATTGAATGGATGTATTTCTCCCTTCTCTGAACTCTACCAGTACATATTGCCTGAATCAATCATATGAGAATAAATTGAATATCACTTTATGACGTCACTATTGCTTTATTAAAATTTTACATCTTGTATTGTGTTTTTCTTCGATCCTTTGATTGTGAGCTTGAGACCAAATGCAAATTATTTTATTCCTCACAGGAGATAACTCAATTTCTGTTACGTATCTGCTTCCAAGGAAATACACTTTTTTTTTTTTCATTTGACTGATTTGATCTTCACACCTGGTATCTTGAAAAATTAGAGAAGTAAGTGTAGTTTTGCATGATCTAAGGTTGTCATGCTCAGAATCAGAGGAATGGACCACATGATGTCTTTTATGACACAAGTGTTGTTTATAATATATAAGGTATGATTACCAGCCCCTATAATAGCCTCTAAAAGATTAAAAACTGAGGGTTAAAAGAGTAATGAAATGCAAGTTAAACTGTCCTGGCAACAGAACTGCATATTTTATTTGTTTCTTACAGAATCTAGGGCATAGAGAGTGTCAATAATAAATACTATCAACAGTATTCTAGTTTTAAAATAATGGCAGAAATAGTTCATAGTCGAATTGCAGTTACTAGTTTAAAATAAATGCTATCAAATATTTTGGAAACCAAATGTGGTTCCATCAATTCTACATTAAGAAGGGTTCTAAATATTTCATGTTGTCTTTCTATTTGCTATACTTGCCAGCTTTGTCAACTTATTGAGTAAAATTTAAGCTTATAGTTAACTTCATATAGTTGCTGCATACCTAATTTAAAATCAAATATAATTAAGGTTCAAGATTTATACTGAACACTCTTACCTAAGAGAGCTCTCTCTCGCTCGCTCCTTTTTTCCCATTTAATGAAGATAAGTAAAAGACATTAAAAACTTATGACTTATAAAGATCTTTTGACATTTAGTCCATTTCAGGTAGATGCTGTTTTAAATAACTTTTTAAAACAATGCATATTTTGGGTTGCGCTTAATTAAACAAAAGACAGAATGGTGCAGCCTAAATATCACTGGACTTGAGGAGCTCTGATTTTGCTGTATCCACTCATTCTCTATGGGACCTTGCACAAGCCACTTAACCTAGTTGGACTGAGATTTCCTCAACTGTAAATGAAACTGCTGGATTAGAACATCCTTAAGGTCTTTGTCAATGCTAAATTCGTATAATTGTATGAGCTCCATAATTACTTTCAACCTCAGTTTCCTCCTTCAAGTGATGTACTTTATGATAACATCTTTGCTTTCTTTTGGATTGTTTTGAGAATCAGAGTAATCAAATTATTTAACTGTTTGGAAACCATACATTACCACTGAAAATTGTTGTTATTATCATCAGTCACAGTGATATTAGCAACTTTAGGAGGATTCAACCTTGTCTTGAGAGTATAGAGGAATTCAAAAGAGCAGTGACACATCATGTGACCTGCCCCTTTAAAAAATCCTTTTCAGATGAATTTGTCCTTCAACCAAAGAAGCCTGCAGTGCAATGGAGTCTTGTTTCATTAGATGTTTTTCCATTAACTAAAACTGTTTGAATGTGAAATTAGCAAGAACTACTGGTTGAGCTTCCACTATATATAAAGCATCTTGCTAAGCACTCTCAGGAGATATTTACTAGATCCTGCCCTCAACAAGCTTACAATTTAATTCAGGAGAGAAAATAAATTTTGGAAAAACTGTCTCAGTCAGAAAGATGGTAGAGAAGATGCTGCAAAGCTATTCATTATAATCAGGCTGGGAAATATTATAGAAAATTGGTGTAGAATTTCAGAGGAGAGAAAGATTGCTTTAGGCTGAGGTGGAGGGTTAAGCTTCTACAGTAGAAATGGATTGTGTCCATATTAATAGAATTGACTAAAACAAATATTCCATGTGTTCTCCTATTTTTTCTTGCCTGCTATTCAGTTAGGTTGAAACCATGTAACCATGCCAGAAGGCTGTAAAAGGAAGTGAACTGTATCTTTTCTAGATGACGGCAATTAGGTGTTGTCAGTGAAGAAAAATTTGTCCTCCACCCTTCTAGATTCTTCTGGCTAGTCTAAGAATTAAATTGACAGGAGACAGATTAACAGGAGAAAATTGAATTTAATTACATACATGTGGGCCTCATAAGAAAAAATGAGACTCAAGGACAAGTTAGGCAATTGGGGCTTATATACCATCTGAGAGAAAGAAAAGGGGGTAGGAATTTGGGACTTCAAAAGGGAGGAAAACAATTTACAGAAAGATGGGAAAAACAAATGTTTAGTAAATAAAGGTTTTCCATACTATGCAGATACAATGAGATGCAGAGAAGTCTTTATTCAAACAGGTCTTGCTAAATTTCCCCTAGTCTACCTCTCCTTTGTAGTTAGTGCTGATGATAGAACTCTTCCTGGGATAGGTCACAGTCTAAATTCTTTTAGGCAGTTAAGAAGGAGGAAATAAAAGCTCTTATTGAGTGTTTTTTTTTTTTTTCCTTAAAAACAACCAACCCAAAATAATCCTCATGTACATTTTTGGGTGGCAGATTTTGCTTTCCTGCAATGTCAGTGAATCTCCTCCCTTATTCTCTTCTGCCTCGTAGCCTTGGAAGTCACACATTCCCCCAAATGGCACAGCTACAAGACAGAAGAGAGTTACCTGAGCCACCTGACCCAGTGGACTTTACCTGAGGGATAGGAGTTACTTTGACTAACACAAGGGATTAATAGAATTTAATTAGATAAAGAGAAAAGGGAAGACATTGCAAACATTTGGGATCATGTAAACAATGTGATGGACTGAAAAATGCAAAACTGTTATCCAGGAATGATTAAAACACACACTCACACACATACACACATACACACACACTTACTTGAAATAGAAGATGTAAAAGATATAATACTTTAACCTAGACAATAAATTATGACAAATTGATAGAAGTTTTATTGACAAATTAAGGAGTATGGGTTTTATTGTGTTGATTCCAGGCAAACAATGAAGATTCCTGAGAGCATAGAGAAGTTGTCAAAGAAGTACAGAGACTAAAAAAGAGAGAGGAGAGTGAGAAAGTGAGAGAAAGAAATTAAACTTTTGAATAGTTCATTAAAGAGGTAATAGTCTAGCATGTTGGAAATAGCAGTGTATACAAAGGGAGAGATACAGAATATGTATATGAAAATATTCAAACTGCTGTTCCACATTTTCTTACTCCTAAGTTTATGTGATATTTATTGATCACTGTATTTAATTATAACATTTCTGCATAATAAAGTGGAAAGTGTTATAGCAAAATGAAATATAACAAAAACAACAAAAATGTTTTCACGGAAGTTTAAGACTCACTTACAATTAAGGTGTATACTGTTGTGGAAGTAAGTGAATTAGTTAAGAAAAACTTGTCAATATTTTGCATAATCTTTAGAAATAAAATAATATTTAACATCTACACTATTTCTCTGAATCTAATAGCTTCAGCACTAAGATTTGACATCCAACTGTTCCTCATTACAATATTAAAAAAAAACACACACACACACATACAGCAAATACATCACACTTATATTTACCCAAATCAATCAGAATTTTGATTGAATTGATCTTAAAAATTCTCTGTCAGTTTGAACATAATATCAGTCAATTAAAATGGGAAGATTCGTTTAGAATTTGGACTATAAGAGTCTTTTTAAATCTCAGTGAAAAGAAAAGAAGAGGCAAAATTTACTTAATTCTTTTTGGAGTGACCATTTATGAAAACTTTGATTGTTTTTCCATGAACACATATCATTTACTTTAGGCTTACCTATATGAGACTTTGCTTTTGTCTTGACTAACATAAATATATCACACATCTTATATTATGTTTCTTATATAAAAACTTAATAAACAGAAACCTTAATTATATAGAGTTTGGAGTCCAGAAGAGGACACTCTCACACCCTGCAAAGATGGCAGAGCCCAACAGGAAAAAGAGACATTTTTTTTCCTGGTGAGGACTCAACCAATGAAAAGTCATGGACTCTTTGTTTACTCCAGCCCTCCCCAACTTCCTTTTCCCCACTATAAAAGTGCTCTTCTTCCCTTGCCATGTGGGGACTTGCACAGGACTGCAGACTCAAATTGCAATTCTCTGCTCATCCCAAATAAACTCATTATTGCTGGAGAATTACCTGGTAGTCTACTTGTTTTACATCAAATTTTTAGTGGCTCAGATGGGAACCAGAGAAAAACCCTGAAATCTCCAGGACTGTTGCAAAAATAGGTGCTATACCCAAAACTGAGCCCACTGAGCTCACTGTTTTTCTGGTCAGTCCTGGATATTGAAGGTACACCTTTCTCCTGGATCTGATCTCAGACGCTTTTTGCATTTGAAGACTTCTAGGCTTTATTCAGAATCTATTTTAAGGTTTTATCTTTCTGGTTAAGGCCTGGTTCTGTATGTGAATACTCTTTTGGCACTTTGGTCTGATTTTGAGATCAGACTATTTCAACCGAAGCTGGCTGAGAATCTATCAACCCATTCCTTCAGTAACAGGGGTTGCTTCACTGAAACTGTACCAGCTCAGAAGCTGGCCCTTCCTGTGGACTAGGATCTGTTCTCTGGAAACTGGTTTAAAAGGCTTTAGCCTGGATCCACTGGGACAAAGCTGTTTCCTTAGAAGTAGCTGGTATTAGCTTGCAAGCTGTTTGAATTGAGCTGTTTGAGTTGCTTGAAAATTATATTTTTACTCTAAGGAAAAATCTCTAAGAAATGAGATCCCAGTTATCTAAATATTTTGATGGTGCCCCATCACAGGAACTCTAGCAAATTTTATGTTTAAGAATTATGAAACTTCCTTATGTGCATTTATATCTAAATGGACCAACCTGACCAAAGGCAATTTAGAGTATCAATGACTGTGGTGAGGAACTTTTAAAATCCCCAAACTTAATTTCTTTAAAACCAAGTTGTATTACAATAGCTCAAATATTTCCAAAACTGAGTGGAATACCTATTTCAATTGATATTTTGAGGCTTCCCAACATTATTAGTTTAAATTTGCCTCTCTTCAAAATAAGATTTTAAGATTAACTGAGGCAAACAAACAATTAAATAAAAGGTAAAATGGCTCCCGAAGCTTCAGGCTACTTTTCCTTGGCTTCTTTGTCTCATACTTCACGTCTGGTGTCCTCTTGTCTCTTTCCCTTAGCTTCTCATGACCAGATCCCAACTCCACTTCCATCTTCTTCTTTACCATCTATTTTGCCTATGCCCCCTCTATACTCTCAGATACTAGTTCCCACATACTAATTCTCTCACCAAACTTCCCTTTGTCTCTGAAACTTTCCCCACTTCCTTTTCCTCTGAACTTGTCAGAATCTCTCCCTTTAAATTAAGTCTTCTGATGATCCAGATGCTAAACCCTTAATTCCTTATACTCCCTGAACTAAAGCTGAACTATGAGTCATAGTCAAAGATTTTACAAAAGTAATGGAAGATTCTTACAGATTTGCTGAGGAATTAAATATAGTCATTCAATCTTATCAACCTGATTACTCTGACTTATATCAGCTAGTTAATATGCTTTTCAGTGAAGACAAGGCCCAGTATAGAATGAAAACTACTAATTAGGAAAATCCTGAAAGGTCTCCAGAATTACATCCAGGAGGCCAGCCTGCTAACTCATATGATCAGGTTAGAGCAATCACTATATGACTCCATCAAGCAATTCCTAGGACTATTCCAAAGCCTGTTGATTGGGCAAGATTCAGGCTTGCCTACAAAAACCTGATGCACCTGTTCATGAATATTATAATAGACCTCAGATTATTTTTAAAGAAGATTTTAGTCTTCCTTCAGATATTGATTCCTCCCAGGTAACTTTTAACTGTGTTTATTATTTGACTGAACCAGGACAGTTCCCTTCTGGTAAAAAGGACCAGGATGGAATAGAAAACTATGTTCACTTCAGATTTTAATTAATCTGGCAAACCACCTCACTTGCACTCTAGATGAGTAACCTCAAGAAAGACAACCAAAATCCTAATCTTAATCTTCAACTCTAGCAAATGAAGGCTCCTAAATGAAACCAAAATCCTCCTATTTTATGCTATTATTGCAAAGAACCAGTACCTTGCAAAACAGATCATTGCAAATGTAAGCACTTAAGATGCCTTAAGCCCTCTAATCAGCCTTCCCAACATCCTCCTGCTTCTCAATGACAAGGTTCCAAGAAATTACAGGGGCCCTTCCCAAATCTCAAAGCACTTTTGTCCTCAAAGCCATGGCTACCTTCAAGAAAAGTGTGAGAAAAAAAATCATGTCCTTGTTTTGATGCACACCCATCTATGGAGCTTTCAGGTATTTGACATAGTACTGTGTATTAATCTGAGATAAGTAAAGTTTCCAAAATTGCCAAGTTAGTCTCAGGATTCTCAGAATGAAAATCTGTGATTCTAGAAGTCAGGATATGGAGCTACTAGGATGCTCAGTTTATTGATTGAAAGGCTGAAGAAGGTTAAAATTGAGTTTACTGGGAAACCAGAAAAATCTCAAATATAATTTTATCATGGAATGTAAAGGAGTACAGTAAATAATGAAGAAATCTACTACTAGGACAAATGAACAGGATTGTAACATTCTCTAGAGAATCTGATTAACTGAATACATTAAATATTTTCAGAAGCAGTTAGAGCTGGTATCTGCTGTTTAGTAGAGTGGAATGGTTTGAAGATTTTTACCTCTTTTCAGTAAGCTGAAGAAGAACAATATCTAATTAAATTAGAAGCATATACAATATTTGAAGACTTATAATGTATAAGCTTGGCTAATTTTTTTTTATCTATTCAAAAATAGGTAATCAAATATTTCTAGGCTCCTATATAGGCTTAAAAATATTTCATCTTCTAAAGGTATCTTGTTTGTATTTAAAATCTGACTAATATACTCACTGAATTTAATACCTGGAGAGATTGTTTCATTAAACTTGTTCATGGCTTAGACCTTTTTCTCCCAGAATAAATGAGACAAGAATGAGAAAATTTAATGATACTAGTGTTTCAGAGAAAAAATATATATATGCATATATACAAATGAATACATAAGATCTTAAGATTTGTAGATCATAGAGTGACAAAGTAATAAAAACAATAATATAATAACAATAATAAACACAAATCGTTGAGGAAAGAAATCTAAAAGAATTTCAAATTTTTGTCAAGAAATCAAACTTGGGTTTACCACTTGGTAAAACATATATCTTTGGAAAAGCAGAGACTATACTTACGAACTAAAATTTTAATTTTCTCTCAATAAAGTATGTCATTCACCTACTGTTAATAAATTTCAAAAAAGGAAAAAAAAATCTCACATAGTGCTTTTCCTTCTCAAAATGTTTTCTCCATTTGGCTTCTTACCTTTAGACAATAAACTATAAGGAAGATAAGTAAATATATAATAATATGTTAGCAACAATAAGTGCTACTAAATAATAAAATAAAAAGGAGATCAAGGAAAGGGAAGACATGAATGAAAATGTGAAATTTGAGCAAAGACTTAGAGAAGGCAAGGGAGGTAAAAGAAGTGAGGTTATTCCAGGAAGAGAGTGTGACCAGTATAAAGACCTTGAAGGTGGCTGTGTACCTGGTGAAGGAGTGCAAGAAGCAAGTGTGGCTTGAGTAAAACAAGGGGGAGGGATTTAAGGGAATAAGAAGTGATGGTGGTGAGCAATGGTGGTGTACCGACAGCCATGGTAGGGACTGACTCAATGTGAGGAAGCAAAACAGTATTTTGAGCAAAGAGTAACAGGATCTGATTCATGTTTAAAAGAATTATTCTTGGTACTTCTATAATAATAGACAGTTTGGCAACAACCATGTAAGCTTGGGGCAGGGGGAGTTAAGAGGTTACTACAATAATTTAGTCTATATATCTTGGTGGTTCAGACCAAGGTAAGAGGAATGAAGGAAGTAGAAATTGGTTGGATTCTGGATATATTTTCAAGTTAGAACTTGTAAGATTTCCTGATGAATTGGATGTGGGATATGATGGAAATGGAAGAGTCAAGAATTACTCCAAGCTTTTTGAACTGATCAATTGGTAGAATGGATTCGCCATCAAACTGAATTGGTAAAACGCTGGAAAAACAGATTAAAGGATGAACAATGTTTATTATTTTAATTTAAAATCTTTATTAGACATCCAAGTTAAGGCATCAAAAGAGTAGTTGAACATCAGAGGCTAGATGATGAAGGAGAAGTCTGCACTAGAGCAATAAATTAGTAAATCATTAACATATATATAATAATCTCACTATAAACAGTTTGGGTAAATAGTTGGAAGGCAGTGAAACTATTCTGTCTGATGGTGTAATGGTGGTTATATGTCCTTATACATTTGTCAAAACCCTAGAAGATGCAGCATAAAAAGTCAACCCTAATGTAATCTATGGACTTCTGTTACTGATATTATCAACATATAAGCATTGGCTCATCAGTTCAAAGAAATTTACCCCACTAATGCAAAAATGTTAATAATAAGAGAAATAGAGAGGAGGCCACATAGAGAAACTGTACTTTTTGCTCAATTTTTCTGTAAACCTGATACAAAAAGTATATTTTTGTGTATTTACATAGATATATATGTACATATATCTGAATTTTAAGCCAAATAGATTTGTTACACATAAAAATTAAAATAATTTAAAAAAATAATTTGTTATTCATAAAAATAAAAATATTTTATTATTATTAGCATTGCACATAACAATACTTCTATAATTAGAGGGAATGGGGAGATGTTGATCCAAGAGTACAAATTACAGGTAATAAGATGAGTAAGTCCTGGGGATCTAATGTACAACATGGTGACTATGATTAACAATATTATATTATACACTTGAAAGTTGCTAAAAGAGTAGATCTTAAATGTTCTCACACACCCCTAAAAAAGGCTAAACTTCACAGACAGAGGAGTAACTGAAACCCTCACACCACTATATAAACAAAGTGTGAAGCCAACGGAAATGGATGAAATATTATTGTGTTTTGAATTTTGCCATCACACATTTACTCTGACTTCTCACAGGAGAATTATAGCTTTGCACAACCACAAAGTAATTCTCATTATTTCAAAGAAAGAATTTCATCAGATTTGTTTAAAGAGGAAGTTCAGCCTAAATTAGTCTTATTCACAGTAGTCACTCTTTCTTAACAACAACCTTCAGTGTCCATTCAAAGTACATCAAAGTTCTATTTTATCCACAATAAAAACAATTAAAAATAGTTGAGACATTTGTCTTTAATACAAAGTTTAATTTGGATTGTTTTTCTAACAGCTTTATCCAAAGTATCCAAAAGTAATCCAAAAAAGGAACAGACAGTTTGGGAAGATTAAAAAAATCTGTTATGCTAAATACAGCTATAAATTCTTTATAGATTACTGGTTAATTTTAATGTTATTAGTTTTAGACAGGTATTCCTGTAATTACTCCAAATAGACTGAGCCCTTTTCCTGTTTATAACGTTTATATAAAAAAAACATGCTGGTGTTTTTAAAGTTCTGTTTATGTTGTTACAATATGTTAAATTGTTCAGTTTTTTAAACTTTCATTCTTTTACTAGGTATACTTTGTTAAGCATTATAATAGATATTTTATTAACTGCTATATAATATATCTATAGAAAGAAATGTTTTCTTCTGGGGAATATTGGAGGAAATTCCATGGAGGTATCTCCACTGAAGATTTGTTGCTAGTGGAAAAACAAACAAACAAAAAAACAGAAAAAAAAAAACATGATTTTGCAACTCTAATGTCATTTTCCAGTCACATTTAACATATCAGAGCTGTCTTTCTTACTTATTTTCCCAAAATTTTCTTTTTAGTATTTAGTATGGGATAAAATTTACTTCTCTTACTGATACAGACTTAAGATTTATTTACTTGCATATTTTGGCCATTATTCTTACCTCCATTCTTTGTAGATATGATAAAGTCATTTGTTATATTGGGGAATTTCATGATAAGTTTTCCTTCCTTTCCCTTAAATTAGATAAGTCACATTAGAAGTGTAGTATGTTATATGTAAAACACGTTACAGCTATGTGTTCTAATTTTTTGTTCTTATGTTGAAGAGCCTCTATGAGTCATGAGATAGGAAGCCAATTCTAGAGGGGTAGACTGTGCAAAAAATATCTCATTGTGGTAGGAGGGTATTTCAATAGACAAGGCCTTGTGCTCATCATGAGTAATATCTAAATAACTAATGAAACGAGATATAAATTAACATACTGCATCAAACCAGAAGGAAAAGTCAGTTCTGAAAAATGGAGGATTCTCAAGACCATAAATTCTACCTTTGATATTTTAAAACTTATAATGTCTCTTCTCTAATTTTTAGGCATCTTGAGTTATAAATGTGTTGATAGCCAGCTCTCAGGTTCTGTCTACTACATGGTTAGCATGAGGGCTGTATGATAAAGTATTATAAGAAATATAAAGTAAGAATATAATGTTTATGGAGAAGGATATTCAAAAGAACATATGTAATACTAATAATAGTAAATGTATATTTACTGTTTGACAGGCCCATTCACATAAATTATTTTATTCAGTATTGTCCACCCACTCACCCCAGATATCATGGGATAGGTATTATTGTTACTCAGTTTGTCACATATATGAGTTATTTTAAAGATCAAAATAAAATGAGATTATAAAGGATATTATTTTTGAAGTAGTTATTAAACTTAGGAGCTTCCAAATTTATCTTCATTTTACCTCTTCCTAGATTGTGCGTTTTATCTTTCTTTTCTTTGGTGTTTATATTTATCACATAATGAATAACACCATGAATTTTAAAGCTACCTCAAGTACTTTATTGAATGAAATAAAATAAATATAAATAACATGGCACTATTTTCTTTATTCTACAAAGAAACTGAGGATTTGAGAGAGTAAAGAACCATTACAATAATTCATTATGCATTATAATTTACATAGTAAAAAAATACTCTTCCCTTGAAACCATGGTACCTCTCAAGGTAGTAGTAATCATGAACAGTATTCATTCAGTCAGCAAAATTTATTGAAGAGCTACTGTGTGCTAGACATTGTGCTAGGTACTGAGAAGCCAATGGTGAATAAGACATAAATGTTCTTTCTCTCATGAAGCTTATATTCTACTTAAGGGAGTGTATTAGTCTGGATTCTAATAGAACCGATAGAATTTTTTTAAGTTGATATTATCACATAATTAAAGACCTAAGGAGCTTCTTTTTACAATACACTACATGTGACTTTTAAATAGAATAAAATAGACATCATGGGGTCAAATGTATATACCATTGCTGAACTCTTACTGTAACAGGGAACTGTGAAGCAGAATTTCCTTTCCTGGCATTGAGATTGTAATGCATTTTTATATGCAATATGTTCCTTGATAGACTTATTCGTTCTATGGAAGTACAGAATTTCCAAAGGAAAGAAGTAGTAAAGTATTTCATTTAAAATTTGAGCATAGTGCTTATCACCATAAGCTATTTATACAGACTTCAGAAAAAAAAAATCCTAGTAAACATTTAAAATATTGACTCAAAACTTACCAGTTAACTTTTGTAAGTTCAGTCTCACACAAAAAAATGTAAAGGAAATAAGGTAGGGATCAAGACAGTGGTGTAGAAAGATGCTGAGCTACCCTCCTCTCACAAACACATCAAAATTGCAATTACATACAGAACAACTCTCACTAAAATTGGCCTAAAGTCTAGCAGGATGGCTTTTCTACAACTAAGGCTGTAAAGAAGGAGCCACACAGAATCTGCTAGGAAAGGAAGAGAAGCAACCTAGTCAGGACCACACAAGCATGTGGAGACTAAACAACATGTTACTTAAAAACCAATGGGTCAATGAATAAATCAAAGAGGAAATCAGAAAATACATTGAGACAAATTAAACACACAACTTTCCAAAATGTATAGGATTCAACAAAAGCAGTTCTAAGAGGGAAGTTTTAGCATTGCAGGCCTACCTCAAGAAACAATAAAAATTCAAATAAACAACCTAACCTACCATCTAAAGGAATTAGAAAAGAAGAATGAGCAAAGCCCAAAGTCAGCAGAAGGAAATAATAAAGCTCAGAGAGGAAATAAATAAAATAGAGACCACACAAAAAATAAAAAAGATTAATAAAACCAAGAGATGATTTTGTGAAAAAATAAAATTGACAAGCCTGTAGCCAGGCTCATTAAGAAAAAAAAGAGAAGGGGCCCAAATAAACAAAATAAGAAATGAAAGGAGAAATTGCAACCAATATCACAGGAATACAAACAATCATAAGAGAATGCTACAAATGTTTCTATTCCAACAAATTAGACAACCCAGAAGGAATGGATAAATTTCTTAAAAAACAGAAAAAAATAGATAATCTGAACAGACTGATTGCTAGTATTGAAATTGAATCAGTAATAAAGAAAAAAAAATCTCCAAACAAATAAAAGTCCAGGACTAGATTTTTTTTACAAGGGAGGGAATTCTACCAATCATTCAAAGAAGAGTTAATGCCTATCTTTCTCAAACTATTCCAAAAAAATATATATATATTGAAGAGAATGGAACACTCCCAAATTCATTCTATGAGGACACCATTACTCTGATACCCAAACCAGACAAAGACAGTACATAAAAAGAAAATTACAGGCTAGTGTCTTTGATAAATATAGATGCAAAAACCCTCAGCAAATCTAATTCAACAATATATCAAAAGGATCATACATCATGATCATGTGGGGTTTAGTCCAGGGATGTAAGCATGATTCAATACCTGTAAATCAACAAATATGATACACCACGTTAACAAAATGAAGATAAAAATCACATGATCATCTCAATAATTCAGAATAAGCCTTCGACAAAACTCAACATCCATTCATGATAAAAACTCTCAGAATAGTTGATATGGAGGGAACATATCTCAACATAATGAAGACCATTTATGACAAACCCACAGCTACTCAATGGCAAAAAGCTAAAAGCTTTTCCTTTAAAACCAGGAGGAAGACAAGGATGGCCACGCTTGCCACTTCTATTTAACATATTATTGGAAGTCCTAGTCACAGCAATTAGACAAGAAAAATAAATAAAAGGCATCTAAACCATAAGGGAAAAAGAAAAACTCCTTATTTGCAGATGACAGGATACTATATGTAGAAAACCCTAGTCTCCACCAAAAATCTATTAGGAGTAATAAATAAATTCAGTACAGTTTCAAGATATAAGATTAACATAAAGAAATCTGTTGAATTTCTATAAACTAATAGTGAACCATCAAAAAGATAAAGCAAGAAACAATATCATTTATAATTGCATTAAAAAGAATGAAATACCTAGGGACAAACTTAATCAATAAAATACTTATACTCCAAAAACTATAAAAGATTGATGAACAAAACTGAAGATAATACAGATAAATGGAAAGTTATTCTGTGTTCATGGATTGCAAGATTTAATATTGTTAAAATGTCCCTATTACCCAAAGCAATCTACAGATTTAATGCAATGCTTATCAAAATACCCATGACTTTTTTTTTTTTTTTTTTTTTTTACAGAATTAGAACAAATAATCCTAAAATTTGTATGGAACTACAAAATATCCCAAATGGCTGGGATAAAGCAATCTTGAAAAAAAAAAAGAAAAAGAAAAAACAAAGCTGGGAGTATCACACTACCTGACTTCAGACAATATTACAAAGCTATAGTAATCAAAACAGTATGGCACTGGCACAAACACAAATCAATGGAAGAGAATAGAGAGCACAGAAATAAACCCACATACATATGGTCAATTAATCTGTGACAAAGAAAGCAAAAATATACAATGGAGAAAAGACATCTCTTCAATTAAGTGGTGTTGGGAAAACTGGAAAGCTATATGTAAAAGAATGAGATTAGAACATTTTATCACAACATACACAAAAATAAACTCAAAGTAGATTAAAGACTAAAGTTAAGACTAGAAACCATAAAACAAAGAAAACATAGGCAGTACACTCTTTAACATAAGTCTTAACAATACTTTATAAGATCTATCTCCTCAGGCAAGGGGAAAAAAAGCAAAAACAAAAAATGAGACCTAATCAAACCTAAAAGCTTTTGCACAGTTAAGAAATCCATCAATAAAATGAAAAGGTAACCTACTAAATAGTAGAAAATATTTGCAAAAGTTATTTCTGATAAGGGGTTGATATCCAAAATATATAAAGAACTCATATATCAACAGCAATAGAACAACCTGATTAAAAAATGGGCTGAATACCTGAATAGGCATTTTTCCAAAGAAGACATACAGATGGTTAACAGGCACATTAAAAATGTTCAATATCAATAATCATCAGGAAAATGCAAATGAAAAGTACAATAAAATGTCACCTCACACCTGTCAGAATGGCTTTCATCAAAAAGAACACAAATAACTAATGTTGGTGAGCATGTGGAGAAAAGGGAACCCTCATACACTGTTGGTGGGAATGTAAACTGGTGCAGCCAGTTTGAAGGTTCAGAATCTACAGGATTCAACCAACCTCATATTGTGTAATACTATAGTATGTATTTATTGAAAATAATCCGTGTATAAAGTGGACCCACAATAGTTCAAACTCAGTGTTGTTCAGTAGTCAACTGTATATGCTATTGGTTCTGTACACCAGTTCATATAGAGATATTACATAATTCTGAAGCCTGAAAAGTCCAAGATTTACAGTTAACAAGCTGGAGATCCAGGAGAGCCAATGGTGTGTGTAAGTTCTAGTCAGAGTCCAAGTCCAAAAGTAGGGGAAGACTGATGTGCCAGCTCAAAGACCGGCAGAAAGAATTATTTTTTTTAGTCAGTTTCTAATTCTATTCAGGAAATTGGATGAGGCCAACACACACTGGGGAGGGAAATCTACTTTACTCAGTTTACCAGTTCAAATGTTAATCTCTTCCCAAGACACCCTTGCAGACATGCTCAGAAATAACGTTTAAACAAATATCTGAACACTCTATGGCCTAGTCAAGTTGACACACACACAACTAACCACCACAGGGAATTAGAAAATAAACCAAAAAGGAAATGAGTGAATACATTAATTTCAAATACTAACAATTCTATTTTAAAAAGTAGACAGATAATGTGATAGTGACTAGTTGTGTGATGGGAAGGAAAGACGTCATTGAGGATGCAGTGTTTGAATGAGAAATCCCAATATATTAAACAGTGGTTAAAGAGAGTTTTCACAAGTTAGAAGAACACATTTAAGGGCTAGAAATACACAAAAAGAAAATGCTTGAAGTATCTAAGGAAAAAGAAAAAAGTTTAAATTTGTGGAGTCTGGTGACCAAAGTAAGAGTCCTATTAGAAGAGGCCTGAGAGACAAACAGGGGTCTGATCATCCAGAGCTTTGGAAACTACAATGAGGAGCACAAATTTCATTTTAAGCTCAATGGGAAACCATTTATGGGGTTTTATGCATTGCAAAGGCAAAGCATGATTGAACAGTAGATCAGCCAGTTTAGGATCTACAGGAAACATCTCTGAAATTTTAAGGTAATGGACAAATAGTTGATTACATAGATAGATACATGATAGAGGATATAGATTTGCATATATTAGCATATATATGTAGACATATATATACAATATATAAAGTGTATATATTTGCAGGTAGATAAAAGGGCTATTTTGATTTGCTGCTTAGGTGAGAGGTAAGGCACCCATGGGGATATATGAGAAACAATAGATATTAGCTAAACTACATTCTGGTGAGAATGAATCAGTGAACTAAAGACCTTTAGTTTTGTGAGTAGAGTCTGCAAGCAGAGTGAATACACATTCCTCAACCTCCCTGCAAGCTGTGTTCAGCCTCTCCTCTAGGTACCTAAAGAATACCAGTCTTAACAGTGTCAAATTATTGGCTTCTGATATACTTTCAAATCTAGGACCAGTTCCGATGTTGTTGTAACATTTTCCTTACAAATGTATAATAATAAATTATTAAAATTCAATGATATGTCATTGGTCTTACTACTTTATTCATATCTGAATCCCAGCTTCTCTGACGCCTGGAACACCCACACACTTTTAAAGATAAAGGAAGAGATTTTCAAGTATTCATTCAGTGCCATTCAATGTACTCCTTGTTTAGAAATAGGAATGTATATATATTTTTTATTCTCTAACATTTAGGTGGACTTATGTATATGGTTGATAACAGGGCAATACTAAAATAACGCAGCCTTTGTAACCCTATATTAAGTCAATAACGAAGCAACTCACTTGAAGCAAGACATGGAAAAGCAAGTATAATTATATTATAATACATGAATTGTCAAAATTTTTGCGGGCTCTTCTGAATAGTTCGAGCAATTATGAGATTCTTTTTCGCACTGAGAAGAGTAAAACATTACACAAGATGGGACTGTTAGTACTCCCATCATACAGAAATACAGTGGAGGGCCGAGAAGTTTAAATGTCTTATCCAAGGTCACAAAACAAGCAAATGACCTCTTGAGGGGTTGAAGGAGTTGGAACCCAGATACTATCGATGTTGCCTGTCTGAGGGGATATACATGTTTGTGTGTATGTGTGTGTGTGTGTGTGTGTGTGTGTTAATTTTGATGAGAATTTAACATATTTATTTCAAAACTTTTAGTGTTTCCTTTAATACTAATAGTCCCTACATTGTAGAACTAAAAAAAAAAAAAAAAAAAAAAAAATAGTAGATGGAAATCACCTAGAACAGTGCCTGTCACATAATAAATACTCCGTATATGTTCACTATCCTAATGACTTTTTTCCAAATGGGAACTATCAGTAGATCATCCCTTAATTGATTCCTTAGTAAATAAATAATTTACACTAAAACTAAACCTAAATAATATATATAAAGAAATGGCATTTGCATAATGTTACTTAAATGTCAAAGGACATATAAATATATGGCTTTTTGAAGTATGGAATATTATTAAGTATATTTACCAAGTATAGGTTCCTAAAGAGATTTTTTTTTTTTTTGTATGTAGCTAATTACTGTAGAGCAAATGTGAGGTAAGGAGATACAAAGTTTCTTAGACTTTGTTAGAATTACTCCCACATCTATGTAGGAAGGGATGAATTAAAATAAATTATAGTCATTTATAATTTCAAATGAAGTTCATGATGTAGAAAGAAAAACTGGACAATAATTTACTTATAAGAAAGGGTCAGAAGTATAGATAACTTGTCTATTTTTAAGTATATTTCTTCAATTTAGAGAAAAGTTAAATTTATTATCTTCTCCTGACAACTTCACAAACTAACCTATCAGGATTAGGATAACATTCTGCCCTCTGAGTCCACACAGAGATCCACAATCTATCTCTCAAAACCTCTTTCTTTCACCCTCTCGAATTAACAGGATGAGGAATTATGGGAGCCCTAGAGGTGCAAACAGAGGCTGAAACCATCAAAAGAGGATGGAGCTGATATTTTTTAAATGCAGTAGTTAGACAAGTGAGAGAAAGAAACATGAAGGGTACTGCAGTTGAAAGAGCACAGAGAGAGAGATAAAACTGAAGTGGTGGTTACATGTGTGAGAGAGTCAGGAAATAAAGCTGGGGACTAAATAGTGCCCAGCTCCTAAAACCCCATGCATCCTAAGTTAAGGCACTGATATAGAATGTAAACACTTAGAAGTAGAAAGTCTTAGCTATTTTGTTTAGGAATGTGTTCTAAGGGCTTAGAACAATGTCTAGAACTGAGTAGGTGCTTAAGAGATGTATATATATATATATTTTTTTATTTTATTTTATTATTTTTTATACAGCAGGTTCTTATTAGTTATCTATTTTATACATATTAGTGCGCATATGTCAATCCCAATCTCCCAATTCATCCCACCACAACCCCCCACCTCCCCCACCCCACTTTCCCCCCTTGGTGTCCATATGTTTGTTCTCTACACATGTGTCTCTGTATGTTGAGTGAATGAGTACTTTGTAAATCTTTCCGTGACCACTTAGTTGCCATTCGTTCAGTTTCAATCCCAACAGTGTCTAAACAGGGTCTAAAAGTACAGCTAGCCATGGAAAATAAAGGGAGTAGAAAGACAAGTTCCCCAAGCCCCCAGTAAACAGCTCATCTCTCCTGTCCTCTCACTCAGGATCCAGCACTTTTCTGGTGGTCCAGAAATTCAAAGTTTTGAAAGCATCCAGAGACAACACTCCTGATGTGCAATAGCAGCAACGGGGCATGTGAACAAGTAAAGAGCAGAGAAGGAAGAAAAACAAAGATGGCATGATGACCTTGGCACACAGACTGGTTTGGGGGTCACAGGAGGTTTTCTTTAGAGAAAACTGTGAATAATTGGGGCACAAGGGTGGGAAGCTGAAATCCTCCGCCCCCGCAAATACATGGGGTAGCATGGCTGGGAGCCTCACAAGATAGTAGAATATAAACATGTGAAAGAAAAACATCACAGGGCTTCCCTGGTGGCGCAGTGGTTGAGAGTCCGCCTGCCGATGCAGGGGACACGGGTTCGTGCCCCGGTCCGGGAAGATCCCACATGCCGGGGAGCGGCTGGGGCCGTGAGCCATGGCCGCTGAGCCTGCGCGTCCGGAGCCTGTGCTCCGCAATGGGAGAGGCCACAACAGTGAGAGGCCCGCATACCGCAAAACAAAACAAAACAAAACAAAAAACACATCACAAATTCAACTTACATAATGCATGTACATTCCATCTTTTCATATGAAAAGAGAGGAAAAGACAGTGCTCACTTCAAATGGTGCTTGTGAGAATTAAGAGTCTTAATAGTGCCTGGCACTTAGAGAACATTCAATATGATTTTTAAACAACCCCATGTGCTCTTATTAGACCTAAGGATTCTGCTTAGAGAGAGAGAAATCGAGAGGGAAAGAAAAATGGTTCTAGTCTTTATAGTGCATGAAGTCTGGTGAAATAGGCAGACTTGTGAAGCTGAGGATACCGTTGGATTTCATTTAGCTCCTGGAGAGAGAGCTTAAAGCATACCTTTGGCAGAAGAAAGAAGCCACACACTTTTTCTCTGCCTTTGAGCTTTAGGGTCTCTGCATATTTTCTAGTGCAACTCATAGTTCCAGACCCTTGGCCCCAGTAATCCCTCCTGACTTGTCCTGACTTGTCCTTCCTTACTGATTCTGACAGCCTAGATTTTCTCTTATCTGGACTATACAGGGAAGCTTGGAGCCACTTTTCCTGTAATGGGGAGATTGCAGTTTCCCAGGGGATGAACAATGGCTGCTGACTTTTATATTGATGACGTTTCTTCATTCTTTGTATCTGTGACCCTGTGACAAATTTCACCATATTTCTTATGACCTGCCTTCAGAAGTAACATAATTTTCAGTAATGCTTAGTGGCCTGAAATAATTCACTTATCTTTTCAGTAGTCTATACAACCACCTATGCTAGACACAATTCTGGACACTGTAGATGTGAAGTTCTCCTTCCTCTGGAGAAACTCAGAGTCGATGTTAGCTCATCAATAAAGAATCACAATGCAGTGATGTCATATATAATACAGTGTGACATTCAAGTTTCTTTTGAGCACTCAAGTCAGAGAGACAAGGTCATGGGAGGTCTCATAGAGGAGTTTATATAATAACTGACCCTTAAAGGCTAATTCAGAAAAAAAAAAAGTAAACAGAATAGGTTCTTCTATAAGAGCGAATGGCAGTTGCATAGACAATGTCATGGGATTAAAAAAGTATTGAGCAGAATTCCTTTTTCTTCATGGGCTAAAAAATTCAATTAGTACTTTATAAGAGCAAAGGGATAGGACTATGTCTGTATTTTAGACAGGTAATTCTGGGATTTGAATGGAGGATAGAGACAATTAAAAATATTGGAGGCCATTACTTTCAGCTTCCTGAATACAAAAGTTCTGAACTCTTCAATAATCAGCACAATTCTAGACTTTCTGAAAATATTAATTTATTGCTAATGATTTTGACAGTTTGAAACAAGTGTTTTGCAACTTGTACTTGGAGCTAAGAAAAAGTATTACTTACATGAATTTTGGGCTTCAAAGTCTATCTTTAAGGAAATATTTAGTTTATTTTAAGAAATATTACATGTCTAACATATATGTGTATATATATATATATATATATATATATGAATATTAACTGAAAGCAAGGGCCCATGGAGGTAGTGGAAGAAGTCTAGAATTTATTCCATGGGTAGAGATATACATCATACCCTTTTAAAGATTAATAACATATTTTAGTAGGATCTACAGCATTTAACAAAATATAATTGACAGACTGACACACAGTGTTCTTTTATCTGAGTCTCATAAGGTTAAAATCTGTAGGAAATATCAATAAAAATATTATGTTCTCTAAGCAGATGAGTGAAGCAAAAGTTTATCAAGTTCATTGAATTTTAAGCCTGCCATTGTCAAGTTGCTTTAAGTAGGAAACTATTAGAGATGTGATGCATTTAGTGAGAGTTTCTAATTTTTTGGCATTAATTATTTTGTTCTATCATTTTTTAATGCAACTAGCTATGAGACATATTATGCATAATATAATGCATGACAAGAGTTTTAAATATCTGAACATGGATTTGAGTAAATATGCTTAATCTAGAGAGTTTAATCAGTTTTATCAACACTATGCATGTCAGAGTTGGTGGGCACCATGGTAATGTGACCTCATTAAATTAATACTTGTGATGAGGATGAAAATGACCATTGAATATCAGAATAAATAATGCATCATCTTGTATTCTTTTGCCACTGCTGCTTTAGGCATCTGGGGAAATTAATAAGGGTTATTGTGTCAGTCAGGCAAATCAGAAGTAAAAAGAAATCTTCAATTAATCATGGTATTTTACAACTATCCCTTTGGGGAAAAAAAGAGAACCCTATTAATAAAAAAGCATTATGCCTCTGTTGCAGTTGACAAACAGTGATAAGCTTCTCTGGGGACATCCTGTATGAGAGATTCATAATAAAGTTTTCCTTGTAAATTTCTCTAAAATCATTCCATCTACACAGTCTCACAGTTCTGAGGCATGAAACCCATTGGGGCTTCATCTAAAGAGGTTTTCCTTTTGGCCTTCACAGAGTGAGCTGCTGATTACTGCATAGGGCCTTTGTAGCATGCTGCCAGGGACTGACACAGTTAAAAAGCTGAAGCATGTTCCTTGCACCAACAAGTTTGGTTAATCAGGAAGCTTCCTAGGGACCATCCAGGGATTAACCAGTAACTCCCCCACGTATTAGTAGCCTTGAGACACTCAGTGCAAACACGTTTCTACAGACTTTGTACAGCTTGTTAGGTGCAACTTCTCAGTCACACTTTGGGGTTTATTCCTAGAAATTTCAGATGAACTGGTAATCAAGACACAGGGATATCAGCTTGGCGCTTTGCGACTGCCTGGAGGGGTGGGATGGGGAGGGTGGGAGGGAGGGAGACACAAGAGGGAGGAGATATGGGAACATGTGTATATGTATGGCTGATTCACTTTGTTGTAAAGCAGAAACTAACACACAATTGTAAAGCAATTGTACCCCAATATAGATGTTTAAAAAAAAAAAAGACTGAATTGGAATGAGGGATGGAGTTTCTAGGTGTGAACCTGTTCTGACATAACACTTAGAGTGCCATTTCTTTTGGGATGTTAGCCTTAAGTCTTCTCATCATAAAAAGAACAATATTCATTTCTTGTTAGGATGAATTTTCCATGTCTTAGCCATCTCAGGAATTCTTTGTTTCCCTATGATTTTTCTTTCTTCATTAAGGGAGGAAACAAACTGTTGTTATACACTTTTTGTCTTAAAATTAAACATCAAATAATAGCAGACATTGGGCACTGAAATAATCATCAACTTTAAGAAAAAAGACATAAACTAGGAGTGAGCAATACTTACAAACCATTTTGAATATTCTTGGAAAGAATCATTCAGAGTTCATATATATTTCATTTTATGTAAATACCGAGACCCGGACATAGTTCCTTTGCCCCATTTTTTATCAGGTGTGGAAGATAGATAACACTTTTAAACCTCTAGTTTTGAACAGAATGGAGCCTTGACATTGAGAGTAGGACCATGTTTTAAAATATCAAGATATACTATGAAAACAATCATCAATTATCCCATTTAGTCACCTCCAGAATTGATGCCTGTCATAAAAAGAATATACATATATTTATTTATGATTTCAAGTGAACAAATTAAATTTAGGTTTCTTATTATAGTATTTTTGTACTTTTCACAATAGCAGCTCTCAGGTAGTCTGTAGGTAATTTTATATGTGTTATGTATGTTTATATTAGAAAGGCAGAAATTTGTATATGGGTAAATAATAGAATTTTATAAAATTTCTTTCTATTAGTGGTGTTTTCAAACTTCTTGAAACAGAAAAATTCATATGTTCAAAAGTTTAACAATTTATCAAGATGCTTGAACAAAATATCCAGTTGTGAAAAAAGTAATATATATTATTGATGCAAGCATGCCTCTCAACATACATATATGATAATCACAACAGACTTTTGAAAATATATGAGACATAAGTTAATATTTTATTGTCACAAAAAGGAATATATTATTACAAAAATAAAGTAAGAAGACTGTGTATTATGTATATGTTTTTCATCACCATAAGGTTTTGACCTTGGAAATTCATTTAAAGCTTCCTTTTCATAAGTTACAAGATATAATCTTCAACGTAGTGACAAATCATATGACACAGTGCTATTATTTCTTTTATTTATCTATGGTGCTACCTATCTCTTTACTTATCTAAAGCAATTTGGAGCTTATAGTGAGATATAAAGGCAGGCTGATTCATTATTAATAGAATTCTTTTGTATAAAATAGCTTTTAAAGATGCCAAGGAGAAAATACAACCGAGATCTGAATATAAGGACAGGAATTAAATGTGGATCTTGACCAAATTGCAAGTTTCCTACAGTGCCAAACAACAATAATGTTTATAAAGCTATCTACTATGATTTTCCAGTAGTCAATACACAAGGATATACATAGTAATAGCATTAGTCTTTGTCCTTTGTTAAATGTAATTGTTTCTCTTGAAGAAGTAGGTCTTTTAGAAGAATGGCTCCCCAGAGAGAAAGAGAAAAGGGGATTAAGATAGTGAGTTCAGGTAGGAGCTTCTATAGAAAGTCATGAATATTACTTTTCCTCAACAACAAATGTGGGATTTAAAAAAAATCATCTGTAAAAAAAAGCAATCTAAATTAACAGGATTGCATATTTAAAACTACTTTTAGTAGTTATGTGACTCCAGGAGTCACAATTTAAATTCAGAATTGAAAGGGAATATAAAAGCCATTTGTTTGTTTTTGCCTATGAAACAAGGAATTCATTCATTCATTCGTTCTTGTTATGTATTCATGCCATGGATCAGTCAAAAAACATTTATTGAATGCTTTAGTGCATGGCACTACACTGTATTTTGATTTTCATTTTGAGTTATATTTAGGTAGATATTTCTGGCTACCAGATGATCTCAGACTGTTTTAGATTTAGGTTGTGAGGTGAGACATGAATCATCTCTGTTGATTACTTACTACGTGCCCCGCGATATTCCATATAAAACTAAATATTTATTATGTTCCAAAAAATTGCCCCCAGTCCTGCCTTGGCAGCCATCTCCCTGGTTTCTTCATCATTTAACAAAACTAACTGTATCAGACACTGTGCTAGGTCTGAGACTAAAGAGAGGAGGGGCGGAATTGAAGAAGATGAGCCTGCTTATGCATGCTTAAATTCTACTGGGAATAAACATGCATATAATTGTAATATAATAAAACTGTAGATTCACAAGGATGTGCATGGTGTGGAGTGAATGGGGGCCAGGAGGATGGGAGATTTAGTTACCCTGGTGAAGTCAGGGGAGGTTTCTGCAAGGAGACAGGCTTTGAGATGATATACCAGGATTATGCTGAAATATTTCAGAGAGAGGAATGAAGGATAATGAGACTTTAGATGTTAAGGAATTTTCTGGGAACCAGAAACAATTTAAAACTTTGGGATACAAAATATGATCAAGAAAGCTGGAGGGACAGGAAAGATGACAGATGATAAAAGATTTTGAAAGACATTTCTGAAATACTGTATAGCAGTTTCTTGAAAATTGTTTGTTAAGCTAATCAAGTTTTGGTTTCACTCGTAAGAAGATACAGAAGTCCTTTGTCAAAAGAGTCTGGATCCAATTTGTACCTAAGCAATGTCATAAGTCTGTCCTGAGTTTTTTAGCAGTCACCACCATGGGACTGTGATGTTATTTCTTTTACTCAGTTTCTTTTAAGCAATTGATATAGTCACCTAGATAAATGGAAACAGAATTAGAAGTAGAAGCAAGTTCTATCTGGCTGCTGAGTCCATGAATGTTTTAATGACTATGCTGCTCTGTTTGACTTGGTTCTTCTGGGGAGAATTCTTTGTCTCCACATTATTACTAGTTTGAGAATTTTGGACTACCATGGACCAGGTGAGATAAATTGATACCACAAAGGAAAGAAAGAAATGAAGATAGACTGAAGTTTAAGGGCTTACATTTTAAGGGGAAAATGACCTTTCTCTTTTACTGTCAGATAATGACATTGAAACATGGAGTAGAGATCAAAAGATCAAACAGAAGACCAAACTGGGAGACCTTTAGTCTGGATTCTATTCTTTGGACAACATCACAGGCTTCTTTGTCCAAACTCTGCTGACCTCAGAAAGACCGGCTCCTGTCACTTTTTTCTATTTATGACGATTCTTGCATCAATTCTTCAACTAATTCTAGGTCAAAAGAAATCATACTCTGGAACATTGTGATTTATGAAGTAAAGGCTTTATGATAAATTGTTGTTTGGTTGGAAATCCTTACAAGTTATTTTATTCTGTTAATAAGTGTAATTTAACAAAATTCTAAAATTCTGAAGCTAACATTGAACTAAAGATTAGTCTTGCAATCAACTGTCAACAATTTTGTTAATTAATTGTATTATTTCTGTTGTGAGTTATGGCTTATCTGACTAAAAGAAGAAGGATTGTTAAAAAATAAAATTAAAATAAGCATACTTAGCTTCCATAAAACCTGGCTCCATCCTGGTCAAAAACTATAAACATTTAAGATCTCCACTGCTTATCCTTCTAATGCTATTTTATCTCACTCACTTACAAGGGAATTTTGGTCAGACTCACTGTTTTAAATGTCATCTGGACATTGATGGCTCAAATGTATATGTCCAGTCTGGACCTTTCTACTGAGCTTCACACACAAATACCAACTTCCTATTCAACATTTTAAATATAACATCTCCAAAGCTAAACTTTGATTTTACATCCAACTCTATTCCTCTGATAATTTTCTCCACTCAGCAAGTAAGTAAAAACTTTCATTTTCAATATCTCAGGTCAAAGACTTTGGAATTATCATTAATTGATCCCTTTATTTTATACTCCACTTCTAATTTATGAATAGATATTAATAGATTCTGTCAATTCTAATGTCAAATTACATCCTTGAATCTGCCAATTCTTACCACCTGTGCCCTGCCACAGACTGCCTTTAGCTCACATCTAGATTATTAAAATCACTTCCTAATTGATCTTTTTCCTTCTTCTCTTTCCCCAGAGTTTATTTTAAAATCAACAGTTAGAGCTCTTCTCTCAAATCATAAATTAGATCATTTAGTGCCTTGCTCTTGGCCTGTTAATAGTTTTCCAATTTCCTTAGAGGAAAACCAAACTCTTTACAACAGTCTACATGGCTCTACATGTGCTTCTTATACTCTTCACCCTGTGTGATTTTATTGCTTACAGTGCTCACTCTTTGCTTTCTGACCTTGCTGTTCCCTAAAAATCCAAGTAACTTTGACCCAAGGCTCATGTTATTCATTTTGCTTGGACATTCTTCCTCCCAAGGAAAACTCATGACTCAAAATCTTACTTTACCCTGGTTTCTGTGTAAATTTCACATTATCATAGTATTTCTCCTTTTGATGTTTTTATATAAAATAAGTTGGAAAAAAATGCTCCCACCACCAACACTTCTAGAACATTCCCATCCTTACCAAACTTTATTTTGCCATGGAAATAATCCCTACCTGAAATTACATATGTATGTTTTTAATTTATTTTTTGTATCCCATTACCAAATGTAAGTTCCATATGTCCAAATACTGAATTACAATCCCCTTACACCATATCTAGATTGTAATATGCATGTATATGTATATAATTAATTAATTAATGGTATATTGAAAATGACAATTTAATGCACCTATTCCAAGAGCAACTACACTCAGCTATACAAGACCTTAAAATGGCAAATGGAGAAGAAATGAACAGAGACCTGTTAAGCCTTCTACTTGATTTTAGAAAGAGATATTGGAAAGCTATTACCAGGTTACTAATTTTCAAAGATGCAAAATATGAAAATTCTATGCCTAGAAAATGGTCACTCTTTTGACATCTGCTATTCATATATCAGTTTGTCTATGTTTCATGAATAGGCATTTACTTCACCATGATGTTTGATATAGTTATTCAAGGGAATAAAATGTCTTTATTATTACTGAACTGTTGTTTTTGCTAAATAAATAAATAGATAATAAATCTATTGATGATGACTGATTTGAAATGATTCAGAAAGCACTGAGAAACTACATCTGGCTCTAGGCCTCAAAAAACAAGGGCTAATAAAAGTCTTGGTAAGCATGGCATAATGTCTAATATTAAAAGTTTATTATTTCTATAATGGAGAGTTCCAAACTGTTACTTATTTCAAGTTATAAAAACTTAGCCTATTTAAAAGGTAAGTATATCTCTGGAGACTTTTATAAAAGGTATCCAAGAGGAATTTTCAAAATGGGCTTAGATTAGTACTTTCTTTTTAATATTGCTCCGAATTATAATAAATTTATCTTACCTTTTTCACAACATATATAATATATCATACATTTTTATTTTGCTTATACTTTGTAATTATGTTTGTTATTCAGAACTAGAACACAGTTTTCCATAAATCACATTGTGATGTTTCTGAAAATAAATCCTGATTTTTGCTATAAAAACTATTATTACTGAAAAAAAAATATTATGTATTACCTTTGTTTTTAATTCCATTTTACTGATTAAAAATTGATATCTACTAACATTTAAGTTAAACATTATACTAATATCTACAATCTCTTTCAAAGATTAAAATGGAGAAAATAGTTCCTAACTCATCCTATGAGGCCAGCATTACCTAACACCAAAACCAAAAAAGACATTATAAGAAAAAAAAGCTATAGACCTATATCTCTCATGAACATAGACAGACAAAATCCTCAACAAAATCTTAGTGTACTGAATCTAGCAATGTATAAGAAGAATCATGCACCACACCAAGTGAGATTTATCCCAGGTATGCAAGGTTGGTTTAACGTCTAAAACTCAAATAATGTAAGCCATCAAATCAACATTCTTAAGAAGACAATTAATATGACCCTATCAGTAGATGAGAAGATTTGACAAAATTTATGGTACAAAATCTCAAAAATAAAATTAGAGTGAAACTTCATTAACTTGAGAAATATCATCCACCAAAATACTTCAGCTAACATCATATGAATGGACAGAAACTGAAAGCTTTCTCACTGGGATCAGGAATAAGATAAGGATGTCCCCTCTCACTATTCCTTTTAATATCAAACTGAAAGTCCAAGCTAATGCATTAAGTCAAGAAAAGGTGTATGGATTGGGAAGAAAAAATTAAACTATTTTTTGTTCACAGATAACATGATCATCAGTAGAAAATTCAAAAGATTTCATAAAAATAAACTCCTGGAACTAATAAGCAACTATAACAAAGTTGAAGGATAAAATGTTCATATACAAAAGTCGATCACTTTCTTATATACCAGCAATGAACAAATGAACACATAGAATTTGAAATTAAAAACATATTTACATTAGCACATCCCCCCAAGAGAAGTACTTGGTATAAATCTAACAAAATATGTCCAAGATACACATGAGGAAAACTGCAAAACTTTGGTAAATGAAATCACAAGAGAACTAAATAAAGGGACAGATATTCCATGTTCATGTGTGGGAAGACTCAATATTGTCAAGATGTCAATTCTTCCCAACTTCATTTATAGATTTATACAATCTCAATTAAAATCCCAGCAAGTTATGTTCTGGATATTGACTAACTGATTCTAAAGTTTATTTGGAGATTCAGAAGATCCCGAATAGCCAACACAATATTGGATGAGAAGAACAAAGTTGGAAAACTGACACTACGTAAGACTTATAATGGAGCAAAAATACCATTATCAAAAAATAGTGCTAAAACAACTAGACATCTGCATGCAAAAAAGAAAAAAGAAAGAAAAATTACACACAAAATTAATTCAAAATGTACCATAGACCTAAAAATTAGAGAAAACTACAAAACTCCTAGAAATAACATAGGAGAAAATCAAGATGACTTTGGGTTTGGTGATGACTTTTTAGATAGAGCACCATAGCCATGATCCATGAAAGCAATAATTGACTTTATTGGACTTTATTAAAATGAAAAACTTCTGCTCTGAAAAAACAGTGTGAAGAGAATGAGAAGACAAGCCACAGAAAGACAGTGAATATTTGGGAAATACACATGTGATAAATAACTATTATCCATATATATAAAGTACTCTTAAAGCTTAACAATAGAAAACAACTTTATTTAAAAATAGGCAAAAGACCTAAACAGACACCTCACCAAAGAAGATATAAAGATGGCAAATAAACATGTGAAAACATGCTCAGCATCATCTGTCCTTAGAGAATTGTAAATTAAAACAAAATGAGATCCCACTACGTATCTATTAAAAAGGCCAAAATACAAAACACTGATGATACCAAATGCTGACAAGGATGCAGAGCCATAGGGACTCTCATTCACTGCTGGTAGGAATACACAATGATACAGCCTCTTTGGAACGTAGATTTGCAGTTTCTTACAATACTAAATGTACTTTTACCATACAATCCGGCAATTTTGTCTCCTTGGTATTTACACAAATGAGGTTAAAAACTTATGTCTACACAAAAACATGTACACAGATGTTTATAGCAGCTTTATTCATAATTATCAAAACTTGGAAGCAATCAAGATGAATGTATAAATAAGCTGTGGTATCCAGACAATGAAATATTATTCAGTGCTAAAATGAAATGAGCTATTGAGCCATGAAGAGACACAGAGAAAACTTACATATGTACTTCTAAATGAAAGAAGCCAATTGGAAAGGCTACATACTGTATGATTCCAATTATATGACATTCTGGAAAAGGTAAAACTATGGAGACAGTAAAAAAAAAAAGCAGTGGTCATCAGGGGTTGGGAGAAGGGGCAGGGATGACTAGGTGGAGAACAGAGAAATTTTAGGGAGTGAAACTATGCTGTCTAATACTTTAATGGGGGGATACATGTCATTATACGTTTGTCTAAACCAATAGAATGTACAACACCAAGAGTAAACCCTAATGTAAACTATGAAATTTAGATGATGATATGTCAATGTAGACTAATGTATTATAAGAAATTTACCTCTCTGATGCAGATACCAATACACGGGTAGGCTGTGTACATGTGCGGAAGGGCATATATATGGAAACTCTGTATCTTCTGCTCAATTTCCTTGTGAACATAAAACTGCTCTTAAAATGTCTATTTTTAAAACTAGAGTAATCAGAAGTTAGGTGCCCCAGAGAAGGTTCCCTGCAGTCTAGTTTGCTTTCCATTCTTCTATGCTAGACAATTTATTATAAAGTTGGAGTTATTATTTCTTTGTTAATTTTGTTTTCATTTATAGATTTGGTCTGTTTTTTCCTGTGACACTTACGATGATGAAAACCGACTGTTTCTAATTTGCACATGGAAAGCTGTGTGTGATACCTGAATGCTAGTATTATGAAAATTAGTGTATTAGTTTTCTAGGACTGCCACGAAGAATTACCACCAACTTGATAACTTAAAACAACAGAAATTTATTTTCTTACAGTTCTGGAAGTGAAAAATGTGGAAGCAAAGTGTCGACAGGGTTGGTTTCTTCTGGAGATGCTGAAGGAGGGCTTGTTCTTTCCCTCTCTCCCATCTTCTGGTGGCTGTCAGCAATCTTTGTTGTCAGTTGGCATGTGGATTCATTGCTCCAACCTCTGCTTTCAGCTTTTCATGGTCTTTTCTTCTATGTCATTAAGTTTCTCCTCTTACATTTGTCACTGAAATTGGGAGGCACTTGGTTGGTCCAGGACGTTCTCATTTTGAGATGCTTCATTTGATTATATCTGCAAAGATCCTTTCTTCAAATAAGGCTACATTTACAGATAAGAGGTTTTAGGACTTGAACATATCTTTTTTAAGAAGTCACCCTTCAACCCACTACAATTACTAGTATTAATACATTGTTTCACAGTATGACGTCAATATATTTGTGTCTCCAATCAGCTGTCTTATGGGAGAGGAAAAAGAACAGTCAATTTAAAAAATATTTCCAAGATTTTTTCTTCCTGGATTTAAATTGAAAGAGTGTATAATTTACAATCAGAAATAACTAAAAACATATTAATGAACATGAGATTTTTAAAACATAGACAAAAATACCTAATCATTCATGTAGAATATTACATATTTTATTACGTGCTCTTCCCCAATTCTACAATTTAGCAAAGATTGTAGAGCTTTTCAGAACTGTAAACAAACTCAGTATTATAGGTTTACATAAATAATAAACTTTCAGACTAATCATTCAGGCTAAATAATCTACTTTTATTTGCTTCTCTTTGGTTTATGTTTTCAAAGTTTATACAGTTTTTAACAGTGGTGTATTGGGGGTACCCTAATGTCAGTGCTTATATCATACCCTATTATATTACACTAGGCTCCTAGGAGACCCCAAAAGGGATTCCTGTAAAAAAATTATTAACAGGAAAATAAAAGGAACGACTATCAAATGTTCTTTGGTTCTAACTGTGCTTTTAAAGGTTACATTGGTAGGTAAATATCCCAGCACAGACATACAGAAAAGAGTTACAATTTGTTTTGGGGTTTAAAAACTTCATTCCTATTTTTTTCTTTTTTTCCCTGCTTCTCCTTTTCAGCACTGTCACCATAATACAGAGCAGGAAAAGTATTAAATTCACTGTAGGAAAGGAGCCTTCATTTTGTTCTTTTAAATAATGGGCTTATAACTATGCAGGACAAACCCTCCCTGACATTGACAACTTTAAAGCATCTCTCTCCATCTTCAGCTGAAGGAAGTAAAAGCCATTGTTATTGATGTGTGTGAAATTCTGGGAAAGAAGCAGAGCTGGGGAAAACATGTATTCTCCCTAATCCCAGTTAGGGGACTGATTTGCAGTTTACCAATTTCCATACAGATGGTTGTATTCATTCCTTTGCTTTGAGTATTTGCCCAGTTGCAAACCACCTCCCCTCCCCAAACACACACATTGCTTGGATTTAGCTGATGATGAGGTCTGAAGATTGTTGGGATGAAGAATAGAAGGGTGTTTGAATGCCACTATATTTGTGAGCGAGCTATTCAGGAGAACTAAGTTAGCTATTATTCCTCCTCCTTATCATCAAAAAACTACTCTGAATATGTAGGGGCTTCCCTGGTGGTGCAGTGGTTGAGAGTCCGCCTGTCGATGCAGGGGACACGGGTTCGTGCCCGGGTCCCACATGCCGTGGAGCGGCTGGGCCCGTGAGCCATGGCTGCTGAGCCTGCACGTCCGCAGCCTGTGCTACGCAACGGGAACTCTGAATATGTCATCATGTAGTGGAATTGGGATACAAAATTAGAGCAGAGAATGATATTAGTGACTGAAGAATGATCTACTCCAAAAGAAGCAGCAACATGTTTTCATCTGTTTTAAAATACTTCTGATAGCACTGCAGTTATTCTTTGTAGAGGATCCAATGTGGTGCAAGTTAGACTGAGGAAAGAGTTAAATGGCAAATAAGGGTGCAAAGAATGTCTAAATCACAAACTGAATTATCTTAGACTGTCTAAGTTTGAGATGAATCTCTCATAGTCAATGCAGGATTCTACAATTACATTTAATGAGCTTTTCAAAACTCATAAGATTCTTGCTCAAATTAAAAATGAATTCCCTGGGACTTTTGTAGAGTGGTCATAGGTCTATTTTACTTGACTCAAAATCTAGTCACTGTAGAAATGTGAGTATAGGCAACAAGAGGCCCTTGCTTGATAGTGATTGTCTAATATATACAACAGATTATGGGCCAAACACTACATTTGTTTTGGAATATCAAAACTTTAATGCATAGTCTTCTATATACTAAAAGTTTTGATTCAGTCCTTATATTATTCAGTCCTCAAGAAAAAAAAAGAAAACATCTTTTTTGTTTCCTCTTAAGGAAAAGTTCCCCTGACTTTCTTTTCCACTTCCATTAAATCAAGTCTCTCTTTTTTATTAAATCATCCAGAAGACTATTGCTGACAATTATGATTAAACAACATCGTTCTTTACTTGTTATTTCCATTAATGACTATAAGTTGCTTTAGGGTGAAGATAATGACTTAATGCATCAGTCTGAATTCACTGTGCACGCTGAATTCAGCACTGTGCACGCTGAACATAATATGCATGTTAAAACTAGATGATAGATAGATAGATAGATAGATAGATAGATAGATAGATAGATAGATAGATAGATAGATATGGTAGAAGGAGAGAGAGGGAAAGAAGATTTGGATGTCATTTTTAAAAGAGTAATTGACAAGCTAGAGAACATGCAGAAGAAAAGGATGGAGAGGAGTCTTGAAACTGTATTTTATGGTAAAAACTGTGAAAATATCCTATAGAGTAAAAGAATAAATTCACAATTATTTGATGTTTTCAAACAGAAGCTTAATTATTCTTTCCCAAAAAACTAGAGTCTGCAATTACCTTGTTTGAGAGGTGGATGGAAGGCGTTCAAGACCCTTCTAACCTTCTGACCTATGGACTCTATTTTCATGTGTCCATTATTCATTAAAATGTTTTTTCACTAATTTTCACTCCAAAATCAGTCATCCAAAACAATTCATTTTATTTGTAGATTTTAAGTTCTATGTAGTAAAAATTATAAGCCCTCAAAATTTTCAATAGTTATATATGTCCAAAATATTAAAAAAGGGGATGATAAATTTTGTTTTTATCATCTGTCATTTGAATTATAAAATTAGGAGATCAGAGATGACTTAAATGTGGTGGGAAAAAACAACAAGAGTAGAATTTTAGTGTGAGGCATTGGCATGGAAAAATTGGGATTTAACCTTTAACTATATAAACTGAATAGAAAGAAAATGTTCCTAAGAGTTTTTTGGAGGAAGAAGTGACGAGCAATTCTTTTATGTCGAAATTTTACTCAAGACTTCTTAAATTCAAATTCTTCCAGAACATAAGTAAGTGGATGTGTCTTTAAGACACACATACAATTTTTTCTTATTTCATATTTTTTTTAATTTCATCATAGGTGATCTAGAATCCAAGGATCCAAGTGACTCAGAATTGTGTAGATAAAAATATAGTTGCTTTATTTTATTTTCTAGTATTAAAATATTACATGAGATTAATATAAGCCATTTGTGTTCAGTTTTAATAAGAAGCAAACAAGAACAATGGTACTCTAGAAAACACTTTCCTAAATCTACGAGAGCCTCTGGTTAATTGGTGAACCTCATTTAATTCAGGAAGATAACTAATTTAATGGATCAGTTTTGCAAATTAGCAAATTCATCAACATTTTAGACAAAACTTAAGTTACATGGAATATCTCTATAAGCTACTTCAAATATTTGGGGAAAAATGACATCAGTTTGATACCCCAAAAAATAAAAATGTGATTTTTTTTAAAGGTTTAAATCAGTCTCAATTTTCTGTCCATTTTCCCAAAAGTAACAGGTCTTATGTTTGATAACTTTTTTGGTGGTCAAGACTCATGAATGGCTGCATCCCATAATAAAATTAGTCTTCCAAAGTCCTATGGCCTTCTAGAGTCAGCCTTATGTAGAGAAGGGCACGGAATTCAACAAAAGTTAATATATCATCTCCTGTGCCTTTGAATCTGCATTCTCTCCTAACTAGAGACAGGCCCCAAACAGGGACCCACATCCTTCCTACGTTAGAATCAGATTGGAACAGTTAGATTCACAAAGTCTTTGCCAAATGGAGTTACTTCTTCAGTGCAGTTAAAAAATATATTTTCCATGCTTTTAAGTTGAACAGCTAAATCATCTCTGAAAAGAGTGCACGTGCAGATTAATTGATTTTAAAAGTTGATATTCATCTACCTGTGCTACCTCACTAAGGAGGTAAAATCAAATGAATCAGGCAAATGTATAAAGGTCAGACGATAAAAACAATGCTAAGAAATTATTAGGACAAACTTAGTTTTGTCAGAGCTACATTTAATGGGGTAGCATTCATGGTATTATGTTTTTAAGCAAGGGCTAACGCGCAATTTTTTGTTTTAAAGTTACCTAGAGACATATTGTTTCTGGACTATTAACTTTTTCTTCTGTATTTAGATCACAACTCCTAAAGGCTTAGCTATATTTTGACAGGTACTGACAAAGAGTGTCATGGAATTGTGATTCGATTGTCACCTTCAGAGTGTTCAAGCTGAAAAAGGATGAGTGCTAGGTACTAATTAGACCTGTTATATTAGGAAAGCAAATACAATGGTGTCTAACATTAAACAAAGCACAGTTCTCATCAAAACTGGTTTCTTTTGTGTGTGGGTTAGTCTATAAAACCACTTTGCATGTTAATGAACTACAAACAATTATTACCAGAGTAACTAGTTTCATGCAATTACAAAAATCACATAAAAGCCCTATTGTTTGTTGTCTTATGATTTTTTAATGCTAATTTTGCACTTGATAATTTCAGATTTCATTTGTACCACAGTGCACAATTAGGTTTTTATATCTGTGAAAGTGAAGGCTAGTATTGGGAAAAATAACTCCTCATGAAAAAAGTAAAAAAATAGACATTTCCAGAATGAGACTATTAGCCTGAAAAGATGGAGAAAAGTGATGAGGCGAATTTCCATCAAGTGAGAAGGCAACATTTATGTAGCTGAAAGAAGAGTATATCCTATAGAAATTGGAGAGAGAGAGAGAGAGAGAGAGATTGAGGAGAAAAGGGAAAAAAAAATCCTAGAAACAATGGAACAGTATGAAAAAGAAACTAGAATAAAGACACAGGTGGGATCATCAGAGAGCTGCCACCTATTACATAGTAAATCATAGTTACAGCTGGTAGACTAGTATGATAACAGTGGGATGGATTCATAAGTAAAAAAGTAAAAGTACGTGGAGCTAATTAGGTGCCAAAACTATTTAAGCAAAGAAATGCTACTGTCAAAACAGTGTGAGCACTAGACGAAATTTTAGGGAAAACTTTGAGTGGTTACTTCATTGATGAAGAATTCTCTGCATTAAGATCAGGTGGAAGTGGGAGATTTGTGTTTTGCTAAACTAGTTTTTCATTTTTGTTCACAAAAGTGCAAGGGAACTTACTTCTCATGTTTCACGGTTAGATAACAATCTAATCCTGTACTTCAATAATGCAGATAGTAAAGGATTAAACAGTTTTTCTGCTGGAAAAAAATATGAGAAATTATCTGGTATGGTATATTAAATTTGTTTACTTTTTAAAATATTTTTTTTGCAACTACAAACCATCTGGAATGACTTTGATCAGTGTTGACCTCCTGCAAAGTTTGTGAGAACTCTGGATTTTCTGGTTGCTGTTACTTCTTAGACAATGTGACATATATCTGGTACAAGCTTAGATTTACTGCTACCTTAGATGTTGTTGAATAGAGCACAATGTTTGAAAGGTCAGAATTCATTTTCCTGTTAGGATTCTGTTTCTTGTTTTTATTTACTGCAATCTAAGGCATGTAAATTTTTTGTAGGTCTTTCATAGGATTTAAAATACTGAAAATATACTTAAAATGAATGTGTTTGAACTATTAAAATAAAAGCTTCAAAGCTCCAAACTTTTCCACAAAACTAGCTTAGCTTAGCCCCTTGTTTTTGCACCCTCATATTCTCACTTTATTTATTTATTTGTTCTACTATTAAAAGCGTTCCTCAGAGCACTAGAGTTTTCCAGTGGTAAATTTTCCTATCACTTTTACAATTAATTTACATCCTTGTTACTCATTCACTACGATTATTGCCTATATATAGAAAAGCACATCTTACTGCATGAAAATAGCATTAACATACCCTTGCAGTTATGTAACATTTTAGAAATACTACAGAGTTTTAGGTAAATAATTGTTTCATGGTTTTCACAATTTGAAGGTGGCAATGTACCCTCCTGTCTCTCTAACCTTTCTTCTCTACTGCTGTGCACTTAACGGAAGAAAAGAAGGAAGGAAGGAAGGAAGGAAGGAAGGAAGGAAGGAAGGAAGGAAGGAAGGAAGAAAGGAATGAGGGAAGGAAGGAAGGGAGGAAGGAAGGAAGGGAGGAAGGAAGGATGGGAGGGAGGGAGGGAGGAAGGGAGGAAGGGAGGAAGAGAGGGAGGGGGAAAAAGGAATTCTGGGGCTGTGTCTGAGTTGTTTCTGCTACTTAAAGCAAAGAAACACCCCCAGGGTTTTTCTTTTAGATATTGTTAGCACAGTTTAACTCTATGCAAACCTGATAGCACACATTCCTTAATAATGTGGAAATCTGTAACAAATATTTGCTGAATTAATCATGTACATTTTCAGTGTAAAGACTTTTTAAACTCTCTAGACAAATAATTAAATCTGTTTCATGCAAACATGTTTGAGGCAAAAGTAAGAACACACTTTATGTATTTAAATATGCAACAAAAATGTATCCACTTAACGTGAAAAATCATTTTTATATCACCTAAAAATTATTGGTGGATAGCTATAGTATAATGATCTCAGTCTCTGTCCATGGCTTATTTCTTTTGGTGTTTTTGAACCCTCAAAAATAGATTTTACTTTTTTTTAATTTTTTTTAGTTTCTTCTTTTAATTTTCTTTAAATGTTTTTCTATTTATTTTTATTTTTTTTCATAGAAAGGCATTTTATTTTAAATATAGCAGTGTGTTCATGTCAACCCCAAACTCCCAATCTATCCCTCCCTCCTACCCTTCCCCCCATCTATTTATCCTCAAGTGCAAGTCTATATCCCAGGCCTTAGTTCCTAGATGTTAAGAAAACTTAAATAGTATGAAATAATCATTCAGCAGTTCAACAGCAGTGTTACTAATGAGTCTAAAATATAACTGAGCATTAAGGGTTAATGATTTGGAAAGCCAATAAGCATTTTGGAAAATGTACACCTTAATGGGCGTTACATAAAATAACTATTCTTAAAAAGGGATTAGATATATTTGATACATTAAATATTTCAAAATCATCTTTCTTGTCAATTTAAAGTAGGCAATACATTTTTCCATAACATTTTCTAAGACTTCAGACAAAACAGAGATGGTTAAACTGAAAGAATTCCTGTTTCTTATTCATAAGCCATAAAATGATTTCTCTGTCTCAAATTTAAGAATTGAAAATATCTCTGAAAGTAGAAATGCCACTTAAGAAAAAGAATGTCAAAGAATCTAAAAAAGAGTGGATATATGTATATGTATAATAGATTCACTTTGCTGTACACCTGAAACTAGCACAACATTGTAAATCAACTATACCCCAATAAAAATTTTTACAAAAAGAAGAAAAAGAAAAAGAATGCTCCCTGTTTTCCCTCCAAATTTAGTCTTCTGCTCTAAGCATGGTTGCTTAAGGTAGCCTAGGAAAGCCACTACCAACCTAGCTAGAGAAATGGGAAGAAGTATGTTTCAGCATCCACCGTCTCTGTGGTGAATCCTTCCCTTCCACCACTTCTTAGACTTTCTGAATAGGGAGAGGCTCAGGAAACTTCTTTCAAACAATACTTCAGTTACTAAATTCCAGGGAAGGAAATGACATGTATAAGCTATCACCTCACTTCCTTCTCTGTTTCTACCCCCCTTTTTCCACTTCCTCCTTTCCAATCTGCAGGCACACACACACCTTAGGGCATCCCCAATCTTTACCAGCCCAGATCCTGGGAAGAAAATGCCCTACCCTCACCCATCCATGCCTTTTGACTGCTATCTGATGCATCCATTCCACAGCTGGGATGACTAGCCCTACTGTTTTATTTATGATGCAATCAGCTGCTGTAAGAAGGTGAACAGTAACTGCTATTCCATTGCATAAAAAAGCCTTTTTAGCCTTATGTTATAAACATTTAAAAGTCTCTCTTTTACCCTTCTAGAAAAAACACAGCAGGAGGTAGATAGAGGTCACGGGGAGTATCTAATTCATCTACATTTATAGTAGGTGTTGCAAGCTCTATTAGCAGAAAATGTATGACAGTCAGACCTAAGTTTAATGTTTCACTTAAAATATCTGCACCTCCAGCTAATGCCAGAAGCTGTGCCCATGATTGGTGGCATGTAGACACTTACTAACGAAACCTTCCCCTTTGGCAGAAAATATCAGTTGGAAAACTGCTGTTACAATAATATATTTGAGTATCAACCCAGAAAATCCTGCTTGAGAGATTTTTTTTTTGGCCCACACAAGCTAGCACTAAGAGCACATAAGACTCTCTGACAATATAGACATTGATACACACTAAAATATTGAATGGTAACCTGATACACACTAAAATATTGAATGGTAACCAGACATGTATGTATATTATCTTGCAGCTCACCAGTGGAAATTGTTTTGAACTGGAGAAGCAACCCTCTTCTCCTTGTACCAGCAAAAGTGTCCTAAAAGTAGCTTCAGCAACAATACACCGACTTAGCAGTCTGAAAAAGCTTGTAAAGTGCTGCAAGCTGACTGACTTAATCCTGGAGTCATAATGGCTTCCTTCCTAGGCCCATTTCTTCTCCGGACACTGCCATCTTGTGAGTACTAAATACATCATCAGTGAGTCTCATTCTCATGTATTACACTAATACATCATTGGAATGACAACTGCTTCTGATGATCTATTAATGCAATACATCAGAGTGAGGTGTTTGAATGGGTATTACTCAGAAACCTGTGCTGTCTACATAAAGCCAGGTCCCAAATCCAATTCCATTTATTTACACAGAATTCTTAGCATGCTTGCAGCAGACTAACACTACCAAAATTCTAGCATCATCAAAGAAATTATTTGCATTCTCATTAAATTATCAACAAAATCTTTCCCTTTCCTGGAAATGGATCTGTCTGGTAAGTCAGTGATTCAGACTCCATCATCTCGCCATCCCCTACGACACACAAGAATTATTTTGCGATGGCCCATGAATAAAACAAATACTCTTTTCCCTATCGTTACTAGGTCACATTCTATAGTCATTAAAAAGAATATCAGATTTTCTTATCTAAAATACAATTTCTTTGGTAAACATACATACTGCATTGAATGTTCTTTGTTTGTAGTTACTAGACACCTTCTAAACATTTGTACTTCTGTACATATTATACACAGAAAAAAAAAAGAGACCAGAAAAAAGCAGCTGAATTTGCTTTAGAGTCAGTTATAGTGCACTCTGTGTATGTGTCATTTGTCACAAAGCTATCATAAAGAACACCCAATCCCTCTGCTCTTCATTTCTGTATAAGACATCTATTTGTGTTTGTATAGCTCACTGTGAAATTTAAATTGTGTAATCTATTGCTCTTTGGTTGGTGTTACAAATAAGGTTTTGAATTGTCTTTAATAATCAAATTTTAAAAATTGTATCCTGGCTTCATTACCATGAAATTTTTCAGAAATTCACTCTTTCACCTGCATTTTTTTGTTGTTGTTCAAGTTGGAATCCCTTGAGTGTTTTCCATAACAATAATCCAATATAATTTAAATGAAACAGGTATCAAAATTTTATAGCATTAACCTCTAAATTTTAGGTTATTTTGCTTCCAATTAAAGTTAAGAACACAATAAAGTAATATGCCAGATTGGTGCACTGGTTTATGAAACAACTGAAATTCAATTGTATAACACCCTCCTACCTTTGTAACAGATTTTTCAAATAGACTATTTTGTTTAAAAAACATTTATCTATTGTTAATGTCTTTGGAGAATTCATCTTGGGGTTTAGACTGAAGATAAATGCAGGCATGTGAAGGTTTATGAAAAATGTCTCTGCAAGTGACATGCAGCCTGATATGAGTTACCACAGTCCGTTTCACATGTGGGGCAATCCACTACTTGCCTTGCATTCATTATATTTTCTGGCCATGTATTTTTTCTTCCTGTTATTGAGACCATTTGATATTATATACTCAAATATAAAATGCTGAAAGCAAATCTGAAAAGAATCATATATATATAATCATTATATTTTATATTCCATATATATAATGATATATACATAATGTAAAAAGTCACCTCAGTATCAATTGCATACCTCAATACTGATTGCATGCTTCAAATATGCATTTCATTTAAACTCAGGACGAGAATAACAGCAAATAGTCATTAGAAACTATTTCAAATAGAATAGACGCTTTACAAGGATTCTACCTACTTCTGGGGTAGGAAGATGTGTGTGTGTTTGTGTGTGTGTCTGTGTGTGTGAGAGAGACAAAAGGAACGAGAACAACATAAATAATGCATATCTTCTAGAAATATGGATTAATCAATCTAGTTTGAATCTGTGATAAAGCTCCCTGTCACTTAAAAATGAATATAGTTGTTTTAAACATGTGACTCTTTTACTGAGTTTATAATTCCTCAGAACTTACAGCTCTGTTTTCCATTTCTTTGTCTCTCCTTTACTTTTAACTAAAGGTTACCTTGGTCTCAAGATTTCCTTTATGTATATTTCTTATAACAGTACTCAATTAAAGGAGTTTTCAGCTCTTGCTAATTAAAGAATTACCTTGAGATTTGGATACACATTGTATGTGAATAATATGTGGTTATGGAAAAGAAGCATGCTCATGATGTATTCAGTTATAGCTCTCTTTCTTTTTCTTGAAATGGTCTCTTACATCACATCATAATATTTTGCTGCCCTTGTACTCCTAGGTTGTCTACCTTATACCACCGTTCTGGACCAAGTTAAGCACACATGAAAAGCAATACCCCAGCCTGTTGGCTGCACTGGGTTAGTACAGGGAAAGTGCCTTCTGTGCTCTGAAGCAAGGTTGGAAGTGAGTTCATGGTGACAGAGATCTCCCCACCCCCTGAAGTTTCAGGATGTCAGGAGGAAGGGGAGAGATGGCTGGACTCCATCACTCTGGATGCACTCAGGGGCTGAATGAATTTGAAATATGACCAAGTCTGAATGGAAGAGTGGTCAGAAAGCCAAAAGCAATTACTTCAGCTTGCGAAATGTTTAAACGATTTACTTCACAGGACAAATGCAGAGTCTTCATGTGCTGGGAAACTCTTAAAACTATATTTGGACATAATTTGGTGAGGCTTTTTTCACAAGCTATTGGAAGAGGGGAAGGGAAATGATTTGAGATGCCAGCAGCATTTAGTCAGGGATTTGTGAAACCCAAACCCCTATTCTGTCATCTTTGTTTCAGAAAGTCTGATGTGTTCACGTTTTCCATCACCTTGGGAAGAAAGCTGAGGTAAGTAGCTTAATTTATAGATTGATGGGACAAACTTATTTAAAAATTCTCAGTGTGGTATCATGAATCATGTAGGCCTATTAAACTAATTGCTAAGTAAATTTAAGCAGTATTACAGTAAAATTCAGCAGAATTTATCATCAATCTGAAGAGATCTTTGGTGGTCTCATGCTGCCCCCCACAGATATGTCTCAGAACATTCATTATGCCATAATTACAAAGTCTCTTTGAAGAGGCTAAAAATCCCTAGACTCTTCTCATCAATTATTTTCACCTGTTAATTCATTTTGTGTGAGGTAATAACCTCAGCATAATAATAAATGTGCAAGTACTCCGATTTTGCAATTAAAAGCAGCAGGGCTTCTATTTTGATCATACAGACTGTGACATCCATCATAGAAAACAATTTGGGCCTAGCAGGATGACAGATGCTGTACTGATGGCTCTACTAACTAACTGCCTGTCCTAGGGAAAAAAAAAAATGGTCAGGCTTCAACCCGCAGCTGCAAGCTATCTGATAGCTTCTGACCAGTCAGCAGGAGAAAGCCTGCAGTGACTAAATTACTGAAAGGTAATTTTACTTCACAAAATGAGGATTTCTGAGCCATAAATGTATGCATTCCAGTGGCTGCTGTAATTTGGAAACAAATAACCCTTTTCATTTGAAAATGACTGGAATCACTGCCAGTGTTCAGGACGTTTTGTTTCTTGGGCTTTTACATGAAAAATACAATGTAATACTCATTATTTCTGCTCCCTTTCACATCTTATTAGACACAGAAAGCAAGGTGGTTATCTCTGCTCTCTTAGGCTAAATCTACACAGGGAAAAATTTTCCCCCAACCTCTGGACAGGTGCCTAAATAATAGAAGAGTGTCATTTTTGTATGGGGCCCAAGTGAGCTCTGTCTGAACCCCAGTTCATCTGAAAGACACCTAAACCTAACCTGATCCCACTACAAGGACAATGTTGATTACCTGCACATCCTAAGCTGCAAGAAGTGAATTAGATGCTAATAAATGCAGATGAAATACTTCTGCCTTTATTTTTTAAGTTGCAATATTTCAAAAGAGTTCATAAAATACAATGTGCCTTCTCTTTTCACTTCAATAGTAAAGTATTTGGGATCTTACTCTAGTCTTCATGAGAATAACTATTTTCTTTTTTGAAATGTGTGCTATTATACTACTGCCAGTCTTGAAAAGAAAATCATACAACTGTGCAAATAAGTTCTGGCAAATTGAAAACATAAATATTTTTCATGATTACCTTCAATAGGAAAAGACCTCAATAGAAATTGAGGAGCTTTGTGTATCGTTGTTTCTCTAGCAAAACTAAATTCAGATAATTGATTGTGGAATATAGGCCACTGAGTACAGTAAAAGCCGATATGAAATGCAAACAAAAACCATATTATTGGAAGTTGTTATGTTTCCAGGATGATGTGTTCAGATTTCTTCCATGTGAATCAGGACAACAAAGGATGAGGGAAAGACAAAAGCTTAAGCACGGTATGAACTTTCTCAGCGGCCATGCACCTTGAGACAAGAAGACAGTCTTACTTATGATATTAACAGACAATATGATATTAACATTTTACACTTCGCTCCCACATTCCTTGCAGACAAACAAAGAAGAGCACTCTGTTTCTTGGGGGAAATCTACTGTTTCTTAGTCTATTGTACCAGACTCATAAACCCTGTCAGCAAGAAGGATGAATAGATGATAGAAGCTGGGATGTGCTGCTGGAGAAACACAGAGCGGGGAGGGAAGTGTTTCTTTTTTCAACGCTCCGATCGGGATCGTTCCTAAACATTTGAAGCAATCCAGGGTTGGACATGGGTCTCCTTTGACTTTTAGTAGGGTGATCCTTCCACGTTCACTGTTAATAAATCCTTTAAACTTGTGCAAAATGCCTCTGCATAAAGGCAAAAGTCTCTGTGAGCAGCCTGGGAAGTTGTAATACACAAGTTCTTTTCATCAGGTAGCACAATGAAATATCAAATGAAAGGGACACATTACAACAACAAAATTGCAATTACCCATCTGAGATCTCCTTTAATGGGATGCCAGGGGGACATGGCCTTTATGCACACACTCTGACTGTAACTAATGCTCAGTAGCCATCAACAAATTATGACTCGTGACACTTTTGCTGCCGCAGTATTCAGCCCAAAGTCCAATGGAGAAAATATATGGTTTTTATTACAAAATTGTTCTTGTTTACAATTCTAATATCCTCTTCATTATCTACTTTTCTAGACATTTTAGGCAGTTCTGAAGACCTGGGGCAGCACTAGTCCTGTCATAAAGAGAAATTAATGTTGTTAAGGTTGGCCTAGCTGCCCTCTGGTACAGCTGAAGACGTGGAAATATAAGGCTCTGTTTTTAAAATGAAAATGATTAAAGGCACAGACACCTTGCTTTTGGAGCGATCACTAAAACTTTTAATAAAATACGTGGGCACATACACACAAAAGCTTCTTTTCCTTTCCTTTCAATAAGTCATCATCTTCTCTCTCTCTCTCTCTCTCTCTCAAATCCAACTTTGTTCTATAAAGAAACAGCTTGCTTTAAAGACTAATAAGCGTAAAAATGACCTCATTGTTATAAAGAATACATTTATTTCATTCAGCAGCAGCTCATTCAATAACAACCAGGCACAGAGAAACCAGGAGAGCTTTCTCCCAATAAGCTAATTAGGAGCACTCTCTAATAGGTAGTCTTTACAACAACTGACCAGCTTAATTCAGCCTCTGGAACACACTTAAGAATGGCCTAGCAGTTGCCACTGTTGGAGGTATGTACCCCAGTTTGCATCTTCCAGGATGTCAGAGAGGGGTTTCATCAGGGGGAAGCAAGGAAGAAAGAGCAAGCTAGTGGAGGTTACTAGAAATCCTTTTAGAGAGAGCCTACCAGCAGTATCTTGAACAAAATGGCTCATATATCCCAAGAAAAATGACAGGAAATAACTCAAAGGAAAAGAGAATAACCTTTGCCATCCAAGGGCCAAAGAACAGCAGTCAAGATATCACCTCTCTGATCCTCCCAACCTTAGTCATTTCATCAGGTTAAGTGAATGCTCTCCATACAGAGCTTGAGAGTGAAGTAACATCCCCGCTCTCTTAATGCTTTAATTTTATTATTTTATTTCAAGAAGCCTTGTGTTTCCACCATTTTTCTTTTCTTTTCTTCCTCTGTATCTTTCCTTTCTCCTTTCTTTCTTTCTTTCTTTCTTTCTTTCTTTCTTTCTTTCTTTCTTTCTTTCTTTCTTTCTTTCTTTCTTTCTTTCTTTCTTTCTTTCTTTCTTTCTTCCTTCCTTCCTTCTTTCTTTCTTTCTCTTTTTCTTTCTTTCTCTTTTAGTTTCTTTTTAATTTGTCCTACTTGCCAGCATTCGGCTCAGATACAAATATGTAATTATAGATATATGGGAGGAATAAAATTTCTACCATAGCCTTAAATTGTTTTCATTTTCTTGCTGTTTGCTTGATTGGTTATTCACGTGAATTAATGTAGCTTCCTTACAAATCTAAAGCTACTAGAGGATAGTCAAATGTCACTGAGGTCCATCATCTATCTGCACACTTCTCTCATCCAGATAATTTCATCAAACATCTGCTCTGTAAACAGACTTAGCAGACTTGAGTTCCTCATTCTTATACATTTTAGTGAAGCCACGTGAAACCACAAATCAAGGTCATTTCAACAGCATTTGAAGAATGTCACAACTTATTCCATTAAGCAGCTTGAGTATCCAAAAGGCAGCCATACTGGCATGTAACTCTCCCCCTCTGTTCTTTCTTCAGTCTGCACCCATTTCCTCCCAGGAGTTTTGGTTTTGTTTCCTCTCATAATTCCTAGTTCTGGGCCTCCATTATAGACAGATGAAGAAAACAGTTGCCCACACACAGTAATTCAAGTGGTGCTAGCCCCTGCAAACTGCTAAAATGGCCACCCTTTTTCTCCTGGGCCTGATACAAAGTGTCTGAAATACCACAGTTAGATGTCCTATCCTTTGGTCTTTGAAGGTTTTCTAACATTAGGAGTCACCTAATTAGGTTTTAATACCCTTATGTACAAACACCTTAACTGAAACAGCTAATCCCTTGTTGGAGATTAGTTGGCAAATGGCTTTAAAGAAATCTAGCTTTGAGATAATCGTAGCAATAACATTAACATTATTGAGACCCTGCTCTGTACCAGTCACTGTTCTAACTTCTTTATGTGGTTGAACTCATTTAAGCACCACAGCAGCCCTTTGTAAATGAGAAAATCATGGCACAGAGAAGGTAAGTCACACAGCTGCTCAAGACTGAACCACAAATCACACCCACACATTCTGGCCACAATTATGACATTCTTAACGAGGCAATTAAACTCCACAATTAAACTCAGATCCACAATTAAAAAGGGAAGACGGATGCCATTTGAAAGAAAGAGCACTTAAAGGCAATGCTCCAAAATCATGCTGCTTTCTTCAATCCCTGCTAAAGGCCCATAGCATGACCTCAACACCCCTTAAACACTGATTGCAGAATAACAAACAATCACTATCTATTTCTGTCACCAGACATTTCTCCAGCAACTCATATAGCATTTTGCTTATTTGACCCTACTTTTTTGTAGCCCTTCCTGAGAAGCTATGCATCTATTCTCGTTAGATGCCAACACATGCTTGGAAGGGGACTGGCCAGGATGAAAAAGGCATCTGCAGCTGAGTCTGTGGTTTCCTCATATGCAATTTTTGTCTCATTCACCCCAACTTATAGTTAAGGTCTAAACTCTCATATACATGTGCTTAATTGTGAGGTAAATTACATAAACCAAAAGGTGGAAAGCAGTGCATATCTTTAGTAAATACAGTGTTCTCATTTTTCACATTGAAAACCAGCATGTATATATATATATATATGTATATATGTATATAATTATATATATTCAGAATATATCTATATTCAGTTGAATATATATTCTTAGTTACAATAAAGAAAGCAATTACTTCTTACTGAATTCAATTGATATAAGTTCATGATTATATATAATAAAAATCAGTGCCAGATATTGTCAGTAAAACCTGTCAGCTTGCTGAATGTTTCACTATATATATATATATATATGTGTATATATACACATATATGTATAATTTTATTTTTTATCAAGTGAATACATTGCTATGCATCTGAACACTTAACAAATGTTAGGGAAGAATTACAAGTGGAGTGCTGTATTTGGTGAAGCAAGAACAATGGAGAAAGACGTCCTTGGATTAAAAACCTGGCACAGCTTCATGCTAGCTTCCTGACCATAGTAAATGTTCTTTTATCAACCTGCACTTCTATTTTCCTTTTTTTCCCTTTTCAGTATAGTCATCATGCTGTTTATTGGATTCCCAGAATTTATTAATCTTATAACTGGAAGTTAGTAATTGTCGACCAACATCTCTCCATTTCCCTCACCCCGCCCCCCAGACCCTGGAAACCACTATTCTACTGTCTGTTTGTATAAGCTGGCTTTTTTTAGATTCTGCATATATTCATAGATATATTTAGGTGCTCTTTTCATTGATTCTGCCTGGTACAGGTAATCACCTTAAATATGCAACTTCGTTTATTCTTTATTTCAGATGTTTGTTTTCTGTATTTAAGATCAGTGTTTTTTATGTTATTTTATTTCTGGAAAAGCAAATAATTAGGTATACATTTTATGCATTTTCCTTTGCTTCCATATCACTAATCTTAACCAGCTTATGAGTTTCTTTTGCTTTCCTCTGTATTAAAAGAGAGCTTTTAAACTTCATCCTTGTCCCACTAGTCAAATGTCTACAAGACTGATAAAGATAAAAAGAAAGAAGATACAAATTAGACAAATGAGGAATGAAAGTGGAGACTGACTTTACAGAAATTAACAGATTATAAGGGAATACTATGATCAATTGTATGCCAACATATTAGATAATTATTCCTTCCAAAAAATAAAGAGGAGGAAGGAATTCTCAACTCATTCTATGACGTCCATATTACCATGGTAATATTGGAAAAGCCATCACAAGAAAAGAAAACTAGAGACTAATATTCCTTAAGGAAAAAATAAAAAAAACACCAAAATCCTCAATAACTACCAAACTGAACCTAGCAGTATATAAAAAGAATTATGCACCATGACCAAGTGGGATTTATTCTAAGAATGCCAGGTTTATTTAATGTATGAAAATCAATTCATATTCATGTTAATAGACAAAAGAGCAAAACCCAAATAATCGATTCATCTCAAAGGATGGAGAAAAAATTTAAACAGAATCTAACACCCTTTCATGAAAAAAAATATATCAACAAACTAGACATAGATATGATGTCTTCAACCTGATAAAGGGTGTCTATGAAAAGCCCATACTTAACACTGTACTTACTGGTAAAAAGCTGAAAACACTTCCCTTAAGATTAGGAGTAACACATTGATGTCCACTTTCATCGTTTCTATTCAACATTGTACTGGAGGTTCTACCCAGAGCAATTAGGTAAGATAAAGAAATAAAAGGCACCCAGATTGAAAATGAAGAAGTAAAGCTATCTCTATTTGCAAATAACATGACCTTATAATACAGACAGTCTTAAGTAATCCAAAAAATACTAGTATAATTAATAAACAAGTTCAGCAAGTTTGCAGGATACCAGATTGATTTAGAATAGAATATATAGTACTATTTCTATATGGTAGAAATGAACAATCTATAAATGAAATCAAGGAAACAATTCTATTTAACAATAGCAACAAAAAATAAAATTCTTACAAATAACTGTATCAAAATAAATATGACATGCACACTGAGAATAAGAAAACATCATTGAAGTAAATTAAAAAGACCTAACAACATGAAAAAACATTAACAGATTGGAAGACTTAATCTTGTTAAGATGGCAATACTCGCCAAATTGATATACAGATTCAACATAATCCCTATCAAAATTCCAATTGCCTTTTTTCTCAGAAGTTGACAAGCTGGTCCTAAAATTCTTAATGGAAATTTAAGAGCTTCAGAATAGTCAAAACAGCCTTGCAAAAGAGGAAGAAAGTTGAAGTACTCTTACTTTCTTATTTCGAATCTTATTAAAAAGCTACAATAAACAATATAGTGTGATACAGACAACAGTATAGAAATACAGATAAATGGAATAGATTTGAGAGTCCAGATATAAACTCAAATGTCTAAGGGCAATTGATCTTATACAAGGATGCCAAGAAAACATAATGGAGACAGAACAGTATTTTCAACAAACAGTTCTGTGATAACTGAATATCCACATGCAAAAGAATAAGAAAGTAAAGAGTAAGGGCACTTCTTTTCTCTTGCAATGTAGTTTGTATAAGTGGCAAATTCTAAACCTGGTTTTGTTTCCATAAAAAATTATTATCAATCTTCACCTCATAAAGAGAAAATTCATATGCAGAAGTAAAAACCTTTTCATTCTCTCTCCATTCTTCTGCACAATGGTCCCACGGGAGGAGGAGACCTGTAGCGTATATTGTAAAATATATGCTCTGTCATATGGCAGATTTTTGGGGTGGCACTGGTAATGTGACCATCAAGCACACACAGTCATCCTAAATATGTTTTTCTTTCTTAGACAGACATGACTACTTTGGTAAAATTATGACTTCACCACCTTTCTTCATAATTAGCATAATAACTTTGATTTCCTCAGGCATCCAACAAAAACATATTGTTCACCTGCTTTGGAGGAAAGCATAGTCATAAGATTCAGTTCTGGCCAGTACGATATAAGTGGAAACCACCTGAGACTTTTGCAACAAATGTGACTCTTTTACCCTTGTTTCTGACTGGAATGCAGAAATGAAGACCAGAGCATCAACATCCTTCTTGTGACCACAAAGCCACCATAAGGAAAAGGCTAAGGGAATCCTAAATCTTGCCCCTAAGATCCACGAGCCCCTGAACCAAAGTTAATAAGCAAAGTTTTCTGTTATGAGGAAAAAGTTAAACCCCAATTTCATTATGCTCTTATACTGAGGTCTCCATTCCATGCAGCTGTACTCCTTAAAATTATACAGTGCTGTATGTCAATTATATCTCAATAAAAGTGGAAGAAAAAATAAAGTATACAAGAAAAAAAATCTAACTGGTAAATTTAATTATTTCTGCTTTTCCATTACACATTATTTTTCCTCATATTAATTTTCCCACACACAGCATTTTTTAAAATCCTGATATTAAATTTGTTTTCACATTATTACAACTGTAGCAACTCTATTTCTGAAATAAGAGGTAATGGTAAGATGTCATACTGTTTCATAAAAGAGATATAAGTTAATAAAGGGAAATTTCATAGCAATGTTACTGAAATAAATTGTACTTAGTGGTTTAGCACACCGTCAAATGAAAAGTGAAATAAGCATAGTGACCCAAACTTCTTTGTGGTGGAAGTAATATAGACACATAAAAATGCTCAAAGAAAATCAGAATACATAACACCAACATCATAGGACCTTACTGATTTGACATAACTGCTATTTTTGTAGGAAGATAATACTGTGGTATAAGCATCAGACTCAGTCCTTATTACCCTAATGTCTAGCTTTCTAAGGGGCTAAAATATTTAAATGGGTGTAGCCTCTACATGTATTACTTTGAAGCACCAACCTATGCATCTATTCATTCAAAAAGTATTCATCAGGAGCCTACCATATGCTATAGACTCCCTGGCTTGGACCCAGGTAACAGAGGTAATTAAAACATACTTGCCTCTGCTCTCATCAGGATTACACTGTGGAGTGATATGATTAAAGGAACCGGAAATAAACAATAAAAATTACAAAAAGTGTCATGAAGTAAAAACAAAAAATGTTTTTGTCATAGAAAAAAATTGGGCGAGGGCCACTTCCTTGTCTATAATGATCAGATAAAGCATCTCTGAGAAGGGCCATTTAAACTGAGACCTGACTGGTTAGAAGGATAAGAAGACAATGGTACAATGAACTTGACAAGAACTGTTTTCCAAGAAGAAGAGAGAGAAAAACGGCAGTATATCTTAGTATAATGAGGAATGATGGGAAATGCAGTAGTCAGGGTCCTTTCATGGAAGACCTTACAATCTTACATGCCATGTTAATGATTGTTCTAATTAGGTAGGGAGCTATTTATATCAGTTGAGAATGATTTTGATTAAAAGTAACAGAAGACCAATGGTTTAAGTCATTTTTACCTTTGTCAGTAGAAATCTGGAAGTCAGTTGTTCCAGGATTAATTCAGTAACTCAAAGACATCATCAAAAGTCTAGCGCTGTCCAACCTTCCATTTGGTATCTTTGGAAAGTTGATATTTTGTCTACACCCTTTTTGTCTCATGGGCACAATAGATAATTTGTTGTCGTCTAACTTGGATCCTATCAGGAGGGAAAGGGTCAGTTCAGAAGGCCTTCTCTCTTATCTTTGTCTTCCATAAATAACACATTCCTAGTGCCTATACAAATGTTCCAGTTGTGAAATTTAGATTTAGGTTAGGTTGCAGCCAGTGTTGATACAAGAGCCAAGTATGTCTGTAGAGATGGTCAAAGGCTTTCACCAAGATTCTTTCTGTGTGAAACAGAAGATTTTTAAGGATTAGGATAATTTTAGGAAAAAATTACAAGTGAAGCTGCTAAAATCCAGGAGAAAAGATCAAAGATGTGATCACAATAATTCCTCATTCTTTACAAAGATGACTAGAATTTCAGTGATGTCTCCTGGTCTTTTGCTAATGGAAATATAATAGGAATCTGACTGAATTTTTTCTTTGATATTCCTCTCCCATTCTTAATCTCAGTTCTATCCAGCTATCTCATGTGCTATAATGAATCTTTTTACCAGTATTATGCACAGCCCTAGATATGAATTATATAATTCAGAATACTGTCTGGAGTTTATTAAAATTCTTTATGATTACTGAGGCCAAAATACTGCTCTGAAATCTTTGGCACCTTTAATAATATTTTTGACACTACATTTTTAACAAATAGCACGATATTTTTGAAAACCAACAACCCATCTTAAGGTGTCAAGTTCCTCAAACTCTAATTTATCAAAAGTTTTGATTAATTTTTAATCTGTGTGCATTAAAGAAGCAGGATTTACTTGACTTGATTTTCTTTTCCCATCTAACAAGCACCCTTATTAAAGTAACTTTAAATTATCTACTTTGTCTCCTTTGCTGAATGGAATAACAGCCCTAGATTTCAAAAATTCAATTGTAGATACCATCACTTAATGTCAAAATCACTGCTTCAGAATATTCAGTGTTCTCCATGAAGTCTCATAGGTGGATTATAGTTCTGAGGTATATTGAAGTATATCAAAAGAAGGCTTTCTTCTGCATCATTTTTTTCCTTTGGTTTTAGAATATGGAATAATAGTTTGCACCTGATATTCCAGGATTTCCTCTGTAAGTTAGAATTGCATCTAGACTGATACTTCGAGTACATGATTCAGGGGCAGGACTTCCCCTCATTATTTAAATCATTGGAAATGGCTCATATGATGTCATCAGCTGTCAAGAGAACTTAGTATAAATAGATCTTCTATCTGCAGACATCTATCTGGTGTCTTCATTTTAATTACAGTGTCAACTCATTTGTAGCATATTGCCGAGGGGCAATAGACATTTAAACTTTGATTCTACCATTCTAAAGGGTGTGCTCCTGGCCAAGATGCATTGGAAAGGAAGATGACAAACTTAAAGGATAGATAAATATGAGCTTGAACCATACCTATCGTCCAAAGAGAAACAAGAGTTTGCCATCAGGAATAAAATGTTTCTGCTAAGTCATTATGAAGGGCAAGGGCAAAGGAGAGGAAAGTTGTAATCTTCCTGTGGCTTTCGAGAAATGTAATTTCAAGTTAGCCAACCTGGCTAAGGGACTCAGAAGGGTGAATTGTCTCATGACTTTGAAATGCCAATAACTCTTTATAAATAGTGGGATTTTGCCTATGGCTTAACATCTGTCCAATTCCTCAGCCTGAGAGCTGTTACCACTTCTGAAAGAAAATATAAAAACAATGTCCCATCATCCTGAAAATTTAAGGGATACAGGATAAAAAATGTTCATTTACCCTTATGCTGTCTGGATTTGGAGTTGATTTCCATCAGCCTGGCTTTGATAGAATCCATGTGGATGTGGGGTCTTAATAGATTTTGTTTGGTGATGCTGGTGGCGGAGGTGGTTATTTCTGCAGTTGGTTTCGCGCTGAAGCCAAGAGTATAAAATCCTTTTAACTAGACTCCCAGCCCCCATTTGTGATAAATATAGTAGCCGGACTCACTAACACTAGCAACACGTAAAGTTCAGTTTCCTTCTGCAGGGAGATAAGAGGATCTTAACGGGTGGCTCTGAGCGGTGCATTTCCTATTTCACGCTCAGTGCATACGACTTAACGTTAACTCTCTTCATATGTCATGGATTCTTTAACAAGCCCACACTGCCCTTCCCAAGACACAACACTTCCCATTTCCCCCAAATGTGCAAAACTAATTGCCTTAAACCATATTGAATGTTTAAATTCACTAATCAAACTTGTGAATATTTAACTGGTTTTACCTACATGATTAAGGCCTGGTGTCTCTATGTAAATCATACTATACTCCAGCAGTTTCAGACAATAGAATATCTATATTTGCCATTTAATTCTGAAAATCAAGTTACTGTTGTCAGTGTATTACTTAACAGGTATTGACGGTCCAGATAGAAACTAAGGTCCTATAATATAAGATGAAATTCCAGGCCCCAGTTTAAATTATGCAAGATAGTCTTCCTGCTAAGGATGCATTTTCCATGCATACCAAAGGCTCCCTGTCTCTTTAAGTCTAACAAGCAAAGGGGATGCCTTTTATTGATCAAAATTATGGAGGAAACATATTCACCCTATGTCACTAGATGCAATAATTGCAAAGTGACAAACCTTGCTCCTGAAGTTATCAACTCTGCACTTGTTTATGGACAAGAGCATTTACTTTTTATAAACAGTTGCATTTAATAAGTATGATTAACATATACAATTTTGATTTAAAAATCAAACCATGCAGTGGGATGTACAATATGAAATATAAAATTCTAACTCCTCTTCTTTGACTCTGAGAATCACTACCTGGAGGTAATACCGTGAACACTTCCTTGTGTATCTCCCAGATATCTTCATGCATTTGTGCACATCCTACACACACATATGTAGAAACAGGATTTTGCACACACAAGCACATGCATGCACACATTCTGCCTTTAATATACAAAAATTTCTGCCATGGGAATTTGTGACTTGTATCTTTGTGCTCACAGATAAATATATCCATAGCCTAAATTTCTAAAAATTTATTCTAAAAGTTGAAATGATTGATTGGGAATAGAATTATATATGGATGGTTTTAATTTCCTACAGATTATTTTCTTTATATTCTAAATTCATAATATACTGATTGTCTATCTAAACTTTGGAATTCATTGAGTTAGCTTGAATAAAAGAACAAAAAGAAATAATATTAGCTTGAGTAAAAAGACGCAGGAGTACTTTTTATTTTTTTAAATTCCCATATCATCACGATTTAACTTTTCCCATAGGCCACAAGGTTAAAATAAAGCATCATTCATAAATACTTTATACTCTAACATGTTATTTCTCAAATAGCAAGCTTCATTCTTATTTTTAAATTTGGGCTTTTTACTTTCTTGGATATAATGCGGTAATATTTTTTGAAGCCTGAGTTCTTCATATTTCTCTTCCTTGGGTTCTCAACTAATTGAAAACTAAAGCTATATAGTTACAAAGTGTTTTCATTCCCCAACAATATCCGCAGAGTAATTTTGTGACTAAATTGCAGCCTTTTCCTTTGTGATTTTCCAGGAAGTGAAAATGAGAACAGGTTAACTATCCCTAGCATATATCAAGCCCTGCATCATTCATACCAGGCCAAAAAGTCTGGTTATGAGCGTAAAAGAAAAACTGCACTGGATCAGTGTAACAGTGCAGTAACAGTAACAATAAAAGAAGACTTTATTTAGTCAAGACTATTTTTTTTTTTTTTAATTTTTTGTGGTACACGGGCCTCTCACTGTTGTGGCCTCTCCCATTGCGGAGCACAGGCTCCGGATGCGCAGGCTCAGCGGCCATGGCTCACGGGCCCAGCCGCTCTGCGGGATGTGGGATCTTCCCGGACCGGGGCACGAACCCGTGCCTCCTGCATTGGCAGGCGGACTCTCAACCACTGCACCACCAGGGAAGCCCAAGACTAGAGTTTACTGCAATTGGAGAGAGGGATTGAACTCAATTTTGCTGAAACAGAAGGTGGGAGGACTGTATTTAAGTACTGGGGTGAGCTAATAGGAATGTGCTGGAGGAATGGAGTGAGCAGGTCAATCAATATTTGCTAATTGCTGCCCACGGAAATTAGGTTCCTACCCGCCGACAGAGACTAGGAGACAGGGCCCTCTTTCTTGATGATTATATTTCAACAGACTGGTTCCCTGGTTCTTGAGAAAGACAATCCTGCATTGTAGACTTACACCTCCATCAGTGGTAGAAAATACCTACAAGGAACCAGACCTCAGCAAATTATATTCTGAATTTTTGCAAACTTCTGTAACTGGAAAGAATAGAGTCCCAGAAGGAAAGCTCTTTGAAGCAACTTAGGTATATCTGTTAACTTATGTCAGCGCAGAAAATATGTTGTGCTTTTCACCAAGATTGCATATTGATAAAATTATTTTCCTATGATTTAACATGAACCCCATAAACAATTCTGTATAGAAAACATTTTTGGTTTCTTGTAAAACTATACTATTAAAAGACACAATTGTGCCAGATTTATCCTATGTTTTATATAATTATAACTTTGAAAAATAATAGTGTGGGGTTTGTGAAACCTTGAAATAATTTTTAAAAATCTTGAACAATCTAGTCCATTTCCAGCAAAAATTCAATTTCTAAGGAAAATAAGGGAATAGTTAAAGCTTTCATTATGGGAAAAAATGCACTATTGAAATGTCTGTCTTGCCACAAATAAATGATCTAATGCATCACTCTTTTGGAATGGATGATTGCACTCCTTTGAAACCTTAAAACTCTTCCTGAATCCAGCTGCCCAAACAGGCTTACAAAACTTCATTTTATTAATTAGCTTCTCCTGCCCCTGAAAGCATAGTTATCAGGAAGGCTGGATCATGTAATGTCATAGAAAATAAAAGAATGGATTTACCATGAGTATAGGAAGTATATATACATCTTCTGCAATAGCTCTTAATGCCTATGTCACTATTTCTCTTTTGTTTTACCAGGTTATTTTATATTTTATCAAGTAATTCACCCAATTATGAATCTTGCTACTTGGTTTTAAAATGTCCAGTCTTTCACTGGACTCTGACAATATGAGTTGTAATAGCTGCTTGAAGTGTTTGGGGGAAAGTAAACACAGTGCCAGTTGTCTGTCAGGATTGTATTTGACATTCTGTATAAAGATCCTTGATCATATTCACACATTTTTTCCCAAGATGAATACATCTATTTGGGAAAACTTATGAGCACTGTTGAACCATTTTGTGTTTTGTTTTTATGTGAAAATATTGTACGCTTTATATGAAGAGATTATAAATTGCTCATAAAGAGTAAGTCACTTTGTTGAAACATAGGTTAAGTCCACTCAACAATGCCAAAACTTAAAGCAAAAGCCTCTTTTGTAAAAGTTTGGCACATAAATATTTTTTCAATTTGTTTATTCAATATTAGCCTTATTAAAATATTACATCAAGTCATCAAGAACAAATACTAGTCATGTGAATTGTAAATGGCCACGTTAAATAATACATTTTTTCATTGAATAATATATTTACAATGAGACTTCATGGCTTCAACAACTCTTAGTCATATTAATGATAACCCCCTCATTTCCCACATTGGTTTTAGGAAAGGGTGTGTTTTAGCATACACTAAAACTCTGTACCTGTTAATATTAATTGATCAAAAAACTAACATACACATCATTCTCAAAGGTGACTTGTATGAGATTACGACTTCATATTTGAATATCATGAAAAATCTTTTCAGTCTTATTACTGTAATAATTTTCAAATTGAGTTTTCTCATCCTAACTACAAGGCACCCAGTTTCCTTTGTGAAAATGCAAGTTCTGATTATTCAAAACACTGTGTGCATATGTGTATGTAAGCTTCATTGGAAAGCCAGCTAGGTCTTTGAAGGTTTTAAACCACATAGTTTCAAACTCAGGGATGTAATGTTTCATATCCATTTTCTTTTAAGTCATTACAGGTTTTTGTGATTTTGTTTTCAATTTCATTTTATCCATAATTTCCATAGGTAATTTTTAGCTCTAAGTCTGAATAAACCCCTAAACTGTGAAAAATCTAATTACATCTTCATTACATCTGTTGATAGTATTTATTTGCAATAATAACAATAATAACAACAATAATAATAATTTTACTGCAGTCTACATCATGCTGCCTCTTATTTCCATGTGATATATTTTTTTTTTTCCATTTTGGGATTAACAGCATGATTTTCTATCTCTGCTACTTCATAATCAGTATATCTAATTAAAATGACCCTTTTAAAATTCAGATTCACAACTAATACTTGTAAAATGACAAATAAGTCATAAAATATGGGATGTTTTGCCCTTCATAAAATGACAAATGTTATAGAACTCCCAAATGCTTAGTGTTATAATTTTTAGTTACATATCAGGCTCCATATTTGATTTTTTTTTTAAATTAAAGCTATAGAAAAGGGAATGGAATTGATATTCATTAAAGATCTTTTGAATTCCATTCATTTATTCATGCCACAAATAATTATTAAGTACTTATTATGTGTCACTCACTTAACTAGGAGCTGGACATAGAAATGAATAAGAAATAAATAAATGAACCACTTTAACAATGAGATAAATTATACAGTAGAGGTATGGGCAAAGTCCTGTAAAATCACAGCATGGAGATCATTGTAAGTGCTGTACAAATGTCAACTTCCTGCTTTACCATCAGGACATTTTCTGGTGAAGGACATTAATTGATCTTCTCAGTCCTCAACTAACAAATCTCTCTCTGCCTGCAATTTGAGTTCATTACAAGAGACAAATGTATTATTATATGATACTACTATAAAGGCAAAATTCCTTTTTTGTTACTGAAAAATGCTAAATTTGAGTACATATCTTAAATGTGTAGAAACAAGTTGTGTTTTTTTGAATCCTGAAACTTAAAATTGGACCAATGTGTTCACTTAGGCCCAGGAAGAGGAAAACGCCCACGTTATTTGATGGTCTCACCTATAAAAACATACAGTGTGAATGAGCTCCCCAGCAAAAGTGGGGACAAAGAATTGAGCTACACATGCTAATTCCTCCCCTCAACTCATCAGTCAGATAATTTATTCCACCTCCTTGGAAGGAATAGAAATGCAACCAATGACCAAGAAATATCAGAGAACAGTCTTCTTCATGGAAAATATAGGGGTGGGGAAAACAATGTACCCTATTAAAAACAAGACAACAGGCCCAAAATGGAGTCACTTATGCTAAGTCCCATGTCACCAAACCTAGACTTAACTTTATTACATTTCAGCTCTCCCAGAAATGGAGTCTTAAACCAGTCAATCTGGAATCACCTAATCAGCACAAGTTAGGCCATCTGCCTGATCAACCCCTGATATCCCCTGAAGGAAAGTGACTTTGCCATGGCCAATCTGATTTTTTGTCTAGGATAACTTCCTTGTTCCTGCCCACATCTGCCTTTAAAAGTCTTCCATTTTGTACAGCTCCTTGGAACTCATTTCTATCTGCTGTTTTGGAGGCCACCCGATTCATGAATTGTTGGATAAAGCCAATACAATCTTTAAACTTTACTCAGTTGAATTTTGTTTTTCAACAACCCCAATGTGTGTGTTGAAAATCCTAAAGTGTTAGTGTAATTATTTTAATCTAGAAACCCCAGTATATCCCTACCAGCCTTTAAACATCGCTAGATAGAAGCACAGTTCCATTATACTTTTAGTGTCCTTCTGTAGTTCAGCACAGAAGTGTTCTCTTCACTGTGTTACCACTAAATCTGCATTATTAAATGCTTATAAAGCCCTGGGCAACCTTCTGCTGCCATCATTTATAAGTAAAAATTGGAGAAAACATGTTTTCTGCTCAAGTAAATAAAAATTAACCAGTCTTTTCTCAAAAGAGGAGAATTTGAAACTTTTCCTGACAGCTAAAATTTTTTATACTTGCTGAGCACTGTTTAAAACTCTTCTCCAACAAAAATAACTATCCATGATTTCGTTATCTGTGCTACTGTTTATAAAATAATAAAGTGGGGACTTAAATAAACAAAGATAAATAAAAAGCAGATGTTCGCATAAAGTCTTACATAACTCTGGAGAGCATAGAGATTTTCAGGGGCAAAGGCTGTGGCAACGCAGAAATAAAGATTTTCATTTTGTTCTTTATTAAAAGATAAAGATAGGTTAAAAAAGTAAAGTTAAAAACAACAACAGGGACTTCCCTGGTGGTGCAGTGGTTAAGAATTCGCCTGCCAATGCAGGGGACATGGGTTCAATTCCTTGTCTGGGAAGATCCCACATGCCGTGGAGCAGCTAAGCCCATGTGCCACAACTACTGAGCCTGCACTCTAGAGCCCACGAGCCACAACTACTGAGCCCACGTGCCACAACTACTGAAGCCCTCATGCCTAGAGTCCATGCTCTGCAACAAGAGAAGCCACCGCAATGGGAAGCCTGCACACCACAATGATGAGTAGCCTCTGCTCACCGCAACTAGAGAAAGCCCATGCACAGCAACAAAGACCCAACGCAGCCAAAAATAAATAAAATAAATAAATTAAAAAAAAAAAACCTCAGGAAGTGCTATTAAAAAAAAAAAAAACAGCAACAACAACAACAAAAAACCCAGTACACACTTATACAGTAATTGGTGAGCATGACTCTTTGGTAAATTGGATACTCCTTTCAGTAACCTAGGGAGGCATCTAAGCCCTCAAGCTACCCCAAAATCATCACCCCCAATCTTAGATCCAGTTGATTGTCCCTTCCATTCTCCACCACAGCAGTTGCAAGAGTTACCCCAAGCTTTCTTCTCATCCTTATGCCCTTTACACTTAGCAGATGACCCATTTCCTGCCACATCAAAAATAAACACAGATATCAGCATGAGTTTTCTCAAGTCTCCTCCTAATCACTTTCATCTCTTCACCTGGTCTTACATCTTTCTGGTCTCCCTACTTTTTTCCAAAATTAAAAATGTATATCTGAGCTCTCCTCCCACCTCCACACCTTTTCCTGTTTCAATGTTCGATTCATGTATTTTTTCTTCTTTCTCTTCCAGTGCCACTTTCTTTTTCTCCAGTAATTCCTGCCATTATGCCCAGGTCTTCTTGATCCTCCAAATATTTGTCATGTAGAAAGCATTTAGAACTTCTGACCATGTCTCCTTTGGGAATCTCCCTCAGCTTCTAAGATGCTATGCTCTTTTGGTTTTTTCGAATGTTCTTTTCCTCTTTCTTTCACTAGCTCCTTTTACTCTGAATCTCCCTTAATTGTAATTTTACTATTATTGACTCTTTGTAGTTGACCTATAAATGCTATTGAATAACCCTAGATCATCTACAATATGGTCATTACTTAATTACCAAATTGTGGTGAATTTACAAATTAATTCCTAATAAGTTGTTTCAATTCCTATCACTTTTGAGGTTCAGGTGAGCATTTCTAAGTGACTACTAAACATCTTCACTTCTTCTATAGATACCCAACAGAACAAGCTTTGAGAAGAATAAATATTTAAATAAATAAATAAATATTTACCCACTGTTCCTATTTCCAAATAGAGAAACATCAATTAGAAAAACACATTCCATGGAGAGGATAAACATCTTAATTAATTGGTGATTTTGATATAAATTCTCTGCCTTCAGCTTTTGCTTCTTTGAGAGCTGGCTGCCAATAAGGAGCATGTGTTCAGATCTGCTTCTCAATACTGTTAAGTTTTACAAGGGCAGACAATATGTTATGAGAGTTTGGCACAAAGTGTGCTGGGAACACGTATCTAAAATAAATAATCACACCTAGTAGAAAGGCGAGATCAGGGAGCACTAAAGGAGGTTTGGGAAGGATACCTAGAGATTTGAGGATGTAAATGAGGTCAATCAGAAGACTGAAGGCAGATTATGAAAGTGGTCCTACACCTGGTTAAGGAAATTATATCTTAACTTGTAAGAGCTATGGTGACATAGGAGACATTTAATCCATTATGTAACAAAACTTATTTTTTAATTTTAAAACAATAACTATTATATCAGTATGGAAGATTGACTGGAAGAATCACTGCTATATATCCAATGTCTGAAGCAGCATTTAGTTCACTGCCGGCCTTGCCAAACACAATTGTTGAGTGAATAAATTGTGTAAACGGGTGAAAGAAGCTAAGATACTATTCAGAATGGTTTAAATGGTGGTAATAAACAGAGAACAGGCATGGCAGAGATGATTGGAAGGCTAACTGATATCACTTTCAATAAGATAAGGGGGACTAACATGATTTAGCATTTGTTACATATCAGAAACTATTCTGACATGTACATTCATTTAGTTTTCACAATAATCCTGTGAGGAAATGAAGTTTCAGAGAGATTCAACTTGCTACAGTCACATTGCAGGGAAAGAGCAGAGAACAATTTAGCCGATATTTTGACTTTAAATCACACACTTCACTCCAGCATGACTCCAGCACTGTCAACATAGCTTTGTCCCTTAAAGAAAATACCTACAGTCTCTGAAGCTTGCTAAAATATTCTTAAGAAAGATAGCTCAATGGATTAGCAGTTTGCAGAATGTGTGTTTTCTTACCTGTTTCTTACCATCCAGAAAGTCCTCATCCAAAAAGTCAACACACCCCAGGTAAAATCACAATCTCTCCTCACCACCCTTCTTAATACGTTCCATATTTTCTATCTCATTAATTACAGTGCCACTGCCCTGCCCAAGTCCTACTCCTAAAAGTAATGTTGGTTTCTCTAATTACTCACACTCTCTACATCCAATTAATCACCAAGTTACATCAACTTTTTCCTAAAAATTTTTCAATCCAGCTTCTCTTTTCCAGACGTCCATCTAAAGCCCTGGTTTAGACTTACCACCTGTCACATGTATTACTGTCAGTTCTTACACTCTTGTCTCCAGCCTTGCTTTGCTCCAATACATTTTCTATTCTACTGCATATGTATAGAATGTATGGATCTAATTTATTTAAACATTATTTAAGTGTTTTTAAATAAGTGGAAAATTATGTTGAATTTTTATTGTACAAGTTATTCTTACAGAAAGAAAGTTCCTGCCAATTTCCTTTTGATGCAAGTAAATAGATATAAACAAATGCTAATTAGAATACTTTATTTAAATCTACCAAAGTCTACATACCATTGCATATTGTTTCTTGTCATGGTTGAATATCAATTTCTGTTACAATTTTTTTTTATTGTTTTTAGTGTCTCTTATCAACACATTTCTGAAAGTAAAAAATAAAAATCTCCACTCTCCATCAGAATCTGCAACATTTAACCACCATCTCCACTGGAACTGTGCTCAAAACTTTGCCAGTTTTCTTGGATGCTTAAGCAATGCTCTATATCAGATGGAGGAATTTAGGAGGAGGAAGTTGGGGGAAAAGAGAGAGAAAAACATAGTCAGTCTAAAAACTCTCTTAAAAATAGTATTTCTGATCAAATTATTTTGGTCTCAATTCTGCTTTGTCAGAAGTTATAATTTTTTCATGAGGACTCAATTCTTGAAGTGACAGTTATTTATATACCTTATAAATTTAATATGTAAGATTTAAGGTAAATGAATTTTTTTTATTAAAGGCAAGATTTTTAAATGAAAAATTCAAGATACACAATCATTTAAAATTTTAAGTTAGCTTTATCAAACTCTAGTATATTTATCTGATTAAAGCATAACCACATTTTTTTTCTTATGGCATTCAAAATGTAGTTACCAGAAATTTTGACCTCTGTAGTAACTCATTTGCAAAATAATCATGGAAATAATTATTAAAAATATTTTATAACTCAAGTACCATTATTCATGACTGCAACCATAAATGCAATTCCACAAAGCATATGTTGTCATATTTTCCAAATATAAAAACAATTATAAACACAGAATTTTTACACTATATATGAATATAGAAATGGTAACACTTGCCTTTTTACAGCTTCTTCCAACCCCATTATAGGACAGAGTTCTTTAGAGTACTAACATCATTGTCTGTTTCTTTGAATTTCCATGAACTTCATACATTTTTACCACCCAGACTCCAAGTCACAGTTTCTTCTTGTTTTGAATACCCATAAGTCTTTGGGCCAGAGTGGTTATATGACATGGTAAGAGAGACAAAAGACTTTCTTTCAAGGATAAATTATACAATACCAATAATTGCAGCTGAGAAAATTTACAAATACTTCAAATAAAGAAAAAATATAAAATGGTTATACCAAGAGCTGCCTTCAGTGACACAATAATATTATGGAAAACAAATAGGTTTATTATATTGGGTTTAGTAGGAAGCCCTTGATGTAGAGAACCTCATGGTGCTTATCACCAATAAGACATATATATAGGAGCAGAAAAGCATCACAGCAATGCTGGCTAAATTTCAGAAAAATAATAAAATGACTCAGTTGGGATTTCTAGAACATATTCCTTCCTGCATTTTCATACCTCTCATTTCCTTATAAAGATGCTTATGAAGAAGCATTTTTTCTGTAATCTTTTGTTTCTTTATGACAAGGAAATCAACTATCAGGCTAGAGGGCCAATACTTACCACTTTTAGAAAGAATTTTCTCTTATAGACAAGCACGTTATTAGAAAATTGACTAATGCATTCTGTTTGTCTACTAAATATCTCATGAGCTTTGTTCCAAAAGCACAGTGTATATACTGAGAAATTTATTAGACAAAATAGGGCAAATCTGGTCAAATTGTCTAATATTGGTGTTCTTGTGGCAAAACCGAGCCATTTAAATATTATGGCCTATCAGGACTAATATAAAAATGAGTAAGACCTTGTTACTATAAGCATAACTCTACTAGCAATTCTACACTGAAATAATTAATACAAACCCATGAAATTTTATTTTCTATTGCATTACTAAGAAACAAAAATGGCATATGTTAAATACAATTTTGAGTGTTATTTAAAGGTTTCACATTAGTGGATGGAGAAAAAGCATATATGGATAAATACTACACATGAGTAAATCTCTGAATGAGTATGAATAAACTCATTTTTATAAACATAAATGTTTGTATAGACATAGTGAGTAACTAAAAGATATGTGAAGATTATAAAAATGTTAAGGAAAAATATATCAAAAAAGGGTCCTGATTATAATATTAATTCCATATAGTGTCTTACTCTTTTGAGATAATTTAACAATTGTATAACTAAGGTTTTGTTTTATAACTTTTAAACATTTTCCTATATGTATAAATCTGAATCAAAAACCATAAAATAAGTTCATTATCATTCTTCCTATCTTAATTTGGAGTTTGTGATTATTAAACTCATTGACAATAATGGGAATCCAAACATAATTCATGTTTGAGTGAAATTTTGAGTTAAAATATTTTATTTTCCCATATTCCCTTTTGGTTGCCAAAAAATCTAGACAATGGCTTAATTGAAGCATTTTCTATTATTCTAAAATTAAGTATGGCTTCGTGTACTTTCATTTTCCTTTTAATATTCAGAAAATGCTTTCTATCACAAGTTTATTTCAATTGACTTCACAGATATTGCCTTCTTCACAGCATCTTGAGAGATATTGGAGATTTATCTCTACCTACTTAGATATATTGGTTCATGAAGTATTCACTGACATAGTGAAGACTGACTACTTACTGTTATAACAACCATGAACAAAAATCTTGATTTATTCATAGCAATATAGTATAGATACTTTTGTTTTCAAAAGACTGTAAATATTTTAATTGCATATAATTTTGGACGGGTGGTTTAATGATTGTATGAAGTTTTTTTCTGAAAAATCAACTAAGAAATCTGGAAAAGAGAATGAAATTTCAACTGTAATATTAATAAAAAGGAATGTGATACCTTTACATGTTGAGGCTCACATGATATGTTTAAGCTTTTGGTACATTTTTGGCTGCACATGAATTCAGTTTTTGATAAAAAATTCATTCTGAGTCTTTGGTCACACTATTGACTGGTTCTTACTTACGTGCCAGTTTCCTCAACAATCATGATGTTCAGTGGACAGAAGACATGTAACCAAATTATTGCTAATAATTGCTAATATCTGCACAGAGCTTCACAGTTTTCAAGATGCTTGTGCCTGATCATTTCACTTGTCCCTCACACAAAATAATTTGGAATTTCAAATGAGCTTCAAATTCATGTTGACTCTATCATAAATAGCTCTCAAAAAATTTACTTCAATATATGCATGTGAGTGTATTTCACAAAAAGAAAAAAATGTCTGGAATTCAGTAAATTTGTTCTTTTTTTAATGAAGGAAGAACTCTATATCTTAAGGTTTTATATGTTCAGAGTATTGGTTGAACAGTCTTAATCCATGAATGGTTAAATTTGCAAGTTAATTCAGTTGGAATGATTGGACTAACATGCAGAGAGACAGTGTCTTCAGATATTATGAGGAGACTTCACATTTTGTCTTAACAACCTCTCTTTGTCAGCTCAGGCTGCTATAACAAAATACAATGGATCGGGCAGCTTAAACAATAAACATTTATTTCTCACAGTTCTGAAGTCTGGGAAGTCCAAGATCAAGGCACTGACAAATTTGGTGTCTGGTGAGATCTTCCTTCCTGGTTTGCACATGGCTGTCTTCTTACAGTAGCCTCACATAATGGAGAGAAAGATCATCTTTCTCGTATCTCTTTTTAGAAGGTCACTAATCTCACTGATGAGGGTTTCAACCTCATGATCTAATTACCTCCCAAGGATCCTACCTTCAAATAACATTACATTGAGGATTAGGGTTTAACATATGATTATGGGGATAGGGAAGCATTTAGTCCATAGCACAACCTACTCACAAATTTAATTTTTGCCTTAAAAGATATAAATGATTTTGAATTGTAAAATGTTGCCATCTTTTGGGGAGAACTCCTTTATAAACTTAAAAAAAATACGAAATTATCCTTTATTCTTCTCTGATTGAAAATAATTATTCTAATTATCACATTTTTTTTCTTAAATTTCTTCTTGTCTAATAGTTCATGCATATCTCAGTGGTAGGCAGAAATTTAAGATGGCACTTGTGACCTTTGCCCCATGGTATTATTCCTATGATAATGTGGTAGAAGTGAGATTATTCAGCTGGATTTAATCTAAACATGTGAGCCCTTTAAAAGCAGAGATTGTTCTCCAGATCATAGTAGAAAAAGAATTCAGGGGATTCAAACTGCTAGAAGGACTCAGTGCATCTTGCTTTGAAGATGGAAGGACCATGTGAGAAAGAATGCAGGTGGCATTTATGAGTGGAGAATGCTCCTGTCTGCCATCTAGGAAGGATCAGAAACCAGGACTTATGGCCACAAGAAACTGGATTCTACCCTGAATGAGTGTGGAAGTCAATTCTTCCCCAGAGCATCAAGCTGACACCTTAATTGGAGTCTTGTCAAACTCTAAGCAGAATTCTGTTGAGCTCATGAGGTCTTCTCATCTACAGAACTGTGAGCTAATAAGTGGGTATTATTTGAAACTGGTAAATTTTTGTTAATTCATTTTTGCAACAACAAAAAACTAATACACTAAGTCTGTGAATTTGACATCTCATTCAAGCTGTAATCCCAATGTTGCTAAGCCAACTAGGAACCTGGTCTACTAGTCTGAGACACCACAAGGACCAAAGCATTCATTATTTCCTATCAAAAACCATTAGTGAGCTCTCACTGTGTGCCAGGCACTGGACTAGACAGAGATATGAAGATGTGCGTATAGCCACTACCATGAGGACCTCGTGGCAGACAGAAAAGTAAAAACATAAATTTCTACATAGAGTGATGAATGCAAAATGTGAAACACTTCAAAATACAGAGATAGCACCAAGAAGGACATTTGTTTAATGGCTGGAGAGATATGAAGAGATACTTCTGAAATGATTTATTATTGAAATGCTTCCTTTTTTATTATTTGACATATATTACTAAAGTTCTCCATTTCCCTTATTTCTGTCTCTTTAAATTATGCATTTTATGATGACTATGTCCCCTATAGTCTTCCAAAGTCAATTTATTATATAACTTATTGACTTTCATTTTCTATCATTTAATCTATATCAGAATAATTCACTCAAAATGTTCGCAATCCAGAGAGGGTTTATGCGTCATTTGGTTTATGGAGTGCAGAAGTACTTAACTGAATTCAGAAAGGTACTCAATAATTCTAAGACTACAGTTTTGAATTGGACCAGAGGTATTTGCTCCATGAAATCAAGATCACAAGGAGTTACAACATTTAAACACTGAGAAGAATAATGTATTTAAGAAAAAATAACACTTTAACAAAATATTACTTTTTAAAAGAAGGTGGTTCAAATATTAATATGTAGATATAATGCAGCTAATTATATGCCCCAAATAGCAGGTATATTACTCACCATAAATAAAACATGTAGAGTGTTTTCATTCTTTCAAAAAGGATCTTCCTGTATAATTGCTTGAGATATCATTAAAACCATTTCTGCATAATAGAAACAAAAAAGGTTCAGACCATCTGTACTTTAGAGATTTCTCTGTGGTATGTCACAAGTTACTGAAATCGAGACTGCTTGTAAATATTAACTAAAAAGGGATATTTTGTGAAATTATTAGCCTTTTCTATTCTATACATGTCAACAGAGCCTATTATTTTACTGTCGGTCCACTTGGTATATTTAACAATTAGTTTAATACTCAAAGTCCTTAAGGACAAAAGACAGAAGGGCTGCCAATTTCCAGTATGGTGAGAGATCGCTCATAGCCCCAGGCTAATGAGTTACAGTTTATTTCTTTGACCTCTTATTGAAATGACTGTAGGATCCTTTGAAGTGAAGGTTGAGCATTGCCATCTTCCATTCTGATTTCACATTTCTAATTAGGACATGTATTCTAATCAAAATATTATAAAAGAATATTAAAATACCCTAAAATGAGCAGATTTCACTATCATTGTACACTAACAACGTGATAGAACTAATGAATTTAAAAAGTTCCTCACTCAAATGACTTAATTCATACAGAAAGAAAACCATAAAGAATAAAAGTAAACAAAGAAAGTTGCCAGTGACCCTGTGATGGCCAGTTAATACAAATCAGTAAAATGCCTCTTTCAAATAAAGTTAAAATGATTCAAAAAAAGAGAAAGAAGAGAGAAAAGAAAGGAGGAAGGAAAGTAGGAAAGAAAGAAGATTTTTATATAATAGCAGACATCTCTTATTGTTTAATGAGAAAGTACAAATTTCATCTTTTTAACAGATTTTTTTAAACTAGAAAATGGTCAAACAGTAAGCCCCTATTTATGATTCAATTGGAGGAACTGACATAATATTCCATAGAGATGATTTCTGTTGATATATTATTATTAAATAATTATTTTAAGTCAAATATATGACATAAAACTAAAAAATAAACATATCTAAAATTTTTAACTTATTAATAAGTAAGATGTTAAAGCAAGAAAAAAATAAAACTGAAGTCACACATACACAATCAGGAAAGCTGAAATTAATTTACAAGTAGATGCACAATTGCTTAATATCCAAAAGGCAATGGAATGTAGTATTGTAATCATCTCTTGGGATGGAGAAGATGAAATCAAGGCCTTTTCACATTTCTACCCCCCAAATTTACTTGCATCTTTATGAATAGGAACCATTTGTATAGGCCATAATATTTAAATGGCTTGGTTTTGCCACAATAACACCAATATTAGGCCATCAGGCCAACACAAGTTGATTTCTATCTCTAAATTTGCAAAATAAACATAATTAACAGACTCCTATAGAATCAGATAGCCTCAAGGGCCTGCTGGACAACATCAAGCATTCCTTATAAAGGTAGACTGTAATTTTTTTACCTGTTTCAAAGATTGCACCTTTTTCCCAACACTATGTCCCTGTCATACCCAGAAATGTATTCTATCATAAAAGAAAAAAAAAAAAAAAGATTGATTATGTACATTCAGTGGTGGTGGTAAAATTATTGAGCATGCAAAGTTGAATAAGATGGATCTATCTATCAAAAATATTTTGGTTAAAGATAAATAGAATCAAGTAAATTATCACATTCAGTCCAGTGAGATAAATAATATAATAATAACATGTATATTATATTTTGATATGTATAATATCAATCAATATTATGCAAATGAAGCCCAGTGTGAATTAATACCATAGTAAAAAAGATAAACATATAAATAAGGTAGAATGCTAAAAAATGTTCTTAAAATAAACAGTACTTGTGCTCAGTTCTTAAGAACACAGAGGATAGCTAGTCGAATCATGCTTGTGCATCTGTCTCATGATTCTGGAGACTAGAAGTCTGAGATCAAGGTGTCAGCAAAGTTGATTTCTTTGGAGATCTTCCTCCTTGGCTTGTAAATGGCCATCTTCTCCCCCTGTCTTCACATGATCTTTCTTCTGTACATGTTTCTGTCCTAATCTCCTCTTCTTATGAGGACACCAGTCACATTGGATTAAGGTCCACCTTAATGACCTTATTTTACCTTAATTACTTTTTTAAAAGGTCTTATCTCCAAATACAGTCACATCTTGAGGTACTTAGCTTTAGGACTTCAACATATGAATTTGAGGAGGACACAGTTCAGCCTTTGATTGTGCTCAATCTAAAAATTCATAAATGAAGACATTTACAAAATAGGAGGGGTTAGTTAGGAATATTATTACAGAGAAAATGATCCATAGGATGGTCGAACTTGAAGAGGTTACACCATGTAGTGAAAAAATAATTTTAGTGGGATAACGTTTTGAAATATCACCAACTTATTTTACTTTTTATATTTGCATGCATGTACAAATGTAGGTAGATATTTACTTCCTCCTTTAATCTTTTTACTATTAAGAGTAAAACCCATGACTAAAACTCATTTTCCCAGGGAAGGTAAGCAGACATGACTTAGAACAATGAAGGTCATTGCTTCATTTCTAAGCTCTGAGTTTCAAAATAAACTTTAAAAACTATACTGTGCGTCAATTGTTTCAAAAGCTTGATTTTCCAGACAAGAATGAGAGTGTTTGTGGTCCTTTGAGATGGAGGAGGGAGTAGAAGGAGGGGGTGCATTCTGAAGGATAGAGGGAGGATTAAGAAATCATATGTGGGTCTGTTGGTGGGGGGAAAGGAATGACAGAAAAGCCTAAATGAGCAAGCATTGCTTTTTGCTTCTCAGGACAATATAGTGCTCTTGAGATGGCAGAATGGAATTAATTAAGAGAAGGCCTAATCGAATCAAGATGGGTTTGGGAAGCACCCCCTAGTACTCTGCTTATGTATGGTGTTTACAGCAAGGTTGATTCTTTGGTCTCATGACCACTTTATATTTTAAAAAATTATTGAGAACTCTCATAGTCACAGTATTTACTGTACTAGAAATCCAAAATCTAATACTTACTGTATCCAAAAAACAATTTTAAGGTTAACATGAAAAAAACCCAATAAATTTCAAAAAAAATAGTGATAAGAGGGAGAGGCTTTGATTTACATTTTTCCAAATTTTTAAAATTTGTGGCATGATAGAAGGCAGTTGGTTTCCAATATCTGCTTCTTCAGTTAACAACATATCTTTTGTGATATGTTGTTGTCATTGAAGAATATCCAACCACACCCTGACATTTGGATAAGAATGACAAGACTATTACTATTGAAATTACTTTTTTGATAGATAATTGTGAATATCTTTCTATGGTACTATGACAAAACTCAACAAGTGGTAGTTTCTTAACCATACACTGTTACATCAAAATCCACTGGTCCATCTTGTACTTAGATTTGTGATTTTACCCATTCAGTCTGTAACTAGTCATTTGCAAAAGATTGGTTTGCTGTGGTGAAGATTAAATAAACTATTTTTACAGATTGGTACCACTGCTTTGATTTGTGCAGCGCAATTTTACTACCAATTGCTTTCTAAATTTTTTTTTAAACATCTTTATTGGAGTATAATTGCTTTACAGTGTTGTGTTAGTTTCTGCTGTATAACAAAGTGAATCAGCTATATGCATACATATATCTCCATATCCCCTCCCTCTTGCATCTCCCTCCCACCCTCCTATCCCACCCCTCTAGGAGGTTGCAAAGCTGTAGAGAATGGACTTGAGGACATGCGGAGGGAGAAGGGTAAGCTGGGACGAAGTGAGAGAGTAGCATTGACATATATACACTATCAAATGTAAAATAACATGACACAGGGAGATCCCAATTGCTTTTACACCATCAAAATCACTGATCTAGATGATCCAAAGAGCCCCATGTGCCTTAGGAGATTTACAGAAACAGTGAAAAGAAACCTGGATTTTAGAAGTGAAGGTGGGAAAATAGGGTCTCATGACTTGGGACTGTCAACTTCAGCAGTGTGTGTCAGCCTAGTGTCCAAAAGACCAGGTGGCTCCATCCATACTTTAGTGGATCCCAGTGAAGGAAGTTTAGGACTAAGGCTAGTTAAGAATAACCTGAGAATAAACTAGCGTAAGAACCTGACATCTCTTCCTATTGCCAAGGTGATATTTAAACTCACTAAAAATTACAGTGGCTGCCAGACAGTTGGACAGAAGATTGAAGATCAGAATTAATAAATAACTAAGCAGAAATTCATAATTGGATGAAATAACGTTACCTGAAAGAGACAGCTTTAAGTCTAGAAGACAGAGTTACTTTAAATTCACAACTTAGTCTTTAATGTTTTTTGCTTTGTTTGTCATTTGTATTTTCCTCAGGGTACAAGTGGAGAAAAAATGTGTTCTTAAACAAATAATAAATACATAATTTAGGATTTATAATAAATGTTGTCAATCCCTCTTACAAATATAACATAAGAAAAATGAGAGATAGAAAGAGTATTTTATATCCATGGGTGGCTTAAAAAGAACAAAATTTAGGTGAATAAATATGTATAAACAAGTCATCCTGTCTATATACACTGCTCAAAAAAAGCCAAATGTGCAAAGTGAAATTCTGATATAAAATATCTGTGTTTTCAGGATACAAATACAATACTTCTTCATTTTTCTATGAAAAAAATATTGACCCACTTTTCATAAAATGTGTGTTTGTGACTTGAGGCTAGGAAACAAAAGTGTGTCATAAAGAGATTTGTTAATATGATGATATTTTGTCTAATGCAATTTTAAAAAATATAAAGAACAAAGTATTTTATCTTCAAATTCTCTGTAATTTGTTTCTCAGCTGTCTACAACAATTTTTATATAAAAAATATTTATTTCATAAGAAAATCTGTTCCTTCCATAATCAGATTCCTTTTGATGTGAAAAATTCCATTCTTCGTCAACACTGAAAACTAAGTACCAAAAATGAATGTTTTGTGTATATACCAACCTATAAACACACATATATTTATATCTATATCCATATCAACATCTTTATCTATCTAAATAGGCTATAAGATCTCAAATTAAAATGATAATAAGCATTAATTTATTTTATTGTGGTTCATTAAAACTCCTTAAAATGCTCCTAATTTATATCCTAGATGTATAAAATAGAATTAGAAGAAGCAGGTCCAGTAAATATATTAATTTATTTTAAAATCATTTTCAGAATATATGTATATGATTACTATCTTTGAACATGTACTTGAAATTAAGGCTTAACATGTAGTGAGTAAATAACCTGGAATTTGATAAACTCTGTCCGAAGGGTAATACACATCAGAAATGCTTAAGACAGCCATTCAGAAACTTCTATGAGAAAATAAGTTACCTTTATAAATACAAATCAAATAAATATACAAAAAGGTATGTAATCTGCTGAGTATTTTGAAACCATGATAAGCTTGTAGAATCTTGAAAAATCTCTAAATAATATTATAAGCGAAAGATCTCTAAGAAGTTCAGAAAATTTGAGACCAGTTTAGGAATAGATGAAGTTGGAAGTGAGACAAGCAGGATTTAAATTGTGAAGGTCCCAATATCCAATACAAAGAAATAGAATCATTGTAGGGTTTGAAACAGCATTGTAACATAAACAGTTGGGTTTAGAATTATTACTCAGGCAGCATTGCAATGAATGGACTGAAGACAATGGAATCTAAAAGAAGGGAGATAAGTTAGGAAGTTATGGATAAAATGCAGATAAGAAGCAAAGAAACTCAGTTGAAAGTAGTGGGAACTAAAGGAGGAAGATATATTCAAGAGCTATTTGAAGAAAATATTAATACAACTTAGGGCTTACCATATTTCATCAATGTTAATATGCACAATTTTACATTTAAAAAAATTTAAATCTTTCAATAAATGTTATTTATAATCACTGAGGCACAGCTGACGATCATGACTTAATTATGTGAAAGTATAATTTTCAAAAAGGTAATATCATGCCTCACATGCAAGTTTAAAATGAACATGTCTAAGATTAATTAAATTTATTAATTAGAAGAAATCAGTAAGATGCTAAAATCAGTTCAAAGGAAAATTCAAAGAAAAACATATATATGTAAGCAATTTGGAATGTTGAAATGAATTTGCTAATAGAAGAAAAACTGGTTCACATTGTATAAAGAAATAAAATACAATCAGTGGGCTCATCTTTTCAACTAGGCAGAAATTTTATTTCTATCAGACAAAACGCATTTTTATTTCTATAGATAAGAGTCACTTGCTTCTTACCCTTTTTAAACTACTGAATATCTACCTCAGTAGAGTTGTATAATAGCCTAAGTAACAGAAAGACAAACACATGTGCACACCTCCATAGAATCAGATAATAATACACAGTCTACTAGACAATGCCCAGACCTGCACTGGAAAGGACACCCAGACATCTCCTTTGGTATTTCCTAGTCTGGACAATGCTTTATGACTATTGTCATTGCCTGATCATACTCAACTATAAAAATCAGCAACACCAAAACTTTGTGATGAATAAGTTTCAAAGACTTGGAATGGACTCTCAGAGACCAAAGTAGAGTGCTCATAAAATCACAAGGAATCAAATGGTTGGTGGATCAAGTGTGTTTTGTAGCATTCCTGAACTTCACTTGGTAACTGAAAAGCTAGTTTAAGAACCCAACATCACCATTAATTAAAGATATAATTGACAACAATAGATTACTTCATCCAACAGCAGATAACAATTTTCTTAATCTCATTTGGAACTTTTACCAAGCAAGACCATATTCTGGGTCATAAAATGCACCTTAACAAGTTTAAAAGAAGAGAAATCATCCAATATCTGCTCTCATACCACAAAGGAGTAAAACTAGAAATCAATAAGAGAAAGATAGCTGGAAAATCTCCCAAATACTTGAAGATAAAACAACACACTTCTAAATACCACATGGATGAAAGAAGAAATCTTAAGAGAAATTAATAAATATTTTGAACTCAATAAAAATGAAAACACAACTTATCCAAATGTGCGGGGTACAACATAACAATGCCTGAAGAGAAATTCACAGCATTGAATACCTGTATTAGAAAATAAGAAAGATCATAAATCAATAATCTAAGGTTCCACCTTAAGAAACTAGAAAATAAAAAGCAAATTAAATGCAAAGTAAGCAGAAGAAAGAAATAATAAGATTAGAGCAAAAATCAATAATATCAAAAACAAGAAACGAAAAGAAAAAAATCATTTCAACCAAAAGCTGGCCCTTTGAAAAGACTGTTAAAATCAATGACTTTCTAGCCAGACTAGGAAAAAATAAAAGAAGAAACAAATTATCAAGAATGAAAGGAGGCATCACTAAAGATCCTATGGACATTAAAAGGAATACTATGGAAAATTCTATGCCCACAAATTTGATAACCTAGGTAAATGAACCAATTCTTTGGAAAACAAAATCTGCCAAAAGTCACACAAAGAGATAATTTGAATAGGCCTTTATACATATTTTAAAAAATTGAATCAACTATAAAACATCTAGGTAAACTTGAGTATGGCAATGACATTTTAGAAACTGCACCAAAAGCATGATCCATAAAAGAAAGAATTGATAAGTCTGACTTCATTAAAATTTAAAATATCACCTCTGTAAAAGAAAAAAAAATGTAAATAGAATAAGAAGAGAAGCCACAGACTGGGAGAAAATATTTGTAAAAGACAAGCTGATAAAGAACTGTTATCCAAAATGTACAAAGCACTTTTAAATCTAACAATAAGTAAAGGAATAGCTTTGAATTAAAAACTGGGCAAAATATCTGAACAGACACCTCACCAAAAAGTTATAAAGATGACAAACATATGCAAAAGTGTTCAGCATTAAATGTCACCTGGGAATTGCAAATTAAAACAGCAATGAAATTCTACTACACTTCTATCAGAATGGCCAAAATCTAAAACACAACACTACCAAATGACAGCAAGAATGTGGAGCAATAGGAATTCTCATTCATTGCTGGTAGAAATGCAAAATGATACAACCACTTTGGATGAAAGCCTAACAGTTGTTAAAAAAACTAAACATAGTCTTATCATACTATCTAGCAATCACACAGCTTAGTATTTACCCAAATGAGTCAAAAATGTGTGTCCACACAAAATCCTGAGCAGGGATGTTTATAGCAGCTTTATCCATAATTGCCAGAACATGGAAGCAACCAAGATGTCCTCCAGTAGGTGAATGAATAGATAAATTGTAGTATGGCATACTATTCAGTGCTAAAAAGAAATGAGCTATCAAGTCATGAAGACACATAATGGAAAGTAAAATGCATATTATTAACTGAAAGAAGCCAATCTGGATAAGCTACATACTGTATAATTCCAACTATATGACATTTTAGAAAAGGCAAAACTATGGAGACAGTAAAAAGATCAGTGAATGCCAGGGGTTACAGGATAGAGAAGGATGAATAGGCAGAGCACAGAGGATTTTTAGAACAGGGAAAAGACTCTGTATAACACTATAATGATAGATATATGCCAGTACATTTGTTAAAATCCGTAAGATATACAACACCAAGAGTGAACCTTAATGCAAACAATGAACTTTCAGGGATAATGAAGTGTCAGTGCAGGTTCATTTTGAACCAGTGTGGGGCAGGATGTCTATAGTGGAGGAGGTTGTGCCTGTGTGAGAACACAGAGTAAATGAGAATGTCCTGTATGGTCTGTGCAATTTTTTTGTGAACATAAAACTTCTCTTAAAAATACAGTTTATTATTTTTTTTTAAAAATCTGACTTAAGAGCTCAGCCCCAGTGATTTAATTCTTCCATGGACACTACATCACAATCATTCTTGGACTCATTTGAGTGTTACAACACAAACATTATCAATCATCAACTCCAAAAGTAGCTCAGAAAAGTAGGACTTTGAAGGTTAACTAGTTTTAGAAGCATCTTAAACAAATTATTTTCCTCATATTTGCTTTTAATGTAAGTGCAAAAGCAATTAATGATAAAATCAGTGCCTATTTAAGTGTGAAAAAAGTTTAAGTGTAAAATAATATTAAAAGTGAGAACAAAGCATTTTCATTAATGCTTAATTGTAGGTTTTTGTGCAACTTAAAATTAAAACATGTTATAATCACTAGGATCTTATAATTAGATGAAATAAAGTAATGGCAGTGTAATGGTAAGGAGAGTGCTTTCTGTATAAGGATTTAGCTGTTGACGGTGATATCAATTATTTTTATGACTACAGAAAAAAGAATTTATGGGGAAAGTAAGTGAATTCCATTGGTAAGTAAAATATATAGAGGAAAATATGGGTCAATCACCAGTTAGAAATATGTCTGTGGATTTGGGAGACATTAGTGTAGGTGTGGATAAAATTGTTTAGAAAAAGAAGGTAATGACAATGAATAGAACTAAAGGTAAGGTTTTGATGAAATAAGACATAGAAAATTAAGGGAACTATCTAGCATTAATTGATGAATATCTGGGATTGTCATATACTATCCAGATCCAAACTAAAACTAGTCTTTGTGAGCAAGTGATAGATCAGTAGGCAATGAAATATTCTAATTGGCTGTGAGAATTGGATGATTTTTTTCAAAACATAATGATATTCCATTAAACTCACTATGTCCAATTAATATCCCAGTTAAAAATGAAAAAACGTGGTAAAATTTGAATCTTTCATAGGTTATTTTTACTAAATACCCAGAATATATATTTGTATACAGTTTTGTATGTACGTGCATAATGCCTTTTAAAAAAATCATTATGGTTGTGTCCCTAACACCAAGTACATAACAACCCTTATTGTGATGAACTCTAATCTCCTGTTTACTTGTCAGTTTTTCTCATTAAAATTATCTGTTCCCAATTGTTCTAACAGTGCATTACTCATTGTTTTGCAACCAGAAATATAGCACAGTGTCTGACATGTAGTGGGTGCTCAATAAATGCTTTTTTAAAAAAATAAATAAATCAATGAACAATTTCTTAGGACTTAGGTAGATAAGGGCCATTGCTTGGGTTAGAGAAAAGAGCAGGGACTTTGGCACTACTTACGAGTCATATGACTTATTGAAAGTCACAAATGCTTTCCCAATTTCCCCATCTATAAAATACAGATAATAATATTACTGATATTGCAAGGTTGCTAAAAGGATTAAATTAAGTTTTATATGCAACTAGGTAACATAATCCCTGCACATAATAGCTACTCAATAGATGGTAACTATTATTGTTATTATTAATATGTCCTTTTTGCAAGGACCAAATTTTAACCACAGAGCTCCCTGTGGATTCCATTTCCTCTCCTTTGACATTAATTTAAGTAACACTTATAAGGAGTTGACTATATGAAAAATGATGTGATCCCTGTATGCAAAGGACACCACAGATTAAAAAGTCCTTAATCATTCTCAGCCATGGTCTATCTACTCACCAATAGTAATGAAGAAGAAATTATTTCATAATAAAAATGTCATCTCATCTAATTCCATATCTCTATTCTTATCCCACATTCTCAACTGATGAGCCCGTTGTTCTCACATAAATCCTAGGCTAAAGATAGAAAAACTTTAATCCAATGTGGATACAGGGCTCTGAATTAAAGAGCTAATAATTCCTCTCTTTCACTTCTAGCTGATTGCAGGCCTGATTCCTCAACCTGAGTTACAGATAGCCTATCTCTGGTCACATTTTTGCTTCTATCTTGTTTACTGTTTAAGGTTTGAACTCTGCTAATCTTGAGACTTCTGAGTTCAGGTAGTAGCTTGGACAAGAAATCTTCCTTTGGCTGTTTCTAAGTGACCTCTAGGGGGTTCCTAGACCTACAGAGATTGTAGTGCTCACTCTCCTCCTATACTGACAGCAGCACCCATGAATTCCATCTGTACAAAGATGGAGGCATGAAGTCAAAGTAGGAAGGGAATGAAAGCTCTGTGACTAACAGCATATGGGTAAAATCCTAAATCCTGAATCATATGGCATAACTAGATCAAGTACCTAAGAAAGCACCATAAGAGAGAAATAATTCAAGTAGAGCTAGGTGCAGAACTAAAGATAGTCAGTGAATAAGTTAAGATCAAAACCCCAAGAAGAGTTTGGAAAATAATACATGATCTTCTTAAGTAATATTGAGGATCTATGAGCTATTTTTAAGATTTTTTAAATTCAATAGCATTCAGTCACAATAAAAGAAATAGCATTCATTTCATTTAATGGTGTTAAATTAGTTAATTCTGAAAAAAAATCATTGAGGGAACTTAACCAAATAAGAACTAAAATATACAAGGTCATTCTCAAATGAGAATAGTATTAAGGAACTTAGACTTAACAATTTTAAACAAAAAGTTTTCCTAGGATGATCTTCCCATAGCTTTGGCAATTTATTTGTAGCCATTAGCACTGGACACTGATACTAAGTAGAGTTTTCATCAGAACTTTAATTCTACAGAAAGGACTGCTTTCAAGTTTTTATACCTTTTGACAGAATTGAAAGAGTTAGTCTATTCCAGCTGTCTGTAAAGTATTAGAACCTTGTCCTTGACACTGTCTTTGCTCTGCAACTCGCATTTTTTTCTTTCATTTGTTCAATGACTTCTTGGAGGAAGAGTATCATCTTCTTAGCTTTATTTATCTATGAAGATCTAAAATATATAAGAGCAAAGGTCAAGAAAAAGACCACAGATCAAAAATTCAATAAAAGGCCAAAATTTACTAAACCAAAAAAAATTGATGGAACCAAACTCAACTGAAGATCAGAGGTCAGGTGAAAGGCTAAACACAGATGAAAACAAAGAGGTCAACACAGTGAGCTGTGTCCCACCAATTCATTCAATTCCCATCCAAAGGACAAAGGAAGATAGTTGTGCCCATTCCTTGAAGTTGAGGCAGCAAGATCTCTAAGAAAAATGCCCTCATTTAATAAAGCAACATTACTGAAAAATACATTGGTGTCTCTAGCCTGTTGCTAATTCAGAATAGCAAGAATGAATAGCTAACAAATTCATAGATGTTGCTCCAGATTTTTAAGCTAAGACTAACTTAACTCCAAGAACGTTAAAAATTACTGTTGACCTATGCCTTTTCTGCAGTCCTCCAAAAATTTGGTCTCCAAGGCATTCTTAGGAGAAAAGTGTTGGGTATGATACACGTTTCTCTCTCCCAAGACATCAAACAAACTCTTTTGCTTGCAGAGCAGCCTCGCAGTTGGGTCTTTATCTGTACCCTGGGAATAGTAATGCTTGATATATAGGATTAATTGGTATAATATTCATAAAATATTTTGAGCTTCTCAGATAGAGGACTCTATAAATATGACATATTAGCATTACCATGATAGTAAGTAAAGGTACAGTTCTTATACAACTGAAAAACTGGTGATCTTATCAATCCATGGATTATGATTATGGCTATGTTTAACTACTGTAAAATGCATAGAATATATTATTGAAATGAGTCCTAAAAAGACTTTTTTCGGTTTATGTGCTAGTAGAATTCTTTTGTACCCCAAGCCAAGTATAAATCTTTATAAAAAACACTAAAACTGGGCTAATTTTCAGGAGTTTCTGAGCACATATTAGGCATATAACCTGGGGGATAAAGTGCTAGAAAGCTAAAAACCTCTTCTCTCTAAAAACTTCTGCTACTTACTTATAAAATATAGCCCAGTTGTTCCCCCCACTTTTTTTCTCTTAAGGATTCCTGCTTTTTGTCTGTTATGCATATAGCATATGTACTATGAAATTCTTCATCTACTACATGAACATTTGTTACATAATGATATCTTGTATTTTTTACTAATACATATGTGCTCATTGGTTCCTAATGAGTCAGAACTAATCAACATACATTTAAATGGAATTGTTATATTGATATTACAATAACTACTATAGGAGCATCAATACAAGAAAATTATTTCGTTACCAGTGCATCTCATTGTGAGTAAATATGCTTTTTTCTTGTTCTCACAGAATAAGGTAAATACCTGTATTAGCTAAAATACTCCTAAACTAGATGACCCCCATTTTGAAATCAAGGCTACAATGGCTACATTTGATGTCAGGAAGACAACTCATAAAGAACACTTTTCTTGAGACACTGTTCAGGCAACACAGGGCTTAAGGAGTGGCCAGCACTGTTTTAATTGTACAATGCCCTAATTTTCACAAGAGATAAACTATTATTATTCCCATTTTTACAGATAAGGAAACTGGGACACCCAAGGGTGAACTCACCCAGGTCATGAAATTAATAAGAAAAAGAGTCAAAATTCTTTGTATTCAAGAAGAATCCCAGTAGATGGGATTTACAACATACACTACTAACTACCATGCACACAGCCCTCTCAGAGAGATGTGTAAAATAGACAGAAGATGTAGCTAAATATAAGTTTAATAAGTGGGTGCTTAATAGTTGCAACTCCAATACGCAAGAAATATTCTAAGATAGGTCAGAAACTTGGACTTATATATTAAAAAGAAAAAAAATGAGTAATGACTCCTACAGATATCCAGCTAGTATTCATTAAACATACAAGTTGGGTGAGCTTCCATTTTCTTTTTGTGTATCTCCCATTGAGGAGGATAATGCATAAATTCTTCTTGAGGAAACTCAATGCCTTCCTTATGCCTCACTCACAAATCTTTCTTCAATCTATACCCAGTAATTATCAATACAAACTCAACTCCTTTCCTTCATCTGCACAAACTGTACTGTCAGCATTAACAAACTCACCTTGAGAAGATATCAGGATCAGTAGAAAGGAGTCTTTATAATTTTGATCAGGTGAAGACCATCCTTTTAGACACTTAAGTGTGTTGCTATTGTAACACTGTACTCTTGATACATTCATCCAGTTGTAAATTACCATGATGTGGCAGCCACATTAGAAAGCACTATGAGTGTGATGGGTGGTGGGAAGGAGATAATTAGAGCACACTCCTGATTTTAAGTATTCATGAACTATAATAAAAAAAATATAAAGGAATATGGGCTTCCCTGGTGGCACAGTGGTTGAGAATCTGCTGCTAATGCAGGGGACACGGGTTCGAGCCCTGGTCTGGGAGGATCCCACATGCCGCGGAGCAACTAGGTCCGTGAGCCACAACTACTGAGCCTGCGCGTCTAGAGCCTGTGCTCCGCCACAAGAGAGGGCGTGATAGTGAGAGGCCCATGCATCACGATGAAGAGTGGCCCCCGCTTGCCACAACTAGAGAAAGCCCTCGCACAGAAACGAAGACCCAACACAGCAAAAATAAATTAATTAATTAATAAACTCTTACCCCCAACATCTTCTTTAAAAAAAAAAAATTAAAGGAATATGAATGCAATGTTTCTTTTTTACTGCAGCGTTTCCTTGGATCGAGCTTGAGTACAATGGTCCACCCATAACAGCAAAAAATGGCTCAAAACAGTTACCAATAAAGGCTGGCTGCATTATTTATAGACAACAAATCATAGCTTAAAGCAACTATTGAAATATATTTTAACAGAAACTTACTCTTCAACTCCAAGTATCAGAACTTTTGAGGAGAGGATATTTGGAAAACTTCATGACTTTCCTTCCTTTCTCTCTTTCTCTCTTCGCTCTCCCTCTCTCTTTCCCTTCCTCCATCCCCTCCATCATTTTTTTGAATTTTATTTATTTCTTGGAAAAGATTAGACTCACCACTGGAAATGTCTGAACAGCTACTGTCCTTTTAATAAAATATAATAATAATTCTATATATCCCAAATGTCATGTCTTCAATGTTCACGCAACAGAATTCTTTTGTTGCCTCAGTTTTGTAATATGCTATAAGTACATGCATGAAGAAGTAAAGAAGCATTGGTTATTCTTTAAAATAAAAAGAAAATGTAGATTAAATATGGAAATCTAGAAATATTTTCCTTTTAGTTTTTGAACACCAGATCAAAATCAAGAAAAGCAATTTGTTGTCTTTTATAGAAACACCAAAACTCCTAGTATTCTATCAAAGCATATCTTTACTAACTATTATAAAATATATTTGATCCCTGGCATTTATTATGTCATATTTTATGTATTGAAATTATTTTAGAAATAAAATGCTACAAGCTTTGGTTAAGTTGGTAGTATATAGATGGCAATGTTAACTGAACAGACAATAGCAGTATGAAAAATAACAATAAATAGCAACAATAAATAGCATGAATTGTATGCATGACCCTAATTTACAATAATTATTTTCCAAACTCACCATACTATAAGGCAAGTACCATGACTACCTTTGTGTGACTATCTTTCTGAAATGTGAAAAAGCAAATTATTATTCTCTCCTACATTCTCTGGGTTTTTATAGGCAAGTTCATTTTGTCTCCACTGTGAAATACCTTAAAAGGTAACATGGTGTTCTGACTCTAGTAGTAATTTATTATACCCATTAATCTTTTAAAATTGCCCTCTGGATGTAATAATTTGTTATTCTTTTATTAGACCTTCTTCTGCATACTGTGTTTATCATAAAGATGTCACCATTGTGATGCCTAGCAACCATTACAATGTTCTGGAGGTGTTCGCATATATTTTCCTGGGGGAGAGAGCTGCGTGGTCCCTGCATGGGAGAGCTGTCAGTGTATTCTGATGTATGAGGATAAAAGGAGCCCCTGCTGCAGACTCCAATAAGCTCAAGTCACTGCCTGAAAGCAGTGACTTGAGCATCACTATACTGTGTTAGAAAATATGTCAATTATCACATGGACCGCCTAAGGGTATTGCCTGGGTCCAGGTCATAAAACCATCGAGACTGAAGGGGGAAAAATTGATGAAGAAGTAAGTGGAATTAATTGATAACAAGGAAACCTGTGTATGGAAGGTTCATTGTAACTTGAGACCCCCAAATTTCTGTCTGAGAAGCTTTCCTGTGGACGATCCCATGCATAAAACTAAAGCTCTCTATCTTCTCAGATATAAAGTATGTATAACTGGCATTTCAGACATTTCCCAAAAACTAGTAGGTAGTTGTCAAACTAGTCAAGAAGCCATAAAAATAAAAATAAAATTATACGAATAACATTATAGTTGTTTTGCTATTATTGTGATTCTTAATATATGATGCTGCTGCTTAAATGTAAATACAGTAGGGACCATTTAAATATGTTGCCTAGGGCCCAAGTCATGAAAGCTGTATGCACCATTTATGCAGCTTTCTGTGCAGTTTACCCAGGGAAAAGGGAAAATACAGATTCTTCATACATTTACAGTAGTTTCTGAGCTGCTTCAATGACCCTCCCTTTTAAACTTGCTTGTGTTCAGCTTGAATTACCAAATCATACTTAAGGCATTTGTATCAGATGAGTTCCTTTAAGAAATCACTATTCACTAGGAATAGGAATAATCATTAAAGAAACTGTCTGTCTACATAAGATGCTGAAACTACCAGCCAATCAAGCAGTTTTGCAGAAGAATTAAATTTTATTAAACAACAACAAAGAAAAAATCACTGTTTGTTTGATAATATTGAGTAGGCTCAAAACATTCAGGCAGCCAGCCACACATAGATCTGGGTGAAACAGGATCACTGACTCAGACTTTTCAAAAGGAATCATATCATTCTCAAAATATATTGTTAAGATGTAGGCACACAGGACAGAAAGTTATATGTCACTTTATTGGAGTTAAACAAAAAGTTTCCTCTATACTCAATTTTCAGTTTTATAAAGAACATATAAAAAGGCATGGCCACTCTCACTTAAAATATAACAGGTGATGTATTTTTCATAATAATGGTAATGGTTATGGTGATGACAATTATAAGTGATATTTCCCAGTACAGATGTGTCTTCTGGCATGGGACGATTTCTTTGAATGTAAAACCAAATTTTGCATTAGATGAAGCCATGTCAGGTAAAAATAACTTCATTAAAATATTTAATTTAATACCTTTCATCTCTTCAATTTGAAGCATGTTCTCACTACTGTCCAGTATTCCAGTGAAGAAGGCAGAAGTCTTTCTAAGCCTTGTCTCTAATTGATTCTACTTTTGCATGAACTGGTATTATTTTTTCTGTATGGTAAAGTTAGACAGCAATGCAATTTTCAAAAGAGAGATTTTAAGTTTTTAATTTATACATTATATGATAAATAGGAAAATGGTGGGCTCTGGAATCCAGAAGCTTACCTTGGCCATGTGCAATATAGATACATATATAGGTATAAATATAGATATAGAGCTAGAGAGAGAGAGAGATATCTAAAGTTACAGGAGCCTTACGTTACATACCTTGAAAAGTGTGTAATATGATAATACCTGTTTGCTCTGCTTCATAGAACTACTATAAAAACTAAATGGAATAAGTGCTGTTAAAATGTTTTAGAAACTACAGTGTACCACAAAATATTAGTTATAATTAAATTATTTTAGTCTAGCACTATTATCTAGTAATATTATTTTCAAACTACATTCAATTATTAATTGTCTAGGACTTTTGAAACAGAATAAATTCTTTCTTTTTTTTTGTATTTTTATAGTTTATTATTTTATCCATAAAACAAGAGAAAGGCTTTTCCAGGTAGATATCAGGTAATCAATTTACAAATTTTCTTCTTCCTTTCTTGATTAGGATTATAGGAATTTGTTCTGAAATGGGATGGATGGCAAAGCTCTTTCCCAAATATATAAAAAATCCACATCTTGGCCTGGAACTATAGAATGTGAGTTTGGAGACAAGCTGGGTTCCATATCTTCAGAGGGGTTCCATACAAAGTCAGTAAAGGCAAAGTAGGATAAGAGGGCAGTGATTCTGTAATCTGAAACTCTGTTTCAAAGATAATGTTACACCAAATTCTATTCAAAAATAACAGCAAGAGGGCTTCCCTAGTGGCGCAGTGGTTGAGAGTCTGCCTGCTGATGCAGGGGACACGGGTTCGTGCCTTGGTCTGGGACGATCCCACATACCGCGGAGTGGCTGGGCCTGTAAGCCATGGCCGCTGAGCCTGCGCATCCAGAGCCTGTGCTCCGCAACAGGAGAGGCCACAACAGTGAGAGGCCCCCATACTGCAAAAAAAATTTTTAAAAAAACAAAACAAACAAACAAAAAAAAAACAGCAAAAAATGTCTTTGGCTACTAAAATTGAATCAGACCTGACTTAATATTGTGGGGTATGGAAAATACACTAAAACACACCTGTTTGCTGTGGTTTTCAATGAAGAGTTTCCTTTATATTATTGCAACAAATTTATCTTCTAGGGATATCACAGGAAAGAAATAGGCAACTCTGCAAACAAGATAAATGGAAACTTTGTAATGAAAACTTCTGTATCTCAGGTTTACAACAATACCCACTTATTTGTACCTGTGGCATAATAGCTCATGAAGAAGGACTGTCTGTAGAAGAACCATGTTTTCTTAGATAATAAATAAAGAACCTGTTGATATTCAAACTGGAGGCAACATCTTGACCATAGCAGAATTCCTTCTGAACTAGCTAATAATTGACAGAATGCAGATAATTCAATTCCTAGAAAATACAACATGGTTTATCAGTTGGAATTAGATTCATCTCTAGTGATATAAATCTGAAATAAAAGTAGATAAAATAAAGCCACTTTTTTCACTCTTTCACATAAACAAAATCTGGGACTAAGCAGCTCAGGGCTCTCATGTGTTCCAAGATTAAAAGTAATCTGGGTCCCTTACATCATCAACATGTAGGTTTTACCTCATTGTCTATGATTGCTGTTCAAGCTCCAACATTCCAAATTCACATTCTAACCTAAAGGAGGGCTGATAAGGAAATGCACATTACTAGGACAAAATGCTAAGCTACCGACGTGATTAAAGAACAAAGAATTTTTTTCTTTACATACGTTATTTGAGGTTGGTTAAGCTGGCTGCTCTTCACTTCATCCACCTTTTCTCTTCACTATTCCTACTCTTAGTTTAAACAGCTGAACTTGGCACAGAGAAATGTCCATCTTGCAGCTCATAGGAGGGGGAAAACCTAGAATACACATGCAATGTTTTGAGTCCTGAACCTAAAGGTGACACACATCAATCACTTCTACTCATCTTTTATTTGCAAAGAAGTCATGCCATAGCTACATTTAGGAGTGACTGAGGCTGAGTAATGCAATGTCTGCCTGGGCATCTGCCTCCCAGCTACATGTACTATGTATTATTATGGAAAAAGAAAAAAATAAATTTTAGTTTATATTTATAAGTCTAATCCACAAATGATCTATACATTCCTTCTAAAGACACATGTGACAGACACACACCACAACTCCTTTTGCTGGAACATAGGCATAAGGCCTCAGCTAGTTACAAGGAACACTGGGAAATACAGCCTTCATTGTGGGCAGCTGTGGGCCCAGCTAGAGAAAAAGAAACACATTCTAATAATAATAAGAAATAAGGGGCTTCCCTGGTGGCGCAGTGGTTGAGAGTCCTCCTGCCGATACAGGGGACACGGGTTCGTGCCCGCATACCGCAAGAAAAAAAAAAGGAAAGAAAAAAAGTTAGTCTTTTCTAGACCACACAGTCATGGTAAATATACTCAGGAAAGGATATATAATTTTAATTTAAATCATAATATATAAGGAAAAGCATATTCTTAATGATATCTAAAGTAAAATGACTAAAGAACAGGAGAGCAAGAATATCCTTATGAATAAATAGAGATTTGCAAACCTAAACGGTTTAGATAAATTTTAATAACCAATTCAAATTGCTTTTGTTTAACAGTTAAAATCATTACCCTTTAAGTCATATTAATTACTTCATTAATACATTCTTAATATGTCAGTTCATTTGCTTATCCAAATTAGTGGATTCCTCTAGAGAATTTAGCATCCGTACTGTACTTTGGTCCATCTCCACAGAAATAATAACTAGTGAGTTTGGGGCAATTCTCAAAACTATTGAACATATTTATTAATTTACTCACCTAATATTAATTGATACTTAATTAGCACCAAACACAAATTTAGGTATTCAAGATTCAATAATGTAAAAAAGTAAAAAGCCATAGACCTATGGAGCTTGTATTACAGGAGGGAAAAGGGATTACAACAAATATGTAAGTCCCTTACACATGAACCTTCAAGTTGCGAACTTTCAAAGATGTGAACTTGCATTCAATCAACGTCAGGCGTTAGTGAAACTGCAGCTTGCGCTTCGTCTCCTATTGCTGACAATCCTTCATTTCTACCATCTCTCACCTCCTCTCCCTTCTCCAGTCAGTAACTCTTCTTTCCTGTTCACTCAATGCCAGCCTCTTTATGCCAGATGTTGTACTGAATTACTGTAATTTTCAAGGTACTGTACTGTAAGATTAAAAAGGTTTTCTTTATATTTTGTGTTTTTTTAATGTATTATTTGTGTGAAAAGTATTATAAACCTATTACAGTGTAGCAGTATATAGCCTATAGTGTTAGCTGGGTACCTAGGCTAACTTTGTTGGACTTAAGAACAAATTGGACATACGAACACACCCTCAGAATGGAGCTTGTTCGTATGTAGGTGACATACTGTACTGTACGGCACATTATTTGCAAATTATGGTTACTTAAAAATAGAAGGACATAGAGTGATGAAGTGAGGTAGGCATTCTTATCATTAGTGCAATGAGGAAAAGCAACTTTTATAAGGATGATATTAGGAAAGAGATCAAAAGGACTGATGTAGAAAAAAGGTGAGTTAAGTGAGTTATAGAAGATCCAGAGATGTGGACTAGAACAAAATTATGAGAATGTTTTAGGTCATACTAAGGATGCCACATTTTATTCCAAGTAAGATGGGAAACACTAAGGTGACACTAAGCATAGAAATTACTATTTTTTCTTTTAATGCAATAGGATTATTCTGGCTCAGAGTGACCAGTGAGGACGATATGGCAATAGTCCAGATGAGAGATGATGGATGATGTTGCCTTTGAGATGTGGTGATATACTGGACAAAGTTTGCTGATGGTTAGATGTGGTGTGAAAAACAATAGAAGGAATCTAGTTTGACCCAAATACTCTGAAGTAATTGAAGGAATGAATGGAAGTGCCCTGACCTGGCATGGGAAACTGGCAAAGGATCAGCTGTAGAGGGGAAATTGAGAGTTAGATTTGGGGTATGTTAAGTCTGAGATATATTTCTATCTTTGCAGCCTTGAGCAAGTAAATATATTGGAAGTAACTATAATTTGGGAGTAATAATATAATCAATCTCATGGAGTTTTTATGAGGATTAAATTAGTTATGACATGTAAACCTTTTAGAACAGTGCCTAAAACACAGTAATGGCTCAATAGGGTTAGAATAATAGAAAAATGTAAATGGCCAAAGAGATAATTGGGGAAAGAAGTTGGGCATATGAGTCTAGATTCAGAGGGGAGATCAGGGCCTAGGGGTAGAGTTGGGGGAGATTTAGCATCTGGATGGTAGTTAAAACTGTGTGAGTAGATAAAATGAGCTAGTTATTAAATGTAGATAGAAAAACAAGGATATTTGGTATCAGATGTTTGATACTTGGACAAATCCCGTGTTTATAGCTGATGAAAATGAGGAGGACCTAGTAAAGGAAATTGAAAAGGACTAATCACTGAGGAAAGAGGAGATCCTAGTAAATGGGAAGTATGACTTTATGTTCCCAACAAGACATAAAGTAGGCCAAAAAGACCAAGATTAAATTAATAAATGAAGCAAAACGGTATTTTCTTTTTTTAATTAAAGTATATTTGATTTACAATATTAGTTTCATTGTATAACCTAGAGATTCAATATTTTTATAGATTATACTCCATTTAAAGTCATTACAATATAACAGCTATATTTCCCTGTACTGTACAATATGTCCTTATTGTTTATTTTATACTAGTAATTTGTATCTCTTAATTCCATACCCCATCTCACCTCCCCTCTTCCCACTGGTAACCACTGCTTTTTTCTCTATATCTGTGATTCTGTTTCTGTTTTGTTATATACATTATTTGTTTTATTTTTTAGATTCCACATGTAAGTGATAACATACAGTATTTGTCTTTCTCTGACTTATTTAACTAAACATAATGATCTCTAGATCCATCTGCAATGTTACAAATGGCAGAATTTCTTTCTTTTTATGGCTGAGTAATATTCCATGGTATATATTTACCACATCTTCTTCATCCTTTCATCTGTTGGTGAACACTTAGGTTGCTTCCATATCTTGGCAATTGTAAATAATGCTGCTGTGAACACTGGGATACAGGTAGCTTTTAGAATTTGTGTTTTCATTTTCTTCAGATAAATACCCAGCAGTGGAGTTGCTGGATCATTCGGCAATTCTATTTTTAGTTTTTTGAGGAAACTTCATACTGTTTTCCATAGTGGCTACACAAATTTACAAACCCACCAATAGGGTACTGTGGTTTCCTTTTCTCTACATCCTTGCCAACACTTGTTACTTGTAGACATTTTGGTGATAGTCAGGGATGATGTGATATCTCACTGTAGTTTTGACTTGCATTTCTCTGATGACTAGTAACGTTGAGAATTATTTCATGTGCCTGTTGGCCATCTGTATATCTTCACTGGGAAAATGTCTATTCAGGTCTTCTGCCCATGTTTTAATTGAGTTCTTTTGATATTGATTTGTATGAGCTCTTTATATATTTTCATTTGTCTTGATGTATTTTTTTGATTTTCTCATTGATTTCATCATTGACCCATTGGTTTTTTAGAGGCATGTTTTTATTCTCCACGTGTTTGTGTTTTTCACATTTTCTTCCTGTAATTGATTTCTAGTTCCCTACTGTCGTGGTTGGAAAAAAAACTTGACGTAATTTCTATGTTCTTAAATTTTTTGAAACTTGTTTTGTGACCTAGTATGTGATATATCCTGAAGAATGTTCCATATGCACTTGAAAAGAATGTGTATTCTGCCCTTTTCTGGATGGAATGTACCATAGATATATTAAGCCCAACTGGCCTATTGTGTCACTAAGACCACAGTTGCCTTATTGGTTTTCTGTCTGGATGATCTCGCCATTGATGTAATTGGGGTGTTAAATTCCCTACTACAGTTGTGTTGCTGTCAATTTCTTCCTTTATGTCTGTTAATATTTGATGTACATATTTAGGTCCCCCTGAAATGGGTGCATATATGTTAACGGTGTACTACCCACTTCTTGCATTGATCTCTTAATCATTATATAATACCTTTCTTTGTCTTTTGTTACAGAATTTGTTTTAAAACCTGTTTTGTCTGATATGAGTATTACCACCCCCACTCTTGTTTCCATTTGCATGGAATATCATTTTTCATGCCCTCACTTTCAGTCTGTTTGTCTTTAGCTCTGAAGTGAGTCTCTTGTGAGTGGCATACAGATGGGTCTTTTGATCTGAGCATTTAGTCCATTAACATTTAAAGTAATTATTGATAGATATGTATTTATTGCAATTTTATTACTTAACTTCCAATTGTTTTTTTTTTTTTAGTTCTTCCTGTTCTTTTCTTCTTTTAGTTTAGTCCCTTGCAGTTTGATGATTTTATTTAGTGGTATGCTTATGTTCATTTATTTCCTGTTTTTGTGTATCTATTGCAGGTTTTTGACTTGTGGTTACTATGTGGTTCTTATATGTTGACCTATTTGTTTTAAACAGGTAGTCCTTTAAGTTCAAACATATTCTGAAAGATCTACTTTTTTTTTTTTTTTTTTGCGGTACACGGGCCTCTCACTGTTGTGACCTCTCCTGTTGTGGAGCACAGGCTCCGGACGTGCAGGCTCAGTGGCCGTGGCTCACGGGCCCAGCTGCTCCGCATTATGTGGGATCTTCCTGGACTGGGGCACAAACCCGTGTCCCCTGCATTGGCAGGTGGACTCTCAACCACTGCGCCACCAGGGAAGCCCAAGATCTACATTTTTGTACTCCTTTCCCACTTTGTGTTTCTGATGCCATGTTTTACATCTTTATGTTTTATCTCTTTACTAATTACTATAATTATTCCTGATTTTATAATTTTTTGTCTTTTAATCTTTGTACTAGCTTATATAATTGGTTGATCCTCAGCCTTTACTAGATATTTGCTTTTGCTAGTATGGTTTCTCCTTTCCTATATATACTTACTTACTTTTCCACTTAGAGAAAAGCCTTTAACATTTCTTTTAGGGTCAGTTTAGTATTGATAAACAATTTTAGTTTCTGCTTGTCTGAGAAGTTCTTTATCTCTCTCAGTTCTAAATGATAATCTTGCTGGGTAGAGTATCCTAAGTCTCAGGTTTTTCTCTTTCATCTCTTTAAGTGCATCTTGCCTCTCCCTTCTGGCCTGCAAGTTTTCTGCTGGAAAATCAGCTTATAGCCTTATGGGGATTCCCTTGTATATGTCTCTTTGTTTTTCTCTTGATGCCTTTAGAATTTTCTCTTTAACTTTTGCCATTTTAATTATGATATATCTTGGTGTGTGTCTCTTTGAGTTCATCCTGTTTGGGACCCTCTTTGCTTCTGTACGTGGATGTCTGTTTCCTTCTTCAGGCTTAGGAAGTTTTCAGCCATAATTTCATTAAATACATTGTTAACCCCTTCCTCTCTCTGTTCTTCTTTTGGGACCACTATAATGCAAATGCTGGTACACTTGATGTTATCCCAAAGATTCTTTAAACTGTTTACATTTTTTTTTAATTTGTTTTTCTTTTTATTGTTCTGATTGGGTGATTTCCATTGTTCTAGCTCCCAGATATCTTATGCATTCTTCTGTACCACCTAGTTTTCTATTCCTTCCTTCCAATATCTTTTTCATTTCATTTATTGTACCCTGCAGTTCTGACTAGTTTTTTATATATATTTTCTAGTTCCTTGTTAAAATTCTTTCTGTTCATTTGTTTTTCCCTAATTCAGTTAGCATTCTTAATATTAATTTTTTTGAATTCTTTATCCTGTAATTATTTATTTCTGTTTTATTATTTGTTTTTTCAGGGTTTTTATCTTGCTGTTTCAGTTGAGAAAAATTCCTCTGTTTCCTCATTTTCCTTATCTTTCCCTGTCTCTATGAAATTAGGTGAAACACTTACCTGTGGCAGTCTTTAAGATGTGTCCTTATGTGGGAGTGTCCTTATACAGTCTGCATGTGCCCAATGTCTTTATTGGCAGAGCTGAATTTGATGTGAATGCAAGTCAGGTCTTTCCTCAGGCTGTGTTGGCAGCTATCACTTTGGTAGGATGTAAGGCTGGAGCTGGAGGTGCTAGAGCTGGAGCCAGGTGTGAAGAAGGGCTTCTCCTCTGCTCAGTGGCTATAAAAACACTGCACCCTCAGCCCCAGAGGGAAGCAGTGCTGGAACAAGAGGGGTGGTGTGGTTGCTCAGCAAAGCTCAGGGTACAGGCTGTGGTGGTCAGGCTATCATCAGAGACCTGGTCTGTCAATCACCAAGAATGGCTGCCCCCTCCATGCTCAGACTCACTTAGGGTTTGAGCCACCACAGCATCTCTCAGCTGAGCATTTTCCTCAGTCACAGCAGCCCTCACTCCAGTGTGGAGCTGCAACACAAGCAAACTGTGCTGGAGTGTTGGCTGAGCTCAGGCTGGACCACACACCAGGGTGATCATGGAAAACCAGTCAGCCAGTTGCATGGTTTCAATCCAGCCCCTCCTCCCTGCTTCAGGAGCAAGCAAGCATTTGTGCACTCCTCACAAGCAGAATCCAGACTTTCCACAGTCCTCCTATTAGTCTCACTGGCCCTTCAACCAGCCAAGGGAGCTCTACCTTCCTTTGTCGGACGCCAGGGCTGGAGTGCCCAAAATGTGGCTTGAACCACTTCCTCCAGGGAAGGTCTCCACCTGTTTAATCTCCCTTTTCCTCTGGGTCTCCTCCCAGGGGCACAGTCCTGACCTGATCACTTCTCTTTCCTTCTTACCTGATTCTTTGCGGATCTTTCTTACAAACTTGGTTGTACAGAAGTCTTTCTGCTCATCTGCAGTTAGTTTACATGTAGATATATTTTTGATGTATTCATGGGGAAGGTGAGTTCCATGTCCTCCTACCCTGACATCTGGATTCCCTCCTTCCCAAAATGGTATTTTCTTATTGAAGCACTCAAGTTAAAGGGACTGAGATTTCACAGGCATAATTTGTTCTAACTGAATCCACATTGGCAAAATATGACTCCTTCCCCCTTTTTTAATTCCATCTTAGAAACATTTGTATTAAAAGAGTGAAGGAAGTCAGAAAGAGAAAAACAAATACCGTATGCTAACGCATATATATGGGATTTTTTTTGAATTTTATTTTATTTATTTTTGTATACAGCAGGTTCTTATTAGTTATCCATTTTATACATATTAGTGTATACATGTCAATCCCAATCTCTCAGTTCATCCCACCACCCCCCTACCCCACCACCACTTTCCCCCCTTGGTGTCCATACGTTTGTTCTTTACATCTGTGTCTCAATTTCTGCCCTGCAAAATGGTTCATCTGTACCATTTTTTTAGGTTCCACATATAGGCATTAATATACGATATTTGTTTTTCTCTTTCTGACGTACTTCACTCTGTATGACAGTCTCTAGATTCATCCACGTCTCTTCAAATGACCCCATTTTGTTCCTTTTTATGGTTGAGTAATATTCCATCATATATATGTACCACATCTTCTTTACCCATTCATCTGTTGATGGGCATTTAGGTCGCTTCCATGACCTGGCTATTGTAAATAATGTTACAATGAACATTGGGGTGCATGTCTTTTTGAATTATGGTTTTCTCTGGGTATATGTCCAGCAGTGGGATTGCTGGGTCATATGGTAATTATATTTTTAGTTTTTTTAAGGAACCTCTATACTGAATTTTAAAAAGCAGTGCTGATGAACCTAGTGGCAGGGCAGGAATAAAGATGTAGATGTAGAGAACGGACTTGAGGGCATGTCGATGGGGAAGGGGAAGCTGGGATGAAGTGAGAGAGTAGCATTGACATATATACACTGCCAAATGTAAAATGGAAGGCTAGTGGGAAGCTGCTGCATAGCACAGGGAGATCAGCTTGGTGCTTTGTGATGACATAGAGGGGTAGGATAAGGAGGGTGGAGGGAGGCTCAAGAGGAAGGGGATACATGTATACATATACATAGAGCTGATTCACTTTGTTGTACAGCAGAGACTAACACAACATTGTAAAGCAATTATACTCCAATAAAGATGTGAAAAATAAACAAATACATATTTTTTAAATGTACCTTAAAATTTTATCAGAGATCTATATCAAGGCTGCATGTTTAGTCTCCAAAAGTCATCATAACATATGACATACGCCCTTATTTAGTGTTCTAACACCACTACACTCTTCAATATACCAAAGATTACCAGAGATTTTTCTCTGTCTATATTTTGTACTCAACTACATTTAATGATTTTTATTTTGTTTTATCTTACCTTACTATTAGAGAATCATTTCAATAAATTGAGAAGGTAGAAGCAAGAAATTATTTATACATAATATAATAGCTATAATACATATTATAGGTATAATATCAACACACATATATATATATACATAAACTATATATATAAACTATGTATAAAACAAATTTATATTAATGTCTTCTTAAATATGTTTATATATGTCTTGACAAGTTGCCACCGCTTACAATCATTCTGGCATTTGGAAGTCCTTGAAAGTTTAGTTTATGGCCAAGAGGAAAGCCATTATTTTTCAAAATCAAAAATAGTTTTGATTTTTATTTGTAGTGAAGTGTGTGCATTGTTGTATTTTATCAAACTAATTTTCTCAGTATCGGTTGTTGTGCTTTAGAGGTGACAGTTATGAAGTCTAAACGATGTCCCATCTCCCAGACAAAACATCTATGTTGGAGTGTGGTACCTTGGAGGGCTCGAAGTCCAAAATGGAATGGGCCAAAATCAACTAGTGACTTAGGAATGATTGGAAAATGTTATTTTCCTTCAGAAGGGCAAGAATTCAGTTTAATTTACCAGGAAAGGTAATTTAGAAGTAATACTACAGTGTCTATGTTCATGTATATGTAAGCAACCAAACACACACAAACACACACACACTCACACATATTAAATATATTTCTAAAAAGTAAACTAGGACAAGAATGGATGCTGTCAAATACAGTAAGATCATACATTTAGTATCCAATAGAATAGTGTCAGAGATAGAGCATAAAGGAAAATGCTGAAGTTAAATATAATGTTATAGACTAAGAACTCTTTTGCTCTAATCAACAACGAGTAGTCCAGAGATCTTCCAGTTGCTCAACCACATGACCTAAGGTGATAGAAGATTCATAGCAAACTAAAACCAGCTGGATGTACATGTAGAGTACCCACTAACTGACTGAATCCTTGAATGGATGTACAAACACAAATATATGTGTGTGTACACTGTGTGTCTGCTTCCTCTCAACTCCCCTCATTAGGTGGGATAAAGGCTCAGGCACAGGTTTAATGTAGTTGCTAGTAAATATGGTAACTATTTTCCTTTACTGAACTTACAAAAATTCTTTGAATTTTATATCAGGAACTAAATTTGTGCTGGAAAATGATGTTTGATGCTGTTTAAATGCAGAGTATGTCACTTTATAAAGCATAGGACTCTTTTAAGTTATTTTTTTTAACTTCTTGACATGTGTCACAATTTGGAATTCTGCTCTCATGGGATAAATGCCAGATTACATGGTGTAGTATTTTTATCCTCTGTACTTTCGCTGTAGAAGCATACAACATCAAAGGAAAAGCAGATCACTCACATCAGCAGAAAATGGAATAGGACTATAATATGCTGGCTTTGATCTTGCCTTCTAGTAATTATCTTGGCTACATGCATGCATTGAGAGTAAGATTTGAATTAATAAGACCAAGAAATCCTAGAAAATGTAAGAGGTATCCCTGAATATAAAGTTCGCCTATCTTCAACATGATAGATTGCAATGGAGTCTACGGAGTTGTGAGTTGTTTATTTAAAGCATTAATCCCGAAATGTTATTCTCTCTTAAACTTGTCACTGCTCTATTTAATACAGCAATCTTGGCAATTAAGACATTACCACTTATAAATCCAACTCACCTCTAGTAAAGGCTATTTAGCTAACATTCATCTGATTTCATATGTTTTCACATAACAGGACCTAAGGTAAAAATTATTAAATTTATTTTTAAAGTCATTATCAAAGCTCTGGCCACTATCACTGAAAAAGTTCAATATTGCCTTAGGAAAGATAGTGCTTTTGATATGGAAAGTAAATCAAGTCATCAACATCTGCATAGGATTTATGCAATAGAGTGAGAAGATATTATGTTCTGAGCCAGTCTTTTCATTTCCCATTTGTTTGTTTAACAGTATTTATTGCAACATTGGGTTGAGAGGATTCTATTTTTCCCCTATGTGAGTAAAAATCACCATGTCTACTGGAAGCTAAAAAGGTGGCTATGTTTCAGAAATATCAAGGGATAACACTCTCTAGAGATTAGAACGCTTTTAGCAGCAAGATATTTCTGCAATATTTGAGGATTCAGTTCACTTTTTAACTGATTAGATACCAAGTGTGAGAAGCTTAGCACCCATCTGACGCCAAATAGTAGGTGTTTTGCTTGTATAAAACTGTCTCATCAGACACTGTGTATTAACCTAACTGGAGACTGCTTCACCTACAAAAATATCAAGACTGCTATTATAAACTTGATAACTAATCTGTACCTGAAATAAATGAGAACCAATGTATTTCATTTGTATCTACTAAATGCAAGTTAAACACACATGAATAGAGCCCTAAGCTAGAATAATAGGGAAGTAAGCCTCTGTTCCCTTACACATCATACAAAAGGATGTTTTAAATCTTACAAAGCAGGGGTAGAGGCCATTTGTGTAGCAAAATAACAAAGAACAAAATTCTTTGAAGAAATCTTCTCTTGGGATTGAAAATAATTCCTGATTCTCTCTAATGATTCAAACTCATTTTGTAATAAATGAGGGTTGAGAAACAGGATTTCCTTCAAAGAAAACAGTAACCACTGCTTTTATGGTTGTTTTTTTTTTTTAACTGTTGTGAATTCTATTTTGTGGTACAAGCAATAATAAAAGTATTTACTTCCTAAAAATGGTGTTTAATTAGATCTAGTGACTTTTCAAGAGGGCTGAGTATAGAAGGTACTCTTTGACTGATGTTTATATATATGTTCAGCCAGTAAAGTTGAAAATAATGAACAGTCCAGAGTTGTGATAGGAAATAATACACATTCTTCTTCCTTATCACAGACTCATATCCCTGATTTGCTCCAGTACATGTTGCAAATTTGCCTCTGTTTGATTACCTGTAAATTCAGGCGCCAAAGAGGAACCCAAGTCCAGTGAAAAGTGAGGCTTTGTTTGCACCCACCTCCTAAGTGCTGACAAGCAAGAAAATCATTCTTATAAGTATGTGCTAACTTCCCAAGTTTTATCTTTCACTATGGGTAAAATGAGACACATTGGAAGTTTACAGACCAATGGTCAGCTAAACAAAAAGAAACATCCAATCTTCAGCAATATGAAAATATCTTAAAGGAAAGATGAATCTTATCACTACTGAAGCTGAAGTGCTTAAAGAACTTGTTAAGTTAGGGGAGAAAAAGGCACGTGAGCAGGTGTACCATCAGGATCAGAAATATTCATTAAAAATAGGGCACATGTATCACTAAGTAGGCTATCTACGCAGAAATGAGTGAACCTCAGCAATCACAGTTAGCCTCTTACTGCAAAGTTCATCTGGTCTCAGTAGCTTGCAGCCCTGCCAACCAAAATTCTGAAAACTGTGTCTTTTTCCCCTCTCCCACGTCGCCAAGTTCTTTGCAGTTTTAAGTGCTGGAGAAAAGGTCACTGGAGTTAAAGCAGTGGCTGGGAGGACTTCCCATGTAAGCAAAGCCCATTCCCAGTGGCTGTTAGATGTTCATTTTTCCAGCTGAATGAAATCCAGCAGGGACAAACTTGGACGGAGGCTCACCTCAACCCAGTCCCTTCAGCAGGGCCCGGATATTATTAAAGTCAGGTGATTTAGGGAGCAGTGTGCGTCAGCGTCCATCAGCCTGGGAAGTGCAACACACCTCTCAGATTTGGCAAGGCATTCAGCTTGGCTGTGTGTTCTTACCACTGCCTAACAGCATTTGAGCACAAGAGTTCTCTCCTTGTGCACTGAACGATTGTGGTACACTCTTCCAACAGAAGGAAATATAAGACATCCAGAGTGGTTTAGGGACACCAAACTTCCTTCTCTGATTTTCACTTGAACATAAAATATATTTAAAATGCCTAAAGTTATTTTGTATCAGAAATATACTGATTTCAATATCAGCCCCAGAGATAAAAGTAAATTATTTCAGTAATAGAACATGGTGGTGCAAAAACCCCTCAACAAACAACAGCTCCTTCATGATCTCTAAGCCTATCAATTACATTTTATTATTTCTGAGTTGTGGTATTGAAAAAAATTTAGTGTGAGGTTGTTTACAGCACTTGTCTATTTCTTCAGAATGCCTAAAACAAAGAGACTTTCCTGCAAATGACAGACTCTAATTTCCATATTCCTACAAATCTTTTTCATTTCCTAAATAAACAATAGAAATTTCTATCTGAGGTCTCTGTGACCTGATGACTCAGCCAGTAATTCAAACTCCTTGTGCCTCGTGTAGGAAACATTTTGGAGACCTGTGGATTTACGGGTCGTGCTGGAAGAAACAACCATTCCAGAAGGACAGTGGGTGAGTTTTCATTTCCACTAATCTTGTGCTATATGGGTTGATGGTTGACTCTCTTGCTTTATGTGAATAATCTGAGGAGAAATAGAACTTAGTGGAAGCTTCCAGTCCAGCGTTTATTCCTCTGACTTTGCCCACACATTTATACATTTCCCTTAAAATACAGACTCCAGGGACATTCTATTCTGGGCTATCTAAGGATAAGGGTGTATGATTGTTTTCTTGTGGCTGCCAACCACATGGCATCATTTCATAGATATAATTATGACCCTGATTTAGGGCTTTACTACTGAAATGTTGAAGATCCCATTCCCACACTAGCTGAGACGACTTTTTGGGGAGAGGTAATTTCATCCATAATAGTCATTTAAAAAATTAAATATAAGATTAAAAGAGATTATAATTTTAAAAATTTTGAATCCTGACCTGAAGTTAAAAATAATTAATAAATACAAAAAATAGTTACCTCTCTGACCTTCAGGATGATGTTACTAAAAGATGCATGATACTAATATTAAAATCTCAAGAGATTTGTGACTCCATAAAAAAATATAACTAGAAAGTTTGAGATCAGGAGTGTATGTACATGAAAAATTATATACAAGTATCTTACGTTCACTAAAAGAAAACAGAAAAGAGCAAACTAAAGAGAATAGCTATGAGAAGTTATGCATTTTGAAAGACTTATAATTAATTTTTATTTGCCAGACACAGGACGTTTTTCAGGATTTTCTTCTACAGAATTTAAGCAGAAATCCTTGTAAATTTGCTCCTTTTAGTGTGTTTTCTGGTAGATAATGTGCATAATGCCAAAATGCTTTGTTTACTTTATAAACTATAAATCTATAACTAAAATGTTTCACTAACTTTATACCCTGGGATACAGATAGGTTTGTATTCTGCGTCTTTGATCCTACTATAGTTTGGAAAAAGTAACTTGAATATTTGACATGAAATAAAGGCTTTAGATGACCATTAATTAGTCTATATAACTGAATAGTTATTTCTCAAATAACCTTGAGATAACACTAGTTTTATCTGTGATAATTTTTGGCCAAAATAGTCATGGCCCTGCTGACAGTTTGCTGGCCCATTCTCTCTCTGAAAGAACCAGTCCAAATGCAAGGTTCTATCTTTGTCTTCTCTCACTCCGACCTTGGGCCTAGTATGATTGGCACTTAATAAATAAAATCTATAATTAAAATTAATACAGGGAGATCACCTCATGTAAACAATGTAAATGTATTAAACAGAAACTGAAGAAATCTTTTTCAACCAGTGTGAGTGCACTGGGTATATTCAATAAAAACAGTCAAGCAATCAAAAATAATAATACACAATTTCCATCTCTCTTGTACCTCAGTGTAGAAAATTTGTATAGGGACTTATTTCTGATAGTCAACCATTTTTTGAAATAGTTCCAGTCTGTGCACTGGAATTCTCACACAGCCCATAGGTTCTCCAGATCCTCTGAGGCGTCTGGTAATCTAAAGAGATTAATGGTATTCTCTGTAGAAAGCCCTCAACTTGCTCTGGAACTTGAGGTCAGGCTATAGTAAGGTTGTGTAAGCAAATGCTGTCTTTTTAATCTGAGTATTCCTTATTCACTCTAGAGTAAACCATTAGGTAATTCCTAAAGAGTTAGGAATTTTGGTAACATTTACCAAAGAACATTTACCTTGATTCCTTTATGTCCTTTTTTTTTTTTTTCACTAAATGACCTTATTTATTTATTTATTTATTTATTTATTAAATAACACATCCATTCTGCCTTGTTGTCTTTGCAAAATAGGTCATATCCTCTTGTGAGTCCTTTCAGATTTGAATTGCTTATCTATGTGTGCTCTTAGTTTTGTGATCTTGGGTCAATTCTAGTGCTGTTCAGTTCACAAAATATTTATGTGTCACATCCTAATGCTTGGCTTCTAAGAAAAATCGGTGAAAAAGATGAATGGAGTACTTGACTTTATAGTATTTAGGGTTTAGTGAGAAACAGACAAGGAAACAAAAAATTAAAACACACTGTGATAAAAGCTATGTTGGGGATAACACAGGATTTCATGGGAGCACATCACCCAGTAGAAATCTGGAGGCTCAGCAATATCTTGTTAGAGAAAGTAGAAGTCTAATTTGAAATCTGAAGGATCAAATGAACCCTGAGGTGGGGTGAAAGGGGAGTGACTCATTGGAGGGTAGAACAGCCTGGTTATAAAGTGAAGGGTACAGTAGATGATAAGGTAGTGCTCTAGGCAAAATATTCAGCAAAAAGCCCTAACACAACAGGAACTAAGTGTAAGAGATGAGACATCTGGAATCAAGTAATTCAGTGTCTTAAAAGCTAAGTTGAAATATTTAGACTTCAGTTAGTAGCAATGGAGAGCTACTGAAGAGAATTTTAGGAGAGTGGTGATGTGACAGGATTTGTGTTTTAGGAAAATCACTTTGACAGGGGTTTGTGTGTGTAACAGACAGGAGGAAGGCAAGACAGAGAGAAGGAAAGCAAAATAACCCTGGTCTTGCTGAAGATGGAATAATAGGGAAGGAAGAAATCTCAAGTTTACACAGGAAGTGGGACATCCTATTGTCTGGCCATGGATGGCAGAGCTAAGAATGTACAGAGATACTCAAGTCAATGCCTGAGGGCCTCTATCTTCTCAACAAAGAGCTATTATAATACACTAAGAGAGTTAAGTGTTAAATAAAGTTAAAAGATCAGGTAGATTAGAAAATGTGGGTTTGTAGCAAGAGCAGTCTTCAAAGCTGTTGTATTTTTTCCAACAGTTCACTTAGCTGCACAGGTATATAAGATGAAAAGGGTGACTCTGTACTTGATTTAGAATTGTGTTCTACAAGTGGAGGACAGAAGAGATCAAAGACGTAGGGGATTGATAGGTGTATGGTTCTCATGACCACCTGTGCCAGGGACAAACTCAAATACGTGTCGGGGCTGGAGATAAGAGCAAGTTAGCAGCGTGAAGCTACGTTAAGATTTCATAGTGATTAAGGACGGCTCTGCCTAGTTGTACTACCATCTGGCACCCTTCACATAGGTGGAGAAATGGGTAGTTTGTGGTCCCTGAACTCCTGAGCACTACAATATAAACTCAGTAGAGATGTGAGAGCAAAAGCGATTGCTCATTAGTGGAGTGAGGTATGTGGAGAAAGTTGTAGGAGGGGTAAGTAGAAAATGGAAGTAATTAGAGGTACCACTAAGTGAGAGCATGTGAGAGTCAGAATGATTATATAGTTTTGAATAAAGATGAAGGAATTAGAGTCTGATTTTTTTGATCTGATGGCATTTCTAGATGACAAATCCATGATATTCTCATGGGAATGGAGGGCTGAACTGAGTGTGTAATCTGTGCATCTGTAAGTGCATGAGTGGATGGGTGGGTGGGGTTCTCAGGGAAGATCAAAACCTGAGCATTTGAGATTTTCTGTGTGGGTGTGGATGTGTCTAGATAGTGTTTTATAAAATTTGTACTTTTGCAAATGTAGAGGAATAGGAATCAGATTTTGTAAACACCACCCAGGGAAGGCAGGTGTATTTCTCTCTGTGTGTGATATTCCTCCAATGAACTAATAAGATTCTGTGGTCTCCGACTGCAAATCAAATTTTCTGTAGGTCCCCTCTCTGGAATAGCTGTTTGGGCCATTTGCATAAAGAGGTAATTATCCGTCAAAGAAGAGGACAATTTTGTGTTAATAAAGGATTGTTTCTATCAAGTTAAAAAAAAAAGTTAAGAACCATAAATGTGGACAGTTGGATGGACAGCCTGTATGAGGAGTGATGTCATAGAACATGGTGCCTGGGTATCGCAAAAGGCAACACAAATCCTTAACTAGAGAGCAGTTACCAGGAAAACAGTAGGCGGCAGCTATGAGGGAAAGTAGTGTGGTGTGTGGGATAGCTCGTGTGGTCTGAAACCCATGATTAGGAAGTGAGAGAAAGCCTTTCCTACCTTTGGATCCTGTGATAAATAGTTAGTTAAAGATGAGTATAAGAGTGTTTACTACTGCATAAAGTTTCAAAATATTCCTTGTGAAGGACTGAGAGGGAGGAAAGCAGAAGCAGGGAGAGATGAAGCAAAGAAACACGGGAGAATAAAAAGGACAGGAAATAACTCCAGAGCCTAAAAGTTTCAGTAGTGACCAAGGATTATAGGAACAGGAGATGTGATGTAATTAGATTAAACGCAATTAGAAAATAGCGTTTGAAGTTAGTCAAACAAAGGAATTAAGGGAGTTCCGTCAAAGAGAATGTTTCACTTGGTAACTCGCTGTTCTAGTAACATGTCAACACAACAAAGAAACTTGAAAGACTGTTCTCAAAACGCAGAGGAGAGTCTGACATTGCTTTCACATTACTTAGAAAACATAAATTAAATTTAACTGGACCCATTATGAAACCACACTGAATCCCATCATCAATAAGGAAAGACCTATTACTAGTGTAACCAAACAATAATTTTCCTGACTTCCTCATTTTTTCTTGCTTTTTTATGGCCATGGAGAAACTAGAGGAATATTTAAGAATGTTGGAATTTGGGCAAAGTGAGGGAAAACTGCAGTCCTGGTCTCAGACTCCATTTCAGCTTCCCACCATTTGCTCTGTTCTCTCTCTCTCTGTAAATAAAGAGTGAAAAAGAAGGCAGAATGAAGTGTTTTATTAGGGAAGTTATGTCTTCTTTTCCATCCCTATTCTCCTTATTCAGTAATTCTGAAGAATCAATAGAAGGAACTGAAAATCAGCCTGTGGCCTGTTCTTAGAGACCCCTAGAATGTGAAAAACAACCTATTTGAGTGAATTTTAATAATTTTTTGCTAATAAATATTTAACCATAAGCTGGGGATGCTTAAAGGAAAGATCATTTGAAAAAATATTCTTACTGTTATTATTTTTATTGCCTAGTATGCGTCCCTGGCTCCCAGTTGTCTTAAGGGTGGTAAGGCTGGGAAGCAGACTGCAGTCAGGACCAACTCCAAGAAAACAGTGTGCTAAGTAGAATTTAGTCCTGAGCACACAGCACCACTAGCTGGAAGGATGCTGTAGGGCAATGACAAATTCAGTTTATCTTGATTACCTGTCTTGAGAAGCATAATTTTCAGTAAAATTTGCTTTATTCTGAAATTAAATTTTGTAGTACGTGTACATGTATATGGGTATCCTTGTGAGTATGGGAACATTGAAGGTAGTTCTACCGTATATCTTGCGAGTCAAATTTTTATGACATTATCACAAAGCAAGAACACCTTCCCTCCTTCTAATGGTGGCTATGTTTTGCCATTAAATTGAAACATTGCATTTGATTATATAGAACAACAATGTCTCTCAGTGGCTTTTTTTTTTTCATTAAACGTCTTATGTAAATTGATCTTTTTTAAAATTTTTTTTTATTTATTATTTTTTTTGGCCGTGCTGGGTCTTGGCTGCTGTGCCCGGGCTTTTTCTAGTTGCAGTGAGCGGGGGCTACTCTTCCTTGTGGTGCACGGGCTTCTCATTGTGGTGGCTCCTCTTGTGGTAGAGCATGGGCTCTAGACACGCAGGCTTCAGTAGTTGCAGCACGTGGGCTCAGTAGTTGTGGCACAAGTGCTTAGTTGCCCCGTGGCATATGGGATCTTCCCCGGACCAGGTATCGAACCTGTGTCCCCTGCATTGGCAGGTGGATTCTTAACCACTGGACCACCAGGGAAGTCCTAAATTGATCTTTATACAAATGAGAATAGCAATGGCACACAACTCTGCCTTTCAATGCTAGAAGCTTTTGTCCATTGAAGCAATTATAATGAGAGCATTTTAAGAGTTAAAAAGCACTTTAAACTGTAATAGAGAGTAATATTTAGGGAACTTCTAATGTGTAAGTAGGTGCTGAACTATATATTTGTGTTACAACTTTTTATCTAATGATCTTTTACATATGTATATATATATATATATATATATATATATAGTTTAATAAACATTTCTTAAACTCTTCAGTCTAGAAGAGGTCTCCTTTATCTAATTTCCTCTTCTGGGATTCATAAGAGACTAAACAAGTAATTCTCACCATTACTAACATTCTCAGACTAGGAAATCCAACAAGCTCTCAGGATAGCCGATTTCAGTGTTTAACAGCATGTGTATTGAGTATTTCTGTATTTTCTTTAGTCAGCGTGTTTAAGTAAATCTGTGTCTTGTTGCTTATTTCACTATGGATGTTGTGAATAACAAGACAGACAAATAAAAACAACTCCATCTTTCCTTCACACTCTGAACTTCACACTTGCTCTGTCTCATTAAATTCTTTGTAATGATTCTTTGTCATTTGAGATTTCCTTCTCTAAAGAGGCTCCATTATTCCTAAGAAAGATTTAAGTAAAACAAATGGAATGGAATGGTACACATAGATAAGAATCTCACGTATAACTAATTTTTCTCTCTTCATCAAATAGTGGATCCTAGTACTTCAAAATAAGATAGAATTGCAAGATGACAAGACTCACCATAATATTCATATCCCATTTTCTTTTCTTATATAGACCCAATAAATATCATCTTATGCCTTATCCTGTCATCATGATTTACATATCATGTATGAAATATTTTTCCTAGTGTCTCATGTGTAAAATAATAAACACTTTGGAATTTTGATTGAAAACAACTGAACAAAAAGTTAACAATGTTATATTATTGTTTTTATATGTTTTCAGGAGAAAATTTTAAAGTACTGTATTACAGATTATGAAGTATTTCCCTAAACCATCAGTCTATTACTTGGTACCAGTTGCAGTTTAAAAACACTAAGCCAAGAAACAGCCATTCATAAACTTTATTTATTGTAAGAGTCAAGTGTATGCATAATGTTCTAGGCAAATTTGCCATAAGAGTGAGCTTAAACCAGTTCAGATCTACTGGCAGAATAACTAGGTAGTCACTTCAGTCAGTCATAGTTATGCCATTTTCCCCACAAACTGGAATAGTACTGGTACCAGAGCACTCCATGTACCTGGGGTAGAGAGTGGAAATAGGAGAAAACCAGAAGGAGAAAAAAACTGAAGGACAGTTAACTTTAGTTAACAGTTAACTACTCCATCATATTTTCACTACCTTTCCCTCTCCAGCTTCCACCATCCCACTTTACGAGTCAGCAGACAATAAAACGCAGCCAGAAAAATGTTACTTTAATTATCTGATCTATTAAGACCAAAAATTATTTTATTTTTGTATAAATAAGTATATATATCTTGTAATTTCAGAACTAGAGAATTAATATAGTGAAATTGTCATAGGATATTTATTTTTAAATATTTTTCTGAGTGGAAGAGGATATATGAGTAAGAGCAATATATATGTTCAAATATTCAGTTAAATGGATTATAACCTGTCTAACCAATTGGAAAGGATTTCTCCCAGTGACTGACTGTGTGTCCTCAGGCATGTTACATAAATTTCTGTACCTAAATTTCCTCATCTATAAAATGAAGATATTAATATTTCATAGTATTTTGAGAAATGTTATATAGTTTTTGTAAAGTCAATTCACAAATTCAGAATAATGTTTGTTCTGCAATAAGAACTCAGTAGGATTAACTGTTACTATTAGAATCTATTCCTTTGAGATTCACAATTCTACAAGTATCCTTAAATTGTCTAATGATACTGTGATGCAATCATTTCAGTGGGTTCAGACTTTCTCGGTCAATAAAATATTTCCTCATTTGGAAACCTATCTCACTATTTTAATATCCATCTTAAATTATTTTTGTATATAAAAACTTGTTTTCTGTTCCCAATTTGTGGCATGCTTATCCACACAGCTGCCATCTTGGAGTCATAGCAGTTAGGTTGATAGCTAGTGCTATTTTTATGCTCTTTGGACTTTCTATATTTTTGTCCAACCTAAAGATTTTAAGTTGTTGATAGCAATACAACTACCTATGTCAGGGTCCATATTTTGAATACAACCCACAAATAAACTGATCTGAACTAGAGACCAACTCACTGGTTTAATGAACTAGATTTTCACTGAAGAAACTGTTACCAACCTCAGATTGGGCTGCTCACCGCTCAAAAGCCAATACTCAAGAGACAGCTGGTGGTTGGAAAAGGAAAATTTGCTCATTCAGGAGACCAGCAACCTGGGGAGAAGGTGGACTCATGTCCAAGAACCAACTCCAGTGATTCTGCTTGGCCACGAATGTTTTTTTAAGGGAAAAGTGGAGAATAATCTCAGTTAATCATTGATGTAGGGGACCAGATTCTTTGCCATCTTCCCTTGTGTGCAAGTTTGTTGACTTCTTGTGATCTTTCTTTAGATACTATCTTGTTCACACAGTCTGCCCATGGGATTACTGAAGGGGGAGCTGGGGAAGAGATCTAGTCACCCATTAACTATTTATTCTTCACTCCTACTTCTTCAACCTAAGAAAGGAATCAACAGGTTAGACAAGGCATTGTGTGATCAAAAGATTTGAGAGGTATGCTTAGGCTGGAGATTAGTGAAGCATGAGGGTACTTGGTGTAAATGTTAAGTTAAAATATAGCTTTGCTAAAGTGACAAAGGACCTCCTGCAAAGAGTTGCTTCCTGCAAAGAGCTGCTTACAAAATCTGAGTTCCCAAATATGAGTCTTGTTTCTTCCAATCAACCTCATTCTAACTGTCACCTACCCCCACTTTAGTCTTTCACGTCTACCTCCTTCAAACACATATCAAGACCCTCCACACATAGAGTGTGGTGTGATCAGTGGTTCCCATTCACAATACCAGTCAGGGCATGTTTCAGATTGGTTTATGTGAGAGGAGAAGTTGGCTAGTCATCTGCCTATATATAGTCAACCATGTCTAATAAATTCCAGGGACTTCTACCACCAAAGGTAATAAAGAAATAACACATTATATAAATGTATTATATTATCTGTCTCCTGGCAGAAAATCAGATCACAGTAATTTCTTAAGAATTATGAATGGAATGGATCAGGGGCAACCTTCATTGTCTTTTATAGTCATTTAACCACCTCGAAACTTCGCTGGAATCTTCCCATGTGTGTGGGTGTCCTGCCCAACAGTCTTCCTCTGTATTTATGAGTTAATTAATTTATTTGTTATATTTTATTTTGGCGCTCCCTTTGAAAATGAAAATGTATAACAACGTGATGCATTTGGCCTGCTCTGGTTAAAGTTAAATACTGCCTTTTTAATTTTCACTTCCAGTAGAATAGGTGTGACAGATGACATAGTAATTTTTCTATTTCTTCATGTTCATAAAACATTGATAATATGATTTTTACCTTCCCTTTGTTCTCAATTAAATGAAATGCTCCAATACAATTAATGTGCTCTTGCAATTTCGGTTTTCTTTAGAGGTTTCTCTTGTCTCTGATTAACAGCATTTTCCATCCATTCTGAGAACCCCCGACTGCTATTCAGAATGTTCCATTATGCCTGCCAGCTATAAATACAATTGTGAACCAATATCATTTTAATTGTTTCACTAATAACTTGTTTTAAATGATTCAACAGTCATCAGGAAAGATAAGTGCTCTTGTACCCTGCAGGCTTATGGGCCTGATGGTATGAGGCAATGCACAGCGCTGTATCAGAATAATGAAACCATGTGCAGAAGATAATGACAAAGCACTCACACTGCTGTAAAGATAAATGAAAACAGTAGATCTTCTTTCCTCAGTAATATAACATCCATTTCTAGCTCCCATTTCAATCATTAGACCTTCTAAACAGATTAATGCACAGATACACATATGCAACATGTTCCATTGCAATAGCCATATGCTCCCCTTTTTCCAGGAGACTGTGAATGATGGAGTTAACGAGCTTTACAAATGCTCTTGTTAATTAACAAAAATTGTTACTTTCTCATTTGAGGGGGGCTTTATAAATTAGACTTAATTACACCAGATAATTGCAACTGCCAAGCACGGGGCAGCTCCTTCTCATTCTGTTCTTTCAGTGGCAAATCAACAATTGCAACCCTTGCCTATTTGTGTAGATGAATTTAATAAGCAAACAGCCCTTTTATGTTAATGGTTTACCGGCATTCATGGGCCTGGCAGGAGAAATGTGCTGGGGGAGGGTTTGCTAATGGCAGCACATAATCACATTAATTAAAATATAACTGCCATTTAAAGATTTGTAGTGTGGAATTAGAACATGTTGGGAACTGAGAAAATCAAGCTAGAGTGCATATTAGAACCATTACTCTGTGCTCCCTGCACAGCAGTCAGCAACCTCATGTGTCATAAATGTAATTTATGAGTGCTATTTGCTTTGAAATATATGTTTTTAGTTCACTCATTAGAATGTAAAAATTTGCAGTGTCTGCTTCAGGAGGTTCAAAATAAATTCACTAAAAGCTGAGACCTATGATCTGCTTTTAATGTATCCCTCAACCATGATTTTTTTTAATTATGACTTTTATAATGTCTTCAAGTAAAATGGTCTCCTTTTCTGAAGACGAATTTGAGTAGTCTCCATGCTACTATAAACTGGGTACTTTTAGCTCCATTTCTCTAATTCAGTGTAATTTTTATTGGGACTTTAATAAATATCGTCCTTAATTTTGCTGCTTTGTTCTAGAGAAGGTCAGTGGAAACGGCTAAATGCTTTAAAGTTGGGCACATGCAGAGAAGATAGTTGGGAAAATTTCTTGTAAAGCTTTTCATTAGTCTATCCCTGAGATCCACTCATTAGTTTTAAGACTATCCTTGATCTAAATCAGACCCATTTATACTGCACCTACAAAGAAGCTATGAATGTTCAAACCCTGTATAAATCGCCAAGGGGCCATGGCAATACCTAGGAGAACAATGCTTAATTGATTCTTAATAACCTCAAAAGGATTCTAGTTTCAGGAACCATCCAACTGTGACCAAATACCACTTTACCAAAGCCTTAAACCTTCAACAATGTACAAATTGACAATGAATTTTTATGCCCTTTTGTTCAACCAACCCATAAAGTCCCCAAATTCTAGAATTAAAATTTGAGCCTTCTAAGTAGAGGGAATTGACTGAAATACAGTGTGTATGACTCTGGCAGGCTCCGCATTGCTATTTTCATAAACTGCTTGGACAGCTTTCCAACACCAGTAACTTGAGTATGTTACAGCTACAGAAATGAATGCTGTGCCTGCCCCAGAAAACCGACAGCCCAGCCACACTAATGAGGGATTTTTCATGTGGAGTCCAGTGCCATAGCTGATATTGTTTCTCAAGCTAAACCTTTGTTTCACTGAGGAAGCAAGGCTTCTTGGAGCCAAGGATGACTGCCCCTGAATCTTCAGCCCTGTAAGCTTTCAATACGTTCGTTAGGTGTAAAGGTAGAAAGCAGGCCAATTCTGGCAGATTTTCAGGTAGAATAAGATAAGACATTAAAAATGCATTAAGGCTATGATACTGTCCCAATGATTAGGGCTTGATTTCTACTTGAGGTGCTGTGTTGCAATTTTCTCTCCACATTTTCTTACTTAGTTCCTTTAAACTATTGGCATGTCATTTCAGGGTGGATAGTTGGGTTGGGGAAGCAGTTTCTGCCTACAAAACATTTTTTTTTTTTATGTTTCTCTTGTTCTTTATGTGTAGATCTTGATTTAATTCATATCTGTGACCTCTAGAAGAATTATATATACTGAAATGTCATTTCTAGTTTGCAGGGAAGTTAGAATGGTAGTCATAGAATTTACATCTGGAATGATGCCCAAGGGTGAGCCAGTGTGACCATTTAACTAATTAGGAAATTGAGATTCACCTCAAATCATGAAGTGGTTGGTCTGAAATTACATAATGAATGAATGTAAAGCTGTGGGAAACCTGAGAGAAATACCTGGATCTTTTGATTTTTCACCAAATTTATTTGCCAAAACAGTTCCTATGTTCTACTAGAAAAATGAGGAATATCTCTTTTGATTTTTTGTTGGTTGGTTGCTTTTGCTGTCAGTTTGACTTACTTCATTTAATAAACATCTATTGTTAGACCCTTGACTAAGCACTGAAAGTTCAAATATGAAAAAGACATGGCCTGAGCACTGAAGTAGCCCAGGTTGATGGGAGAGAAAGAACACAAAAATAGTTATATTTAATCTCATACGGGAAGTCCTGAGATAGAAATGTGTGCTGGCTTATTAGGAATGTAGAGAGGTACTTAAGCATCCAAGGAGAAAGGAAGCACATATTTGATTAAAAAAAAAAAAAAAAAGGATGTATGGAACAGAATGATGTGTGCAGAAAAATATACATACTTTTGTACCACCAAGGACTCTACTGGGAAGCAAGGGTATGGCAGGAGATGAACCATAAGGGGCTACATCCCATGCTTTATGTGGGGCATCGGATCAGAGGATGGAAGGCCTTTAACAAGTTCTCCACATAAGGGTGACATGTCAGATTTGGATATTAGGTTGATCATCATGTGATAATTCAGGGGACAGATTACTGGGACAAAACATGAGACAGAGAAACAAGTCAGGAAGCTGGTGTAAGAGCACAAACACTTGCAAAAGATCTACATGTGAGGAATGAGGAGAGAATAATGTACGATGTTTCCTGGGCTTCTGATGTAGAAGCTGGCTTTATGGTGTTTCTAACTGATCCTTTCCCTTACTTACTTTGACTTCTGCTTTACTTTGAAGATGCAAGAGCTTCAGTTTCGATATAGTACTTTGAAGGCAGTATAGAATAGAAGTTAAGATAAGTGACAGTGGAGTGAAATGAATCTGAATTGAGGTCCTGGATCTATTATTTTACTTGCTAACTGTGATATTACTTTACGATATTACTTCACTTGTTGGCTATGTTACTTTGAGCAAGATATTAACCACTCTCAGACTGAGTTTCTGAATTTGTAAAATGGTGTTTTTATGCAAAAATTATAATGCAATCAATGAGTTGATTTAGAAAGTGCTTAGCACAGTGCCTGGAACATAGTAAGTAATCAAAAATGGTGTCTGGTATTACTGTTGCTTACTAAGAAATGAAGTTAAGGAAACTTCAGATAAAATTGAACCTTTCAATACAAGCATCTCTACTCTTGGGATCATGAGTGATCCTGCTCTTGTCTCCCTTAGCAAAGGGTGTCATGTTGGCATACAACAGGTACTTGGGAAAATTTGTCCAATATATGCAAAAATGAATGAATGTCCCTATCCATCCTCCTCCAGTTAAAGAGGACTCCAACTTGCTGTTAGTCATGTATTTAAACAGAAAGAAAATTCTACCTGCAACATTGCATGCTCCACTAAATGTTAAATGAAAAGGCAGAGTTTCCAGTAATGAGATTGGGGAATGCCATCACTCCACAGGCACCGAAGCCAGGTTCATTGCAATTCAGCACTATAGCAAGGGGACTTGAGATGCTTAATTTAGTACTATCATTATTGTTTTTATATGAAAAGAGACTTAGAATTGGAAATAGCCACTCACCAGCTTTCCTGGAGTGCCCTTATTCCCGGAATGGGTAAGTGGTTTCTTTGGGCCCTCATTGACATGTAAGTCTTCACATACCAACTTTCTATGGTACAGATACCTGGCAACTGATTACAGCTGTCAGACTGGAAAGGTGAGGATTATTTTCCTAATTCTAAGTATAAAGATGAGGCTGAGTCACTAAAAGCTTGCTTTCCATTTAAAAAAGAAATTTTGGAACCAAAGATAGAGAGCTTCTGGAGAACCAATTTCTGCCTTAGTTCTAACCTTCACACTATTTCCAAGAAATGTTTTCAAATGGTTGGGCAAGTAGGCAATATTTTTTAATGGAATCACTATGTTTTAATTGGGCAGCCCCTTTGTGCATAACATAATAATACAATAGGAAGCACTGCAGCCTATTAGATATTACATCACCCGTGATATAATATTGAAACAACACCAGCAGAACAAATCAGAACAAAGCATCAACTGAAAAAGGAAAATGATGCAGAAATTTTACAGAATGCTCTGGGTCAATTAAAGTATACGTGACATGGTTGTAAGATATCTGGTTCCTTAGAAAATAGACAAAACATCAAGGTCTTCACTTAATGTCTTGAATGACCATCTGAAAATATGAGAATGCCATATGGCAGCAGATTTCACTGCCATGGCTAAAGGACAATCTATAGCACTGACTCTGACAGCTTCAAGTTATGGCACCTTTCCAAACTTGGCAGTGCTTACAGAATTCTGATTCAACTAGAAATAAAATGACCTGGATGAACACTTGACCCAAGACCAAGTGTCAAGAGATGAAGAGTAATGTCTGCCTAATATTATACTTCACGCTGCTCACACACAAACACACATATATGCCTTTTGGTTTCCTTATGTTGTGATTCCATATTATTTCGTTAATCCTCCCTTATTTAATGATACACGTGTTTGTCTGCAGCTCTATCTCTGTTCATGGATCATCTATCATCTATCATCTATCTATCATCTATCTATCGATATCCATGATACTTTGTCATTTCCTTGATCATTAGAACATTGGAAGAGTGCCTGGAGCATCACAGAAACTCTATAAAGAATATTATATGTTTAACAAAGGGGTTTTATCTATACAGTTGAATGTTTTGAGATATGGCTGGTCTGGTTAAAAGATGTGGATGGATGGCAGGTAAAGTAACATGTTCTATGAGCAATAAAACTACTCAAAAACTTCCATTTTCAGATTGTGGACTGAATCCATGCTTTTAGTTTTTCATTTGTGTTCTAGATCTTTAGAAATGTTTGATATGGTACTTAGTTTATGAATCATAACTGGGCAGAAAAATAAGAAAATTACCTCTTAATTTAATAGAAAATAGTATGAAGATTCCTACTAGGTATGTAGAAGACAAGATCAGATTGAAACTTTTGACAAATGTAATAAAAGTTGAAAACCAGTCTCTGTCTGTTTCAAATAGAAACAAACAGAAAATAACTGTCAAAAATATTTACAATCTAAAGTGTGATGTTAGATCTTGCATGAAGAACATGCTAAGAAATTATAAAATGTGTTCTGCCTTGCATGAAGAACATGGTAAGAAATTATAAAATGTGTTCTGCCATCTGTTGCTTGTCACCGTCTTACAGTGAGAATTGATGTGGAAGAGGCCTCCAGAGGAGAATCCCTTGGAAATACTGATCAGGGTCCCTATGAGAGAAGGAGGGGTTTTGGAAGGAAGAGCACAGTGCACACCAAAAGCTATCTCTAAAGCACTCAGAAAGATTGGATTGATGTGCTCTGGAACTTGAGACGTGCAGACAGGTGTTTAACTTCTACAGTAGAATTTTCATGACGATTGACTGAGTTGGCAGAGAAAAGAGGAAGAATGTTAAGAGAAAGCTACTGTCTACAGATGACCAGTTTCCCTGGGAACCAGATGTGGGCTGATGAGGGAGTTTCTAGAGTTGCCCGCAAAGGGAAATTGCCCAAGAAGAACCATTTGAAAACTATAAACGATCCCAAACAAAAGGATAGGTTGTCAAAAGCCCAGGGGAGAGGAGAAATTTCAAGAGGCCAGCTAAAGGAGATTTCTGTCCCATAGTCCTAGGAACTGCAGCTCAAGGTCTCTAAAGAAGGTGCAAATGCTAGTTAGAAAAGGAAAGGTCATTTTGGGAACTGTATAACACCCAGAAGGTGGGACTTCCCACATGCTGCAACTAAGAGCCCGCATGCCACAGCAAAGATCCCACAAGCCAAAACTTAGACCCAGAGCAGCCAAAATAAATAAATAAATAAATAAATAAATAAATAAATAAATAAATAAAGATAAATATTAAAACAAAATTTGTCTCCTTTAAAAATAAATCAGAAGATTTCATTGCTAGAACCTGTATCTGTAGGATCCAAGACAATCTAGGTTAGAGCATAACAGAAAATTTAATTGGTTTAGAGTTTGATAATGGTCATGTCATTATTAGTTCAGTTTAGGTTTTTTATTACCTGGACACAAAGAATTATTTTATTATGCAAAAATAACAAAAAAAAATGCTGTAGAACCTCACTGAGATTTCATATGAGAGGCAGGACTGAGTTAGTCCACTGAGCAGACCTGAAGGGGAAGTTAGTGGGAGAATTCACAAATTCACACACTTGGATTCTGATTGTGCCCTTTACCATCCAGTTTATGTCAGATTGTTCATAGATTCATGGGAAAACAATGTTGTAAAAAGAGGATGCTTGCCTACAGGTGATAGAGTCTGAGCATAAAAAAGGAATCCAAGGGCAATTAACATGAATATGAGATGCAGTCCTGCAGCAGAGAAAACTCTGTGGGTAGTCTTTTGTGTGTATGTGTGCACAGGCACACACGTAGGCACACGTGCACGCGCACACACACACGCACGCACACCAATGACCAGGAAGATCTGACAAGGCAGTGGGTATAGGAGACTGTGTGGAACAAGAGACCGTGGCCTGGGATGCTAATGATGTCCAGGAAGAACCCACACCCAGAGGACTAGCCACCCAGGCATTCCCCCGAGAACATGCCTCCCTCCTCCATTCTTCTCTCTCACTGTAAACAAGCCAGAATATCATCCGTGACAGAACACTATATCTCAACCTCCAAGCAGTCATTCACAGCAGACTCAGGGGAGAGTCTAAGATGGACCCACTACTGATGAACACGAAATACTTGAGGAAACCCAACATCATTAAAAAGGTGCACCATTAGACAGTATATTTATTATCAGATAGAAAAAAGTCAATAGAATTGTTACAACTGGTTATAAAATGAACATATTTATTTTTATGAGAGACACCTGCATTCATTCAAAAAATATACATATTATAAAAATTAAATGTTATTTATATTTAATACAAAAGAAATAGCAGATGAAATAAATAGACTTGTTATAGCTGAAGAGAAAATTACTAAGGAAGAGTTGGGTAGAGAATTTCCAGAATAATAGCATACTTAAAGTAATTAAATACATGAATGAAGAAAATATAAGGGATATATAGGGTTGATCCAGAATTTGGGATATATTTCTATTAGAGTCAATATTAGGCTAGAAAAAAATATTCTACAAATTTCAGTGGCTTAGAACATTGAGATTTTACTTCTTAGCCTCACAAATCAGCTGTATGTCCAGGTTATTCTCCAGAACAATGCTCCATCATGTGCCAACTTAGTGGTATAAAGGAAGTCATCATCATAATGGCACCAGACACTACCTGATCAGTGCTTCCACTGCACAGTTCATTGACCATGGAATGGAAGCCCATTGTCTCCACTGCACAGTTCAAGCAAGGTACGTGGCCAAGTCTAGTTTCAAGGAGTGAAACAATGTAATCCTTGCTGTATCTGAAAGGAGAAGAATCACTACAATGTCCAGATGGGCAAGAGAGGATGGACAAGAAGTGATATTCAAATAAATAAGGAAGGAGAATTTCTCAGACATGCATTTGTGTTCACATGGAAAGTCTTCACTAAAGGGCATACTATACACCTGCAATTATTTTTTTTAGTGAAGTATAGTTGATGTTCAATATTATATAAGTTACAGCTGTACAATGTAGTGATTCACAATTTTTAAAGGTTAACTCCATTTATAGTTATTACAAAACATTGGCCATATTCTCCGTGTTGTACAATATATCCTTGTAGCTTATTTTATACATAATAGTTTCTACCTCTGAATCCCCTACCCCTCTATTGCTCCATCTATCACTGTTTTGAATACTAGGTGTCAAAAGTGTTTTAACAGCCTTGACATCTTGACATTTACATTCTTATAAAAGAAAACAAATAAAATTGGCAAGTAGTTGAAAAGTTTGACTGAAGAAAAAAAAAAAGCCTAAATAGCAAATAATTTTAAAATAAAATACAGGTTTATAAAAAACAATTAAAAATTTATAGAGAATACTACACAAAATTGTTTACCAATTTTTGAAAATTATTACTGAAAATTATTGATGAAAAATATGAATTTCCAATCCACTTAAGGACAAGTATAAAATCTGAATATACTCAAGTCAAAACAGAAAGTGAAATGCAGCCAGAAGGTAGAGATCTACATGACTTTTCTCAATGGTTTATCAAACAAAATAACTTTCCCTATTTTTCTGTATTCTTAAACTGTTCACATATCATTAAATTATTTATGACAATTTTAAGAATTAACTTCAAAACCTTATGGATGAGAAGTTCATGGATGATAAGTTCTTTTATTTCATACATAGCCTGTTCAGAGTTTTTACTATATTCTTGAAATAGTAGTTTATTTTTTTAATTATTTTATTGAATGAAAGATTCTTTAAATTAGACAGTGCTTTACAATTTTCAAAAGTTTCACACAGATGATTTCATATAATTCCAATAACCCTTAGTTTATTTTTATATTCTCCAGGTAATTTTGCATTTAATTGAAATGTTTATATCAAGTTGTATATATAGTCTCTTAAATGAAAAAGATTTGTTTCTCATATAATCTGCTTCATGTCTAGTTTTTATATTTGTATTTATTCTTTTCTCTTGATTAGCTTTGTGAAGGGCTACATTGGCTATATTTTATTACAGTTTAAATTCTAACTTTCTCTTACTTGTGTCTATTTGTCAACAGTACTCTTCCTACTATTGTTTGTTTCTCCTTTCAGCACAATTATTTACTTTCTTTTGTGTTCTTAGCTTTATTTGTAGATAATTAATAATTTCTTGAATGAAATAATCATTTTCACTTTATTTTTAAAGTAATTCAATTATTTAAAGCTTTCTGTTTCCAAATTAAACCTTTAAACCTATTTTATATTCTAAGATTTACAGCATTCTTTTTTCCTTCTTAATATTTCAATTTTGCTTTTAAATTTCACCTGACAGTTATGATGGTAACATTTTTTTTTTTAATTTTCAGGTTATCTAGTTACCATCTTTTAAAAAGATGATCTTTTGATCATTTACATTCTTCCATTGTGATCAAATAATGAAAATTATGATAATTTGACTTTTTTAACTGAAAAGAAGTTATTCTTAAGGCCTAGAATATAGCAACTTTGTAAAAGATGTATGGACAAATAAGTATTCTCAGACTATGAATGCTCGGTTTGAAGTATTATAGACATTATTTTAAACTATATATCTATCTTCTTTTTTTTCCTTTATTTTTTAGCATCTTCATTGGAGTATAATTGCTTTAAAATGGTGTGCTGGTTTCTGCTGTATAACAAAGTGAATCAGCTATACATATACATATATCCCCATATCACCTCCCTCTTGCATCTCACTCCCATCCTCTCTATCCAACCCCTCTAGGTGGTCACAAAGCACTGAGCTATCTCTCTGTGCTATGCAGCTGCTTCCCACTAGCTATCTATTTTACATTTGGTAGTGTATATATGTCCATGCCTCTCTCTCAATTCATTCCAGCCCTTCCCCCTCCCCATGTCCTCAAGTCCATTCTTTACGTCTGTGTCTTTATTTGTGTCCTGCCCCCAGGTTATTAAGAGACTTTTTTTTTTTTTTTTACATTCCATATATGTGTGTTAGCATATGGTATTTGTTTTTTTCTTTCTGACTTACTCCACTCTATATGACAGTCTCTAAGTCCATCCATCTCACTGCAAAAAACTCAATTTCAATTCTTTTTATGGCTGAGTAATATTCCATTGTATATATGTGACACATCTTCTTTATCCATTTATCTGTTGATGGACACTTAGGTTGCTTCCATGTCCTGGCTATTTTAAATAGAGCTGCAATGAATATTGTGGTACATGACTCTTTTTGAATTGTGGTTTTCTCAGGGTATATGCCCAATAGTGGGATTGCTGGGTAGTATGGTAGTTCTATTTTTAGTTTTCTAAGGAACCTCCAGACTGTTCTCCATAGTGGCTGTATCAATTAGTATTCCCACCAACAGTGCAAGAGTGTTTCCTTTTCTCCACACCCTCTCCATCATTTATTGTTTGTAGATTTTTTGATAATGGCCATTCTGACTGATGTGAGGTGATACTTCATTGTAGTTTTCATTTGCATTTCTCTAATGATTAGTGATGTTGAGCATCCTTTCATGTGTTTGTTAGCAAACCGCTTGTCTTCTTTGGAGAAATGTCGATTTAGGTCTTCTGCCCAGTTTTGGATTGGGTTGTATGTTTTTTTGATACTGAGCTGCATGAGTTGCTTGTATGTTTTGGAGATTAATCCTTTGTCAGTTGCTTCATCAGCAAATAATTTCTCTCAGCTTGTGGGTTGTCTTTTCGCCTTGTTTATGGTTTCCTTTGCTATGCAAAAGCTTTGAAGTTTCATTAGGTCCCATTTGTTTATTTTTGTTTTTATTTCCATTTCTCTAGGAGGTGGGTCAAAAAGGATCTTGCTGTGATTTACGTCATCAATAGTTCTGCCTATGTTTTCTTATAAGAGTTGTATAGTGTCTGGCCTTACATTTAAGTTTTTAATCCATTTTGAGTTTATTTTTGTGAATGGTGTTAGGGAATGTTCTAATTTCATTCTTTTACATGTAGCTGTCCAGTTTTCCCAGCACCACGTATTGAAGAGGCTGTCTTTTCTCCATTGTATATTCTCACCTCTTTTATCAAAAATAAGGTGACCGTATGTACGTGGGTAAATCTCTGGGCTTTCTATGCTGTTCCATTGATCTATATTTCTTTTTTTGTTCCAGTACCACACTGTCTTGATTACGGCAGCTTTGTAGTATCATCTGAAGTCTGGGAGCCTGATTCCTCTAGCTCCGTTTTTCTTTCTCAAGATTGCTTTGGCTATTCAGGGTCTTTTGTGTTTCTATACAAATTGTGAAATTTTTTGTTCTACTTCGGTGAAAAATGCCATTGGTTGTTTCATAGGGATTGCATTGAATCTGTATACTGCTTTGGGCAGTATAGTCATTTTCACAATGTTCATTCTTTCAATCCAAGAACATGGTATATCTCTCCATATGTTTGTATCAGCTTTAATTTCTTTCACCAGTGTCTTATAGTTTTCTGCATACAGGTCTTTTATCTCCTTAGGTAGGTTTATTCCTAGGTATTTTATTCTTTTTGTTGCAGTGGTAAATAGGAGTGTTTCCTTAATTTCTCTTTCAGATTTTTCATCATTAGAGGCTAGGAATGCAAGAGATTTTTGTGCATTAATTTTGTATCCTGCTAATTTACCAAATTCATTGATGAGCTTTAGTAGTTTTCTGATAACATCTTTAGGATTCTCTATTTATAGTATCATGTCATCTGCAAACAGTGAGAGCTTTTCTTCTTTTCCTATTTGGATTCCTTTCATTTCTATTTCCTCTCTGATTGCTGTGGCTAAAACTTCCAAAAGTATGTTGAATAATAGTGGTGACAGTGGACAATCTTGTCTTTTTCCTGATCTTAGTGGAAATGGTTTCAGTTTTTCACCATTGAGAATAATGTTGGCTGTGGGTTTGTCATATATGGCCTTTATTATGTTGAGGTAAGCATCCTCTATGTCTACTTTCTGGAGGGTTTTTATCATAAATGGGTTTTGAATTTTTTCAAAAGCTTTTTCTGCATCTATTAAGATGATCATATGGCTTTTCTTCTTCAATTTGTTAACATGGTTTATCACTGATTGATTTGTATATATTGAAGAATCCTTGCATTCCTGGGATAAGCCCTACTTGATCATAGTGGATGATATTTTTGATGTGCTGTTGGATTCTGTTTGCTAGTATTTTGTTATGATTTTTGCATCTATGTTCATCAGTGATATTGGCCTGTAGTTTTCTTTCTTTGTGACATCTTTATCTGGTTTTCATATCAGTATGATGGTGACATTCTAGAATGAGTTTGGGAGTGTTCCTCCCTCTGCTATATTTTGGAAGTGTTTGAGAAGGATAGGTGTTAACTCTTCTCTAAATGTTTGATAGAATTTGCCTGTGAAGCCATCTGGCCCTGGGCTTTTGTTTGTTGGAAGATTTTTAATCACAGTCTCCAATTCAGTGCTTGTGATTGACCTGTTTACATTTTCATTTTCTTTGTGGTTCAGTCTCCAAAAGTTGTGCTTTTCCAAGAATTTGTCCATTTCTTCCAGGTTGTCCAATTTATTGGCATATAGTTGCTTGTAGTAATCTCCCATGATCCTTTGTATTTCTGCAGTGTCAGTTGTTACTTCTCCTTTTTCATTTCTAATTCTATTGATTTGAGTGTTCTTGTTTTTCTTGTTGAGTCTGGCTAATAGTTTATCAATTTTGTTTATCTTCTCAAATAAGCAGCTTTTAGTTTTATTGATCTTTGTTACTGTTTCCTTCATTTCTTTAACATTTATTTCTGATCTGATCTTTATGATTTCTTTCTTCCTGCTAACTTTGGGCTTTTTTGTTCCTCTTTCTCTATTTGCTTTAGGTGCAAGGTTAGGTTGTTTATTTGAGATGTTTCTTGTTCCTTGAGGCAGCACTGTATTGCTATAAACTTCCCTCTTAGAACTGCTCTTGCGGCATCCCATAGGTTTTGGGTCTTCGTGTTTTCATTGTCATTTGTTTCTAGGTATTTTTTAATTTACTCTTTGGTCCCTTCAGTGATCTCTTGGTTATTAAGTAGTGTATTGTTTAGCCTCCATGTTTTTGCATTTTTTACAGATTTTTTTCCTGAAATTGATATCTATTCTCATAGTGTTGTGGCGGAAAAGATACTTGATACAATTTTAATTTTCCTAAATTTATCAAGCCTTGATTTATGACCCAAGATATGATCTGTCCTGGAGAATGTTCCATGAGGCTTGAGAAGAATGTGTATTCTGTTGTTTTTGGATGGAATGTCCTATAAATATCAATTAAGTCCATCTTGTTTAATGTATCATTTAACGCTTGTGTTTCCTTATTTATTTTCATTTTGGATGATCTTTCCATTGGTGAAATTGGGGTGCTAAAGTCATCTACTATGATTGTGTTACTGTTGATTTCCCCTTTTATGACTGTTAGAGTTTGTCTTATGTATTGAGGTGCTCCTATGTTGGGTGCAAAAATATTTACAATTGTTATATCTTCTTCTTGGATTGATCCCTTGATCATTATGTAATGTCCTTCTTTATCTCTTGTAATCGTCTCTATTTTAAAGTCTTTTTTGTCTGATATAAGAATTGCTACTCCTGCTTTCTTTTGATTTCTACTTGCATGGAATATCTTTTTCCATCCCCTCACTTTCAGTCTTTATGTGTCCCTAGGCCTGAGGTGGGTCTCTTGTAGACAGCATATATATGGGTCTTGTTTTTGTATCCATTCAGCCAGTCCATGTCTTTTGGTTGGAGCATTTAATCCATTTACATTTAAGGTAATTACAGATATATATATTCCTATTCCCATTTTCTAAATTGTTTTGGGTTTGTTATTGTATGTCTTTTCCTTCTCTTGTGTTTCCTGTGTAGAGATGTTCCTTTAGCATTCATTGTAAAGCTGGTTTGGTGGTGCTGTGTTCTCTTAGCTTTAACTTGTCCGTAAAGATTTTAATTTCTCTGTTGAATCTGAATGAGATCCTTGCTGGATAGAGTAATCTTGGTTGTAGGTTTTTCCATTTCATCACTTTAAGTATGTCCTGCCACTCTCTTCTGGCTTGCAGAGTTTCTGTTGAAAGATCAGCTGTTAACCTTATGGGGATTCCCTTGTATGTTATTTGTTGTTTTTCCCTTGCTGCTTTTAATATTTTTTCTTTGCATTTAATTTTTGAAAGTTTGATTAATATGTGTCTAGGCTTGTTTCTCCTTGGATTTATCCTGTATGGGACTCTATGTGCTTCCTGGACTTGATTGACTATTTCCTTTCCCATATTAGGGAAGTTTTCAACTATAATATCTTCAAATATTCTCTCAGTCACTTTCTTTTTCTCCTCTACTTCTGGTACCCTTATAATTTGAATGTTGGTGTGTTTAATATTGTCCCAGAGATCTCTGAGACTGTCCTCAATTCTTTTCATTCTTTTTTCTTTATTCTGCTCTGCAGTAGTTATTTTCACTATTTTATCTCCCAGGTCACTTATCCATTCTTCTGCCTCATTTATTTCGCTATTGATTCCTTCTAGAGTATTTTTAATTTCATTTATTGCATTGTTCATCATTGTTTGTTTCCTCTTTAGTTTTTCTAGATCCTTGTTGAACATTTTTTGTATTTTCTCCATTCTATTTCCGAGATTTTGGATCGTCTTTACTGTCATTACTCTGAATTCTTTTTCAGGTAGACTGCCTATTTCCTCTTCATTTGTTTGGTCTGATGGGTTTTTACTTTGCTCCTTCATCTGCTGTGTGTTTCTCTGTCTTCTCGGTTTGCTTAAGTTATTGTGTTTGTGGTCTCCTTTTCACAGGCTGCAGGTTCGGAGTTCCCATTGTTTTTGGTGTCTGCCCCCAGTGACTAAGGTTGGTTTAGTGAGTTTTGTAGGCTTCCTGGTGGAGGGGACTGGTGCCTGTGTTCTGTTGGATGAGGCTGGATCTTGTCTTTCTGGTGGGTAGGACTGCATCCTGTGGTGTGTTTTGGGGTGTTTGTTAGCTTATAATTTTAGGCTGCCTTTCTCTAATGGGTGGTGTTGTGTTCCTGTATTGCTAGTTGTTTGTATAGGGTGTCCAGCACTGTAGCTTGCTGGTCATTGAGTGGAGCTGGGTCATAACACTGAGATGGAGATCTCTGGGAGAGCTTTTGCCATTTGTTATTACGTGGAGCTGGGAGGTGTCTGGTGACCCAATGTCCTGAACTTGGCTCTCCTACCTCAGAGTCACGGGCCTGACACTCTGCCAGAGCACAATGACCCTGCCTGACACACAGCTCAGAAGAAAAGGGAGAAAGAAAGGAAGAAGGAAGGAAAGAAAGAAAGAAAGAAAGAAAGAAAGAAAGAAAGAAAGAAAGAAAGAAAGAAAGAAAGAAAGAAAGAGTAAAATAAAGTTATTAAAAATAAAAAATTAAAAAGTAATTTAAAAAAAAAAAGAAGAGAGCAACCAAATCAAAAAACAAATCCACCAATGATAACAAGTGCTAAAACTTAAATTAAAATTAAAAAAAAAGAAATCGTCAGACAGAACCCTAGGACAAATCATAAAAGCAAAGCTATACAGACAAAAAGAAGCATACACATACACACTCACAGACACAACACACAAAGAAGCATACACATATACACTCAGAAAAAGAGATATAGGAAATACATTATATATAATAAAGGCAGAGAGCAGCCAAATCAATAATCAAATCTACCTACGATAATAAATTCTAAATACTAAACTAAGATAAACATAAGACCAGAAACAAATTAGATGCAGAAAACAAACCCCAATTCTACAGTTGCTCCCAAAGTCCACCACCTCAATTTTGGAATGATTCGTTGTTTATTCATGTATTCCAAAGATGCAGGGTACATCAAGTTGATTGTGGAGATTTAATCTGCTGCTCCTGAGGCTGCTGAGAGAGATTTCCCTTTCTCTTCTTTGTTCACACAGCTCCTTTTGTTCAGCTTTGTATTTGGCCCCGCCTCTGTGTGTAGGTCACCTGAGGGCGGCTTTCGGGAAGTCTGAGGTCTTCTGCCAGCGTTCAGTAGGTGTTCTGTAGGAGCTGTTCCACATGTAGATGTATTTCTGATGTACTTGTAGGGAGGAAGGTGATCTCCACGTCTTACTCCTCTGCCATCTTGAAAGTCCTCTTCTATCTTATTTTTGTGTCTAGTTGAATGGTTGCAAGCAAAAAAAGTATTAATTTCTGACAAATGGGCTATTTATATAAATCTATCTTTTTTCTAATTGATTCTTTATGTAAAACATGGAGTCATTACTATTAGGTATTCATTAGTACCTACAACTTTTTAATATGATGTTATTCACTTAATTTTATCTAATACATTTTGCTTTGCATTTTTACATTTTAGACAACACTCTTGTCACTCATTCCTAATTTTGTAGTTGTTCCTTTTATTTATCTCAAGAAGAAAAATTCCTAAATTTCTCTCAAACAAAAGATGTATATTAGTCAGTGTTCTCCAGATAAACAGAACTAATATATGTCACTTCTCTCTATATTAATCTAAAGGTGGAAGATGGAAAAAAGCCTTCACAGACACACCCAGAAATAGTATTTAATTAGCTATGTGTGCATCCCTTAGCCCAGACAAGTTGACACAAAATTAACTATCATAGACATATTGTGAGCATATATGTGCATTGAAATCCAAACTGGAAATCCTTTACAGCAGAGGTTCACAGAGGTTTTCTGTAAAACTACAAAACAAAAACAAACCACTTTTTTTTCTGTTCAGTATTTAAGATTTTGCAGAAAGAATTCAAAACTGAAGATGATATTTATGTAAGAGAGAAAATAAATTTCCTCAAAATTTAATAAAAATTGAATAAAATTTTGTAATACAAGTTTACTAATGAGAAGAGTTATTTTCTGAGGGGATAGCATTCCTTGAATTTGGACTCAGAGTTAATGATCCCTATCATCAAAATTATTTGCAAACCGTAAAATTTAATGATGATCTTTTATAAGATTTTACATATTTCATCTTCGAATATATGTGTCCTGTCACACATCATGGCTAAAAACACTGAGTTTTAACTGCATCTCATCGATTTGCAGTGCACCAAGCATCAGTGCAAAGCAATGTAATCAACACACACACACACACACACAAAGAGTCTCTGAGGCAAATATTCAACAAATGTGTATGCCTATGTTCTAATAACTTCATTTATGGACACTGAAATTGGAATTTTATATATTTTAATTCATGACTAAATATTATTCTTATTTTGATTTTTAAATTATTAAAACTGCAAAAAATTACTTATTTGTGAGTAGTTCAAAAAAAAGGGGGTTGGCTGTATGTGGCCAGTGGTCTGTAGATTACTGACCCCTGCTTTAGAAATAGAGGAATTTCTAATGAATGCCTAATTTTTTTAATCTCTTGTGGGTCATTTACTATTTTTCTCATGATATCTCTGCTTCTCTCTATTTTCATTTCCTGATTCTGTCTACTTATCCAACTCCTCATCCCCTCCTCAAAATATCTTTTCCCTTTCCCTCCACTACCTTCTTAATATTCTGATTTCCAGTCCTTCATGTTACCTACGCAGTGTACATTTCATTATGACATTGCCCTTACTCTTCTTCATAGAATCTTTTTAGCTTTATTGCCCCATTAACTCATTTTTTTTTCTAGGTCAATATACCAAGAGAGAGAACTGGATTGATCTCATTCATGATTTCATCATACTCGTGTCATTTATAAGCCACACATTTGCCTGAGAATTGATTGCCCTTGGATCTAGAATACATCCTCAATTCAACCAGCCATGGGGAAATGGTGGAGGGGTCCTGCACCCCTAAATATGTCCATTTCTTGAACATGGGCATCTGCTGGACATGTCTGCTTAGAAGGAACCTCATAGTGAGACACACATTTTGTAGCTTGATTTGTCCTAAGAGCCTTTTTGTTTGTTTATACTTGCATGTTAAATCTGAGTATGTACTTTTATTTTAAATGATCTACGTCACTTTGATTTTAAGTGGGATTTTTCAAATATTTGATGGCTTAATTCAGTCTTAGTATCTTTGTCTTTTAATGGATTTCCTGACTTGAGTCTTAGGTCTATTGTTTACTCTTGCTGACAAATTTTATAATCATCTTGTTAACTCTCATGAAATATCATACTGTGATTTTAATTGTAATTGTTTTTAGAGTAATTTAGAGAGAAGTGAAATTTCTTATGAAATTTTATCTTCTCATCCAGAAACATAATAGAACTTTTTATTAAAGGCTTTTAAAATATATTTCACCAAAACTTTGTATTTCTTTATATTGGGTACAATTCTGTGGTTTATTTTGATTGTTATTTCTATTTTAAACATGAGGTTTTAACTATAATTTTCAAAATTACTTACAAATTATATATATGAATTGCCATATACATATATGTATGGATTTATATTTTTTCTAGTCTTAATTTAATAGTCTAAGATCTCCAGAGTAACACATAATAATAGTAGTGTAACATGCCTCTTATCTTTTTACAACTTAATAGGAATGCTTTTTATGTTCATTCTTTTTTTTATTATTATTCAACAAAAACTTTTGATGTTTGCTATATACTAGAAAATGTCCGAGATTCTTGGGATATATCAGTGAACAATACAGACAAACAGCTTTGAGCATTTTTTTTTTTTTTTTTGCGGTCTGCCTCTCACTGTTGTGGCCTCTTCCGTTGTGACCTCTTCCGTTGAGGAACATAGGCTCTGGACATGCAGGCTCAGCGGCCATGGCTCACAGGCCCAGCCGCTCCGCGGCATGTGGGATCCTCCTGGACCGGGGCACGAACCCACGTCTCCCGCATCGGCAGGTGGACTCTCAACCACTGCGCCACCAGGGAAGCCCTAGCTTTGAGCTTTTGATACTACACTCTAGCGAGGGAGACAGTCAACAACAAGCATAATAAATAGGTAAGCAATATAGTATCTTAGACATTGATAAATACTGCTGAAGAAAATTAAAAGTAGGGCAAGGTCTAGGGGTTTGAGAAAGAGGAAATGAGTAGAGGGGCTACAGTTTTAAATAGTGGTCAGAGTAGATTTGGTGGAGAAGGAGAGATTTTAGTAGAGGCATAAAGTACAATTTCTAACACATTTTCTATAGTCACTGGTCTATTCTGGTTTCTCAATTTGACTTAATTTGATTTCAGCATTTATGTGTGTCTGAAAATTTTTTCATATAATATTATCTTTCAAATTTATTCATATCAGATTATAATTAGTAGCCACATGGTTTCTCAATCTCTTTTATGTCTCAAACCTAATAGCCTTTAAAAAAACCTGGTTTACATAGAATGTATCTTTGGTCACTTTAAAGCACTGGATTTAGTTTTCTTATTTTGTTTTTATATTTGGTTAATTGTTATCTTTATTATTAATTATTTTAAATATTTTTCATGCCTGTCATTCTTTTTTCCAGCTACTTGAATGGTTTACATAGTTAATTTACTTTTTTGTAAAATATTTATTTAAATATAGAGTAGAAGCTCTTAATAATCAATACGAGAACAAAACTAATATGATAGCATTGGATTTTACCCTTTAGAGTAAAATATATATCCATGAATCCATACTGATATAAATTATCAAATAAGAAATTCACTCATATTTTCCAAGAAGTATCATTTGACCACATCTTTTAGGTTTACATATAAAAAGATCTCTTATTGTTCTTTTTTTTTTGTTTTTCTTTTTTTTGAAACTGAAACTCTGAAAATATTTCTAGATTTATTTGGCTAAAATGTTTTTCCATAGTTATTTTCATTTTAGTTTAACTGAAAGTTTGTCTTCTTAGAGTTCTCTTCCCTTATAACCAGGCTTTATTTTCAGGCTCTATAAGTCTTTGGGAAAAGTCCAGATCTTTTCTGACTCACTTTATGCAAGGCGTATTCCCGAATTCATAATCATTTTTTATTGTCCCAATCTCCTGCTGCAACAAGTGACATAAATTTAAACTGATATTTCTCTCACATCACTGAAGAACAGAATTGGCTCTAAATGCTGACATATCCTGTATAAGAGAAAAATAAGTAAGCAAGTAGAATCCCAGAAGTAAGAAATAATTAAAACCCATAGACCTACATAGTAAGTTATTTCAGTCATAACAACAATTTACTGTTTCTTTCCATTTTTTTGTTCACATGTTCGCGTGTGAACAGAGTAAAAGGCCACCCATTTCTGCTGCACCACATTTACTCACAGCTTAACTAAAGACAAGTTTAATTCTGTAGCAACGTGGTGATCTCACCATTAACAGAAGGTACACAAATACTTTAACACAAATACTATAACAAAAATATCAATAAATACTAGTGTCTGAGGCATGTAGGACTGAACAGATTTGTCAAAAAAACAGAAAAAAATGATAAATATTTTTTCTCAATTTTTACAGACTATTTTCATCAACAACTATGAGGCCAAAATGGCCAGAAAATTCACTAAACTAAACTGAAAATCAACTGGGAATCAAATGTGTTGTTGGAATACATGTAAACAATAGAAAGATTAGTTAAATAACTCTGTGAGACATTTTGTAAACGTGTGAGACAGTTTGTAAATTTAGTCTTAATATTCACAGGGGTCTTCAATAAACGTTTTTTTGTTGTTATTAAATTAGGGCAAATAACCAAGTCATCAAGAAAGTAGAGAAGGTATTACACTAAGTGAAATAAATCAGAGAAAGACAAACAGTGTATGACCTCAATTAAATGGAATCTGAAAAAAAAACTCATAAAAAGGCATCAAATTAGTGGTTGCCACATGTGGGAGCTGGGGTGTAGGGGAAATAATTGAAGGTGGTCAAAGGGCACAAACTTATAATTATAAAATAAAAACTCTTAGGGATGTAATGTACAGCATAATGATTAAAGTTAACAATACTGTTTTGTATATTTGAAAATTGTTAAGAGGGTAAATCTTAAAAGTTCTCATCACAAATAAAAAAAATGTTGCAACTATGTGAGGTGACAGATGTTAACTAAATTTATTGTGGTAATCATTTCACATTATATGCATGCATCAAATCATTATGTTGTACTCTTTAAACTTATACAATGTTATAGTCAACTACAACTCAGTAGAATTGGGGAGGGAGGGAGTGGAGAAAATACAGAAGCTATCACACCATACCCCCCAAGAATCAGTGATACAATTAAAGAAAGATTGAGACATTCATTCCCTCTATTCTCTTTTTGGGTGGCTTTTTTTTCTTTAAATTATATGCAGGAAATGTAAGAAAACATAAGATATCCACTTAACAGAGTTGTATATGAAACAGAAAAAAGATGATCCTTCTCCCATGAATGCATGTTAAATGTGCTTGAGACAAATGCAGATTTTTAGGTCCAAAAAATATCTTATGATTAATTTTCCTTAAGAAATAGTGATATCTAATTTGTCAGAGTTTTACATTGTTAGGGATAGTAATGATTCTGCATTTGTACAAGCTGGGGGTTAATTCATGCATTTTAATTGTTAGGACAAATAAAAATTTGTATTTATTACACTCATTTCAGAAAACAAATTAACAGTTGAAACAAAATGAAATATTTTAAGCAAAGGATTTACTTACATCAACTAGAGAAACACAATTATATTTAAACAATAATAGAATTAATGTGAAAATAGCTAAAGAAGTATCCTTGCAGCTACTCTAGGTAGGTTTGAGTACTGTAATCACTGCAACAGTGTGTTCTTGTGTCTTTGGAGCCCTGCTAGAATGTAGACTTCCACCAGTGCGGGCTTGGCTTCATTCTGACTGGCCCACACACTTGCGATCTTTCTGTATACACAGGATAGATTCAAAAGAAGTTGTACCAAGAGGAAAACACACTGTGGAAAACCTCTACTTGCAATTGTTAATGTACTAAAGTGACAGAAGTACAAAGGAGCAACAGTTCATAGATTGACATGTAATTCAGTAGGAATGGAGAACATGATGTGAAAAGAAGTAAGCATCTAATATATGCAAATGGAGTCCTTGAAATGTTTCAAGGAGAGTGTAGAATACAATGGCACATTTTGAGATGAAAAACAATCTCCACGTATAACTCCCTCTTTTCAAACCCACTCTTTTGCTCTCTGCTTCATGATCCTCTGTCGGATGCCCTCTCCGCACCATCATGTCTATTTCAGGGATTCATCCGCATTCCTGTGATTCTCCTAGGAGCACCCTGACAGCCCAGAGCTGGCAGGTGGCAGAGGACTGAAGCCAGAACTGTTCCACATGCAGCTAGCTGGAAAAGGGGTTAGCATTCACCTCCTGTGTTAAGGGAAACAGAAGGCCAACAGCTAAATACGGTCTGGGTTTGCCTAAGCCTGTGATCACCTGTGACAAGGAAACAGTCTGACAAGGCAAAAAACAGTGGGGTTCATCACTACTTGGCCTAACAATGTACATATTCATAATAAAATCAACTTAAAACTCAATGCTCCTTGATAAAGCTTCATGCATACTAAAAATTAACCAGTGCTGAATAGCACTTTACAGTTTTACAAACACATTCTCTTATTTTATGGGTCATCATTATTAACCTACTTAAAGATGTAACTGAAGTTCAGCCCCAGGCAGTAAACCACAATGTACTTGAGAAGCAGGCGTTCAGCATCCTTGTAACCTCACTTCTTGTGTGATTTGTTACCTGCTTACCATGTGATGGTCCTGTGCCACATGCAAGGAATTCAGGGACAGATAAAACACAGCCCTTTTTCCTTGAAGAGTTTACAGTGCCCCAGGGAAAAGAAGAGACGTTGACAGTACTTTACAATACTGTGTAATATGAAGCTGGCCCAGACAGAGGGGAAGGAAGCTCAGGCACTATCAGAGGACAGATGTTACTCATAACAGAGTGCACGTGTCTCCAGGGGCAATGCTTCCATGAGGAAGTGTTGCTTGACCTGAATCTTAAAAGGCGATTAAGAATTAATAGCTGTGGGCTTCCCTGGTGGTGCAATGGTTGAGAGTCCACCTGCCGATGCAGGGGACACGGGTTCGTGCCCCGGTCCGGGAAGATCCCACATGCTGCGGAGCAGCTGGGCCCGTGAGCCATGTCCGCTGAGCCTGTGCGTCCGGAGCCTGTGCTCCGCAATGGGAGAGGCCACAACAGTGAGAGGCCCGTGTACCGAAAAAAAAAAAATAATAATAATAAAGGAATTAATAGGTGAATGAGAAGGATTGACAGGACAGGTCCTGTCAACATATGCACTGGTGTGTGCTGTAAGACACCCAATTCCTGGCCACAAGAGCACAAAAGCAATTGTAGGTTTGGGATGAAGTTGGAGGGAAGGAACAGGTAAAATCAAAGAGGGTCCTTTCACAGCTTGCAAGGATTTAAGGTTCAAATCAATATGAACAGATTACTTATCATTTTAGAAAGACACCTTATATTTTATTTATTTTTTTTTTTAGTGCTCAGTACTTCATTTTTTTATTTTTTAAAATTTTTATTGAAGCTGATTTGCCATGTTGTTTTAGTTTCAGGTATACAGCAAAGTGATTCAGTAATAAATATTTATACATATATTCTTTTCCATTATAGGTTATTACAAGATATTGTGTATGGTTCCCTGTGCTATACAGTAGGTCCTTGTTGTTTATCTATTTTATATACAGTAATGTGTATCTGTTAATCCCAAACTCCTAATTTATTCCAACTCTCCCATTTTCCTTTGGTAACCATAAATTGGCTTTATGTCTGTGAGTCTATTTCTGTTTTGTAAATAAGTTCATTTGTAGCAGTTTTTTAGATTCCGCATATAAGCTATATCATATAATATTTCTCTTTGTCTGACTTGCTTCACTTAGTATGATAATGTCTAGGTCTATCTGTGTTGATGCAAATGACATTATTTCACTCTTTTTTATGGCTGAGTAATATTCCACTGTATATATGTACCATATCTCCTTATAATTTAAAAGGAGGATGACTTTTAGTGAGATAAGACTCCTGATTGTCTTACAATGAAAGTTAGCATTAAAAGGACTACAGGGGTTAAAAGAAGACATATCCTTTGGTCCCAAGCAATTTATATTTGATTTAAAAAGTAATTTATGTATTTGTACATGCAAGCACACAATCTAGAACAAGAGCAAAAGTAGTATTAAATCTATTAAGTGCTATTAAACTTGTCTGAAATCATTAAAAAAAAGCTTCAGAGAGGAGTTCAGCTATAAATATTGCTAGGATTGTCACTGAAGAGATGAGAGAAAGGATATTTGAGAGGGCAGTATAGAATATAAAAAGAATAGAGTGGAAAATAGAAATTAGATTCTTGTAACAAAAGCCCAGGACCAGATGACTTCACAGAATTCTATCAAACATTTAGAGAAGAGCTAACACCTATCCTTCTCAAACTCTTCCAAAATACAGCAGATGGAGGACCATTCTCAAACTCATTCTATGAGGTCACCATCACCCTGATACCAAAATCAGACAAAGATGTCAAAAAAAAAGAAAACTACAGGGCAATATCAGTGATGAATATAGATGCAAAACTCATCAACAGAATCCAACAGCACATTAAAAGGATCATACACCAGGATCAAGTAGGGTTTATCTCAGGAATGCAAGGATTCTTCAATATATGCAAATCAATCAATGTGATAAAGCATATTAACAAATTGAAGGAGAATAAACATATGATCATCTCAATAGATGCAGAAAAAGCTTTTGACAAAATTCAACACCCATTTATGGTAAAACCCTCCAGGAATCCAAATTGGAAAAGAAGCTGTCACTGTTTGCAGATGACATGATACTATACATAGAGAATCCTAAAGATGCCACCAGAAAACTACTAGAGCTAATCAATGAATTTGGTAAAGTAGCAGGATACAAAATTAACGCACAGAAATCTCTTGCATTCCTATACACTAATGATGAAAAATCTGAAAGTGAAATCAAGAAACCAGTCCCATTTACCACTGCAACAAAAAGAATAAAATACCTAGGAATAAACCTACCTAAGGAGACAAAAGACCTGTATACAGAAAATTATAAGACACTGATGAAAGAAATTAAGATAATACAACTAGATGGAGAGATATACCATGTTCTTGGATTGGAAAAATGAACATTGTGAAAATGACTATACTGCCCAAAGCAATCTACAGATTCAATGCAATCCCTATCAAACTACCACTGGCATTTTTCACAGAATTAAAACAAAAAATTTCACAATTTGTATAGAAACAAAAAAGACCCCGAAGAGCGAAAGCAATCTTGAGAAAGAAAAACGGAGCTGGAGGAATCAGGCTCCCTGATTTCATACTATAATACAAAGCTACAGTAATCAAGACAGTATGGTACTGGCACAAAAACAGAAATATATATCAATGGAACAGGATAGAAAGCCCAGAGATAAAGCCACACACATATGGTCACCTTATCTTTGATAAAGGAGGCAGGAATGTACAGTGGAGAAAGGACAGCCTCTTCAATATGTGGTGCTGGGAAAACTGGACAGGTACATGTAAAAAATATGAGATTAGAACACTCCCTAACACCATACACAAAAATAAGCTCAAAATGGATTAAAGACCTAAATGTAAGGTGAGAAACTATCAAACTCTTAGAAGAAAACATAGGCAGAACACTCTATGACATAAATCACAGCAAGATCCTTTTGACCCACCTCCTAGAGAAATGGAAATTAAAACAAAAATAAACAAATGGGACCTAGTGAAACTTCAAAGCTTTTGCACAGCAAAGGAAACTATAAACAAGATGAAAAGACAACCCTCAGAATGGGAGAAAATACTTGCAAATGAAGCGACTGACAAAGGATTCATCTCCAAAATTTACAAGCAGCTCATGCAGCTCAATAATAAAAAAACAAACAACCCAATCCAAAAATGGGCAGAAGACCTAAATAGACATTTCTCCAAAGAAGATATACAGATTGCCAACAAACACATGAACGAATGCTCAACATCATTAATCATTAGAGAAATGCAAATAAAAACTACAATGAGGTATCATCTCACACTGGTCAGAATGGCCATTATCAAAAAATCTAGAAACAATAAATACTGGAGAGGGTGTGGAGAAAAGGGAACACTCTTGCACTGCTGATGGGAATGTGAATTGGTACAGCCACTGTGGAGAACAGTATGGAGGTTCCTTAAAAAACTACAAATAGAACAAATATATGACCCAGCAATCCTGGTACTGGGCATATACCCTGAGAAAACCATAATTCAAAAAGAGTCATGTATCAAAATGTGCATTGCAGCTCTATTTACAATAGCCAGGACATGGAAACAACCTAAGTGTCCATCATCAGATGAATGGATAAAGATGCGGCACATATATACAATGGAATATTACTCAGCCATAAAAAGAAACAAAATTGAGTTATTTGTAGTGAGGTGGATGGACCTACAGTCTGTCATACAGAGTGAAGTAAGTCAGAAAGAGAAAGACAAATACCATGTGTTAACACATATATATGGAATCTAAGAAAAAAAAATGTCATGAAGAACCTAGGGGTAAGAGAGAAATAAAGTCACAGACCCACTAGAGAATGGACTTGAGGATATGGGGAGGGGGAAGGATAAGCTGTGACAAAGTGAGAGAGTGGTATGGACATATATACACTACCAAATGTAAAATAGATAGCTAGTGGGAAGCAGCTGCATAGCACAGGGAGATCAGCTCGGTGCTTTGTTACCACATGGATGGGTGGGATAGGGAGGGTGGGAGGGAGGGAGACACAAGAGGGAGGAGATATGGGAACTTATGTATATGTATAACTGATTCACTTTGTTATAAAGCAGAAACTAACACACAATTGTAAAGCAATTATACTCCAATAATGATGTAAAAAAAAAAACCCTCCAGGAAGTAGGCATAGAGGGAAATTACCTCAACCTAATAAAGGCCATATATGACAAACCTATAGACAACATCGTTCTCAATGGTGAAAAAGCGAAACCATTTCCACTAAGATCAGACACAAGACAAAGTTGCCCACTCTCACCACTATTATTCAACATACTTTTGGAAGTTTTAGCCACAGCAATCAGAGAAGAAAAAGAAATAAAAGGAAACCAAATTGGAAAAGAAGAAGTAAAACTGTCACTGTTTGCAGATGACATGATACTATACAAAGAGAATCCTAAATATGCTACCAGAAAACTACTAGAGCTAATCAATGAATTTGGTAAAGTAGCAGGATACAAAATTAACGTACAGAAATCTCTTGCATTCCTATACGCTAATGATGAAAAATCTGAAAGAGAAATTAAGGAAACTCTCCCATTTACCATTGCAACAAAAAGAATTAAATACCTAGGAATAAACCTACCTAGGGAGATAAAATACCTGTATGCAGAAAACTATAAGACACTGATGAAAGAAATTAAAGATGATACATACAGATGGAGAGATATACCATGTTCTTGGATTGGAAGAATCAACACTGTGAAAATGACTATACTACCTAAAGCAATCTACAGATTCAATGAAATCCCCATCAAACTACCAATGGCATTTTTCACAGAATTAGAACAAAAACTTTCACAATCTGTATAGAAACACTAAAGACCCCTAATAGCAAAAGCAATTTTGAGAAAGGAAAACGAAGCTGGAGGAATCAGCCTGGCTGACTTCAGACTATACTACAAAGCTAGAGTAATCAAGACAGTATGGTACTGGCACAAAAACAGAAATATAGATCAATGGAAGAGCATAGAAAGCTCAGAGATAAACCCACGTACATATGGTCACATTATCTTTGATAAAGGAGGTGAGAGTATACAATGGAGAAAAGACAGCCTCTTCAATAAGTGATGCTGGGAAAACTGGACAGCTACACGTAAAAGAATGAAATTAGAACAATACCTAACACCATACACCATAATAAACTCAAAATCAATTAAAGACTTAACTGTAAGGTCAGACACTATACAACTCTTAAAGGAAAACATAGGAGAACAATCGATGAATCGATAAATCACAGCAAGATCCTTTTGACCCACCTCCTAGATAAATGGAAATAAAAACAAAAATAAACAAATGGGACCTAATGAAACTTTAAAACTTATGCACAGCAAAGGAAACCATAAGCAAGATGAAAAGACAACACTCAGGATGGGAGAAAATATTTGCAAGTGAAGCAACTGACAAAGGATTAATCTCCAAAATTTACAAGCAGCTCATGCAGCTCAATATCAAAAAACAAACAACCCACTCAAAAAATGGGCAGAAGACCTAAAGAGATATTTCTCCAAAGGAGATATACAGATTGCCAACAAATACATGAAAGGATACTCAACATCACTAATCATTAGAGAAATGCAAATCAAAACTACAATGAGGTATCACTTCACATCAGTCAGAATGGCCATCATCAAAAAATCTACAAACAGTAAATGCTGGAGAGGGTGTGGAGAAAAGGAAACCCTCTTGCACTGCTGGTGGGAGTGTAAATTGATACAGTCACTATGGAGAACAGTATGGAGGATCCTTAAAAAACCTAAAAATTGTACTACCACATGACCCAACAATCTCACTACTGGGCATATACCCTGAGGAGACCATAATTCAAAAAGAGTCATGTACCACAATGTTCATTGCAGCTCTATTTACAGTAGCCAGGACATGGAAACAACCTAAGTGTCCATTGACAGATGAATGGATAAAGAAGATGTGGCACATGTATACAATGGAATATTACTGAGCCATAAAAAGAAATGAAATTGAGTTATTTGTAGTGAGGTGGATGGACCTAGAGACTGTCATACAGAGTGAAGCAAGTCAGAAAGAGAATAACAAATAGCGTATGCTAACACATATATATGGAATCTAAAAAAAAAAAAATGGTTTCGACGAACTTAGGGGCAGGACAGGAATAAAGATGCAGATGTAGAGAATGGACTTGAGGACACGGGGAGGGGGAAGGGTAAGCTGGGATGAAGTGAGAGAGTGGCATGGACATATATACACTACCAAATATAAAATAGATAGCTAGTGAGAAGCAGCCACATAGCACAGAGAGATAGTGCAGTTCGGTGCTTTTTGTCCACCTACAAGGTGGGATAGGGAGTATGGGAGAGAGATGCAAGAGGGAGGAGATATGCGCATATATGTATATGTATAGCTGCTTCACTTTTTTATAAAGCGGAAATTAATACACCATTGTAAAGCAATTATACTCCAATAAAGGTGTTAAAAAAAAAAAAAAGAAAATACATTGTTGTGTTTGCAACCATGAGAAAAACATTGCATCTGGAAAGATAAGCAACAGATAGTTGCAAACCCTGCTTGGTTGTCATAATAGGACCCCAAATTTCTCACAAACAGGAATTGCAATGTTAGCCTGTCTGTGAGAAAGACATGGATTTCTTCAATATTTCATGAAAATATTGTCGATATTTTTAGGCATGATCATTACAGTCAAAATTCAATTCAAAGAAAAAGAGAGAAAGGTAAGGATAAAGATTAAAAAGTTACGAACGCTTTTTATTTTAGAGTGGACATGACATACAAAGCAGGTATGATAGCAGTTGACTGATACTTATAACTCTAAGACCGTTCAGGATATATGAGGAATGATGGGAAATAGGCGTAGGCAAATGTTTGGCAAAGATGTTTCTTCAAATTCTCTGCCTCCAAACTGATGATTTTTCCTCTGTGAAGACATTGTTTACATGCAAAGCCAGAGGTCGTAACAAAGGTCAACCGTGTGCCGTGCAGTTATTCAGGTTTTATATTCTTTCTCACTCAGTAGCAATACCACTGGCTGGATATAGGGATAGAAATGTGCCTGAGGTTTTGATTGACAGGTTTGGAGCTTGGTTTCCCTTGAGGAATTCTCTTCCTATAAGTCTTTGTTTTCCTGGCATTTTACACCGTATACCATAATGCTCATTAGAAAATTCATATCAGATCTAACTACTGGCACTTGACTGTAAAGTTTTATATTTAAAAGATGCTGTTTGGCTGTTTACAATCTATAAATGCAAGTTTATTTCTCTGGGAAGGGTCACAGAGAAAAAACAGTAATTTTCTTTCAGTGACATCAGGGGGAAACTGCTTCCTGCTAGATCAATGCATAAAAATTCAGTTTTAATGACTTTGTAGTACCTTATCATTGACATCTGTATATTTAGAAATGAGTGAGCAAAACCTTCAGCATTTTATAAATGAAAAAACATGATTTAATTATGAGTAGTGTGTCCAATATTATGATTGTTATTGCTAGAGATAATAACACCAAGAGATGGTCCAAAGACAAATGAATACATATTTTTCCAATTTTTATGTTAATAAAGTCATTTAAGTAAATTCAAACCTGGTATTCTCTGCAGAGCAGTACATTATTCTCTATACGCACAAATAATTATGAAAGGATTAGTCAGTTGTAGGAATTTATTATGTATAGTATTCTGCCTTGCATTTATCATTCAATGAAGTATTAAAAGGCAGCTTATGGAGAAAGGAATATTTCAAATTATGGACTTATAAATACTCTGCAAACCATTTCTTTTGATGAACTGATTTCCTGATCAGAGCAATCTTGTATAAATTTTGATCATTTTATATTTTTTCCATCTGTACTTCTTTCAAGTTCAAGTCTGGATAGCTTGAGTTTGTTGCTTGTCCCCCATTAAATTGCCTGAACTCTATCTCAAAGCCCGAACCATGCTTATGTTACATAACACCCAAGGGAAAATGTGTTTCCTGTGGGGACTCAGTTAAAAAGATGCCTTTTCCACATAAAGATCTTTAATATTTCTGAAATCACATTTTCCCTGAATGTTAAAATCTGCTTTCCATTACACTCTAATGGTAAAAGTTTTTGCATGGGCATCTGTGGTCCAAAGGTTGCCTCAGCAGGGTCACATAACAGTCTCTCAAAGTAAACCTGAGTAGCCGCTCACGAGGCCGGCCCACCAAGCCCCCCTCCGCAGAGGCAGTAGCAAGCTGGGCTGATCAACCACCGGCACAGATCAAACCACCAGCATAGGAGTTCTCACTGCGCTGCAACACTTCTTAGCAAATGGTTTGTAATTAAGTCCACATTCCCAAAGACAACACACTGAAAACTGTATATGTTTAGGAGTGAAAGGTGAAGAAAAGAAAGCCAATACATGAGGTACCTAGAGCTGTCAAATTCATAGAGCAGAAGGAAGGAGAGTGGTTTGCAGAGGTTGGAATCAGGAGGGAAGAAGGGAGAAATATTGTTGACCGGGTACAAGACAGGACGCTGAAAAGAAATCTGGAGATGGATAGTGGTGACTTGCACAACCATGTGCAAACTTTATGTTATATACATCTTGCCACAATTTTTTTTTAAAGACCTTGTTAAAAAAAAAAAAAAGAAGAAGAAGAAAGCAAATAAGAGATAGTCATAATGATTGCGCTTGATCAACTGCTTAATTTGTATCTTACCCAAATCTAAAATGTTATTCTTTTGTTTTTCATAATTGTTCAAGTTGGTTCCCCTTCTGAGGTGAGAAAAATAGTGAATTTGCTAATGCTTTCTCTCATAGCCATCTATATCTTCTGCATTTTTGAGAACCGTTTACAAGTCCCTAAGTTGCCTGCACAGCCCTCAGACTCTGTGATGCTTCAGGCCCTAGAGAAGGATGCTAAGTGTCTACCATGATTGTGGTCTCAAGGTACCATTTCTTATAAAAGCTCAGGAAATAGCTAGGTGGCTTGCAGAACTAACCACCACGATGGTTCTCTCTGGTTGAGGGGTTGGCACTTTAATTTCCTATGGTGACAGTTTCTTTTGCTGAGAGCTGCAAGATGTCAGGACCTATGGTTTCTAAAACCTGGATGACTGGGCTATGGCATATGCAGTGGAAATGCTGCTCCACAATCCAGATAAGTAGACCCACTTCTTCCTGAGTGACGTTAGTTGTCTACACCACAAATGGGGCCACTGAAAAAGTTAGATATTATCTGAACTCATTAATATTCTGCTATGAAGTTTGTTACTAGGCAATTATGATTAAAACAGACAAATCTTCAGTCTGCTGAAAACTATGTTTAATGACACTTGCAAGTAGAAATTTGTTTCTTCTACTTATGGTCAAATACTAAAACCAGACCTTCTTAAAGGAGACAATAATCTCAGTTCAAAGAAAATCAGCCATAATGCAATCACACATATGTAAATATTAAACATGTACATAAACCAGAAAGACAAGTCATGTTTGATTGTGGCAGGAATGGATTATGATTCTTTTGTAATCTTTTCTTTGAAAAAATGATTATCCACAGAATAAGTTCACAAGTTCTAATTTTAGTTCTTCTTCATCATCAAGAGAAAAGGTGATTAAATATTTAGCATTCAGAGCTCCCTATGGAGTAGTTATCATGCCCATTACAAAATGAGGAAAAAAACACTCAGAAGGATTAGATAAAATTGCCTAAGCACAGCTAGACAGGAGCAGAAACAGGATTCACACTTGTGTCCGACTTAAAACATATTCTCTTTTACTTCCTTATGTTTCCTCTCAATGAATAATTATTAAGATTGTATTATATGAAGGATACTGTAAAGAGCCTTCATAGGCTAGAAATAAACATAAGCTCCTGTCTTTCTGTGGATTAACTGATAGAGCAAATGTACTGATATAGTGATGCAGTCTTTATATATATAGAAGAGGCCTGATCATTAAGACTAGAATGTTCCAGGGAAGTCTTCAAGTGAAACTAGGAAAGGAGCAGGTGAATAACTCCTGACTGGAGAGAGCATGTTCATAGCTGAGCAGGTCAGAGAGCTGCTGCCTTGCATCCCTCAGAATCATCACAGACACAAGAAACACAATCTAACATAGAGTGGATAATAAGTAGATAGTTATTGAATTAATGGACAAGAGGACTAATTAATAAAGTCATTTGGCTGGAGTGAAAGTTTTATGTAGAAAAATAAAAGCAAAGATAAAATTAGGCAGATAAAGAAAGGGAGCATGTAGAATGGTTTCACGGCAAGAATATGGGCTTTGAACTCTATCCTCTAGAAAATGGGAGAGGTCACATAAGTGGGATGATAAAAGACAGAGTGGATATATTGTCTAGGAAGAATTGGAAGGGGAGAGATGGGTGAGAAATAGACAATAGCCCAGGTGTGAGATAATGAGAACCTGGGCTGGGGAGGGGGGGCAGTGTGGAATGGACAGGATTACCTTTACTTGTGAATAATGGAAACCTATTTCAAGAATAAGTATGGCAAATATATTCCAACAAAATGGATAAATCACTGTTAACAAATTTCTCTTACAATTGAAGATAAAAGAAATACTGGTGTGAATAAATTTATTTAAATTTTAAGATGTATATTTTAAAGCAGTTTCATTATTTGATTGATATTTACTATTCAAATAATTAGTTGTCCATATCATTTTTTTTTTTTTTTTTTTTTTTTTTTTTTTGCGGTACGCGGGCCTCTCACTGCCGTGACCTCTCCCACTGCAGAGCACAGGCTCCAGACGTTCAGGCTCAGCGGCCATGGCTCACAGGCCCAGCCGCTCCACGACACGCGGGATCCTCCCGGACCAGGGCACGAACCCACGTCCCCTGCACCGGCAGGTGGACCCCCAACCACTGCGCCACTAGGGAAGCCCTGTCCATATCATTTTGCATATACAATAACTCATACCCAATCTGCTGACAAAACCTTATGGAGTCTACATGGCAAAACTGCATCAGCCTTTTCAATTAATTTAATAAAGCACTTGCTCTTCACATTTTAAAGAAAAAAATATAACAAAGCCCTAGCCCAAGAAAATAATCTTTTACTTGGGCATTTGTAAAATAAAAATTGAAAAAAAATAATGAACATCTTTTGTCTTTCTCCAACTCTTTTTTACTTTTCTCCAACTCTTTTTTACTTTTGTCTTTCTCCAACTCTTTTTTACTTTGTCTTTCTCCAACTCTTTTTTACTTTTTTACTTTACTTTTGTCTTTCTCCAACTCTTTTTTACTTTACTTTTTTACTTGGGCATTTGTAAAATAAAAATAATAAAAAAAAATAATGAACATCTTTTGTCTTTCTCCAACTCTTTTTTACTTTGAAAAAGAGCAATAAGAAAAGTCCAGAATTGTAAGTTCATCCATTATTTGGACTGAATATAATTTCATCCTTAAATGAGTATTATGTTTTTAATCCTGGTCTCCTACTATAATCGAAATAAAGCATATTGGTTACCTGCCAGGAGTCAAGTCTGACGCCACAGTACAAGTGCACTGGATTGTTCTTTGGGGCACCCAGGGTAAACTAACACCCAAAAGTCATCCCGAGTTGCCCTTCAAAATCACTTGCAGCTATTCGTTATTTAATCTCCACAGCAATGCTTTTGTGACAAAGGTCAGGATCTCTTTGTAGGCAACCAGGTGGCTGAGGCAAGTGACACAAATGTCAGAGTTTTAGGGCTTCATCCAGCAGCTCAATTTTCATCTCTCTGTTTATTAGACCAAAGTAATAAGTCTTAACCCAACTATGTATTCAAAATGCATCATCATAAAAGATAGATGTCTTGGCTGTAATAAATTTTTTTTAAACCAAAAAATAAAGCGATGTTTCATACAGCTGGGGAGTTTGAGTTTATAGAAAAGTATTTGTTGACACAATAGCGATCTTAGCATTAAGAGCTTATATTTCTTAAAAGCTCTTCAGAGCTTAGAACACTCACTAATACACTGGGATGGATGGCGTATAAACGAGCCTACTTCCTACTTTGTTCATCTTTTGTTTTAAATGTTAATCCACAAAAGAAGCCGAGTGAAGTGTTTTCTATGAGAAAAGTATAAAAGCTGAGTTTATAAGTATAAAAAATAAAGACTAGTATAACAACCAGCCCTGAAATAATGGGAAATGGACTGCTGTCAAAAGAACAAGAAAAAAATTAGGAGAAAAGACTGGATTTTTCTACTTTTGATGTGAAAAGGAAAGGGCTGCTTATTTTCATCTGTTTACCCCCGGACTCACCTCTCCCCAGATACGTCGATTCTGAGTTTGAATATTAAATGTCTATCAATGTAGTAGAAATAATGAGATCTATTTGTCTATCTATTTATCTGTCTGTACATATACATTTACACTTAAATTCAAAACATACTATCATTTGATACAATCATTTTTTGAAATGTCAGTGTTTCATTTTATATAAAAAGAGATACAAAAAATTAAGTGAATAAATTAAAAGAAGGGTCAGAAATAATGTGACACAATAATAGTGACACAAAGGACCCCTGGGAGCCATAAAGAACCTTTATCTGTTTCTAAGAAGCCTGCGGCTTGGTTATTTAAGATAAATACTTGTCTCTGCTCTCTTGATCTGCACATTCACAAAGCAATAGACTGGGAAGCAACACACCAACTATCAAGTTCTTTCTTTGCTGCTTAGTAACAGTATACCTTTTGCACAGCCATTGAAATTTTCTGTACCTCACTTCAGTCATAGGGAAAATCATGCTATAAACTTTCATTTGTCTTCTATCTTTAAGAGTAAGGGAGAATAAATTAAAATTAAAGAGATTTTTTCTTTTCTTAAGTTGAATTCAGGAATTTTTCTCATAGCTAATAAATATATTTTCAAGCACAAAGGCCAAACTCCAATGGCAAACGCATTATCTAACCTTGTATGCATTGTCAAATATTTCCAAGGAGAAATGCAAGTCTGTGTGTCTAGTGTGTGTGTGTGTGTGTGTGTGTGTGTGTGTTTGTGCATCTGTGGTATTTGCCCACACCGACATATAACTGTGAATACAAACTAATATTACAGCATATTGAATATTATAGGAGTAAAAAATCTATAAGTCTGATATAAATATTAAGTGTCTTAATTCTATGGGATATTCTATTGGGCTTATAAAATGTATAAGATGTAAATCACAGAATTTGTCAAAATGCAATAGTTCTAATTTGAAAGTGGTTAAAGTCAAAACTTTACAAATGGGCCTGGTCTTACTCTACAACAGATGGATTAAGCAAAGACATTTAAGCTCATAGCCTAAGTGTATAATCATCCTCATTGAGAATAATATCTTTTTAAGGTTGACTGTCCATGACTTGATCTATTTAGCATTGGGAGGAGAGATAAATTAGGAGTTTGCAATTAACACATACACACTACTGTATGTAAAATAAATTACCAACAAGGATCTACTGTATAGCACAGGGAACTCTACTCAATATTTTATAATAACCTATAAAGGAAAAGAATCTGAAAAAAATAGATATATATGTATGTATAACTGAATCACTTTGCTGTACACCTGAAACTAACACAACATTGTAAATCAAATGTACTTCAATAAGAAAAAAAAGATATAGAGGTGCCTATCCCATCACCTATTGTGAGTTTTACAGGGTTACAGAATCCTGGGTGGTGCCAGGGCCTAGCGGGCAGAGTCACAATAATTTCAGAATTACTTAGATTTGAAATTCCAGAAATTCTATTAAGTCAGAAGTGAGAAATGTGTGAGTCCTCTTGACCACAAAAGTATTCAATGAAATATATTACAGTATTTAAGAGAGAAGGTCCTAAGCCTGCTTGCCTTAGTTTCAACGTCAACTCTGACACTTTCTAACCAAGTGCCTTGGACAAGTTATTTAATATCTCTGTACCTTGAAATCCTTGCTCACTATTGAAAAGATGATGGTAGTCTTTACCTCATAAAGTTAGAATTTTCTATGTGTTCAGGAAAAAAGAATCACTAGCACAGAGGAAGCGTGTGAAGAATGTCTGATGTCTGTTTTTCCACTGAGTGTCCTTCAACAGCCTCTGGACAGTCCTGAGAACAAATAGCTAAAGCTCTTCTCTTTGATGTTGTGTTGTATGGACACTACTTTCTACCTCTTTAGTCTGTAGTTTTCTGTGACAAGTTGAGACTTGATAAGATTACCAGGGCTTTATTTTTCTCCACTTGTGATGAGGGAATTAACTCATTTGATAAAAGTTTACTGAATAAATATTATGTGCCTGAAACTATGGTAGGTACTGTGGATGTATGAATGCTGGTGAAGTTACATGCTACAAAGAAAAATTGCAAGAGTTAGGGAGTGTCAGTTTTCCAATGAGTTAACATTTGAGAAGAGACCTACAGGAAGAGAGTGAATAATCCATGGGCGTATTTGAGCCCTGAGTGTTTGAAGGAAAAATAACAGTAAGTGCAAATACCCTGTAGCAAAGTCATGCTTGGTGTGTAGGGCATTGCAGAAGCCAGTATGTCTAGAGCAAAATGAGGAAAGAAGAATGATTGTGAAGCTCCAAGACATGAGATCATGCAGGTTTTTGTAAGAAATGTGGCTTTTACTCTCAGCGTATTGAGAGCATTGAAGAACTGGAGTAGAGAAATATCAACAAACATGGTTTACAAAAAGTGTCTTTGATGTGTTGCAAATAGATTGAAAGAGGGCAAGAGCCAATGCAATTAGAAGGCTGTTGCAATAATCCAGGCAAGAAATGATAATATCTTGGATGAGGGTAGCAATGATTAAGATGGTAAAAGAATTTGTATTCTGAGTATACAGCCCTTAGGGACAGAAACAAGGGTGTTTGTTCATAGACTGGACATGGGTTTGAGAGAAACAGGGAGGTTATGGACAACTGCAGTGTTTTCGGTATGAGTATAAGGGAGGATGGAGCTGACTTTAATGAGATGGCAAAATTGTGGGATGGGTGGGGTTTGGGGAATCAGAGAGAATCAGAAATCTCACTGTGAATTTGTTTAAATGTGAGATGACTATTAGATACTTAGTGGGAGTATCAAGGAAGCAGTGAGGTACACTGTCAAGATTTGGTTACTCTGGGAATAAGATCCAAGGGGCAGACTCATCATTGTCATGATGTTTTGGATGTGCCCATGTCTTTCATGCATTGACAACATATTGCTGGTCATTTGTCTCATACAAGTTAGCATGATGATAAATAACAGAAATACCTTTATGTACACCCCACCCAACAAGGTATCAATAGAGCTATAAGAGATCATCTCTGAAAGCATGATGGGCAGCTGCATGGTGTGAGGCAAAGGGACAGCCTTACCAATTATCGGTACCATTTTCCACCACCTCTCCACATTTAGACATTGTTTGCCTTACATTGTATCTCTGAACCCACAGCTCGTTGAATTTCAAGCTCAAACACAATAAGAAGTATGGAGTGATTACTGACTCCAAGCAGAAGGAAAAAAATGAAACAAAACAAATGACAAGTTTTGACTATTCAGTTTAGTTAAAATAGTAATCCCCAGGATGAAGTATTTTAAACTAGTTCATTTTGTCCGTCTAAATGTGTTTCTTCCGTTACCAGGGCTTATTTTTTTCCTCTGACCTACCTTTGCTTTTAATGTTTTTCTAGTCTGTTTTAAGTACATTTAACTATATGGGAATGGAACTGTGTTTCCTTCTGAGAATTCTGATGACTCATTAGCTGGGTTGATTTCATACACTGCATTAATGTGCTTGTTATTACAAACTATAAGATAAAAGCATGTTTTCTTTTTTATTTAAAAGTTCTTTCTAAATATATACACACATTCATATGCAGCACCTGCAAGCATTAGAATTGCTACACTTCGTATTTCATGCATTTTCCTTTTTTCTGGTGTACCTGTTCTTTGTCTCATTTCATTCTATACCATTTATTTTTAATTAAGGATGCCTCTTTTTCCTCTAGATGGCTGACTCTAAATTCTTCAACTGTTCAAAACCCACTGAACATTTACTAGTACACTGGGATCCATTCTTTGGAATGTTTCTAAAACAATGAATGTTCTATGCACCAAATCAAAATACGCATGCCACTGTCCCTGTACCTCCAAACCTGTTTCTGATTACTGATCAAAATTCCCCTGTTCTTCATTAAAGGCTGAGATTCTTTTTAAATGCTTATTTATGGCTGCCTGTTCCACAGGGGCAGACTATGGATTTAATCGCCTACAGCACCAAATCTCTTTTAACATTTGGCCAACTGAGCATTAGGTACCTTGTTGGCTGGGGGGCAACACTTTCCTACTTAGTGTTTGGAGAAGGTAGCAGCAATCCAATATGCTTCATTTATTTCCAAGAACTATTAACATTAATGAGCATTACATCCACACATCAAGAAAAGATACAAAATAGAGTCACTGCTTCTCAGACTTTATTAAGCTGGGTATTGCTTTATTCAAGGGGTAAGTGTCTAATTTTAGAATGTTCTGTAAAGACAGATGAAAACAAATACACTGTAATTAATAAAAAGTATTGCTTACCTCTTTAGTTGGTAACCCCTATTCAGATACAGCTGTGAGTTTAAAAAGATACTTCTTGGGGTTAAACGAAGAGATAATTAAGTGTACTACAACAGAAAGCAATTCATTAAATGACAATGAATTTTATTTTCTCCTGATACAAGTAAAACAGGCAGGTGTCCACATTCATTTTGTATCTTCTTTTGTGACTGCAATATACCACAAAAGGTTTTCACTTAAATTTAATTTTTGTTACATGATTCATATTATATTGCTTGCTGTATGTGTTTAAATGCTTTAAGCTCTGCATCTACAATATAAAATTTAAAAGAACTTTTTCCTCTTGGAAATGTCAGGGGTTTTTTTTCCCCCTAAATCCAGAGTATGTTTTCAAGGTCTCTTCTAAAATGATAACCTTCATATGAGTCACAGGAAGCTAAGAACATCTCTGGATTAGTCTGGCTTCAGTGAGGTTAAACACAGCAACAGTATGCCTACAAGGAGATACGATAAGCAGTTATAATGGGTATCACTCAACACAGCACCAAATATAAATCAAAACTAACAAATGCCCTCCCCCACAAATGCTCTCAAGTTCAGTTCCTTGAATTTAATTATTATAGCAAATGGTAATATAACAAGAGTGTCTACTGTCAGGGAAAAAAATGTTTAAAACAGATGTGAACCATACAAAGCATATGTAAAACACATGTGATCCACAGTGAGGTCACAAGACCCATTGACAGAACACATGTGGAGTACGTGAACCACATATGGACACATGTTGCAAAATCACATGTTTCTGTTCAATGCCAAGACTCGTATCGTATTCTAAAGAAATCAGGGGCTCTTAAATAAACTTTGTACTTCTTAAGGTAAATGGATACCTTTTTGTTTAAAATCCCTTAGTGTAGGCAGACAAGGGTCCTCAAATCTAATACTGGGCTTGAAAGTACTCAAATCCTTGTTTCACTCCTGTTTTCCTATCCCAGGGTGATTCAGTTGATTATTCTCAGGGAATAAAGATTTCTTCCTTGCCCACAGCTAATTCTTTGAGGATGCCATAGCTTATAATGAAACCTAAGCAAACAGAGCCTAAGTGTGTGAATTAGGAGCAACTGTAGTTTGAATGGGCTTTTTCTTTCCTAAAACACTCAAACTAGCAAGACATTGCTGCCTTATCTTATGTATCTGAAATAGAATTAAAATCTTCTATACTTACAAAAAATCATCAGCATAAAAATCCCAGAATAACATTTATTTTATCTTATAATTTGGGGGAATAAAATATTAACCATATAATTTAAAGTGAATATGAAAAGTCTCATATATACATGGAAATAAGCACAAGTATATCATTTTCTAGTGTGAAAACAGTAACAGTGCCTTATGCACAGGCATTAATTTAATTAGACTCAATATATTATTTCATTTGGTCCTCCTCACAGCCCTGAAGAAATGTAGTGCAACTAGAATTCAGTAAGGCAACTACATGGTATTTAAAAAGAACCTAAGAGAGTGGCATGGACATATATACACCACCAAATGTAAAATAGATAGCTAGTGGGAAGCAGCCGCATAGCACAGGAAGATCAGCTCCGTGCTTTGTGACCACCTAGAGGGTGGGATAGAGAGGGTGGGAGGGAGATGCAAGATCTCCCATATATGGGGATATATGTATATGTATAGCTGATCCACTTTGTTATACAGCAGAAACTAACACACCATTGTAAAACAATTATACTCCAATAAAGGTGTTAAAAAAAAAAAAGAACCTAAGATATAAGAACAAATGAGAGAAGTAAAAGTTCTTCTCCCTGAGCTGTTAAACTGTGGCTTCCAACAAGTGATACACTTTTTTTGAGGTTCAGTTTTTAATACAGAAACATGGGGATTATACAATTGCTAACTTAATATGTTTGCTGTAAATTACCCAACTATTATATGCAAAATCATATTGTAAATGCAAAGATATTGTATGTATAGGTGTTAGCTATTTCCACTGACAATTTACACATGAGAAACACTGAGATTCAGAAAGGTAAGCCGATTGTCACATGACTAATAATTAGTAGGCCTAAGATAAGAAAATAGATAGTTTTGCTTAAGAGTCCCCCATTCTCTTCCAAAAGGCAAAGCTAAGCAGAATATATTTCTCATTACAGGACATTCATTCTGCCTCTACCTCGATAGACAAGCATTGATATCACAGATAATCATTACTATAATAATGTCACATTCACATTTATAGCATTTTACATTTTCAATGTAAAGCATGATCCAGTGAGCATTTGTCTCTTCCATTTCAGGGAAATTACCTCCTTTCTAAAGATTACTAAATTAAGGTTCTAAGAACACAGTAAATAGGTTGCTTGAATTCGTATGCTTGTTAAGAAACAAAACTAAGAATCTAATTCAAGAGATGAAATTTGAAGTCCAGTAATTATTTTCCATTAAACTAAAATTTTAAATATATAATTGGCAGGCTCTCAATATTGTGTTTTTGTATAATTATATCCAAAACAATGTTTCTAATGATGCTGCTATTAAAAATGAGTGTATGATGGAAGAAAATCACGGCATTAGAAGGAGAAATTTTACCACTGAATGAAATGAAAGATTTTCCTTTGTTACTGATTTTGGCAAAATGCAGTCAGTAGACTATCCAGCATGGCCTGAAAAGACAGAGCTCCAAGCTGCTTACTGACTTCAGATGTATCCTTTACCTATTGTTTATTGTTGTTTTTGTAAGTGTCATTCTATTATACCTTAAGATTTTAAAAATATTTTTCTTAGAAACATTTTTTTAGCTGTAATTTCTTTGTTAGCATGACTTTCCCCTTTAAACCTGGCTCACTGCCATCCACACTTCAAGACAGAATTCTGATATCACTTCTGTGAACCCTTCCTGGAGGATCCTAGACAGAATTGTTTCCATCTTTCCATTGTACTTGCTGCATTGTGTTACAGTGGATTATTTGCATGTCTACGTTTTATCTCTGCTAGTCTGAAAATTCCTCAAGAGTGGAGTCATTATTTTTATTAACTTTGTATCCACAGTGTTTTGTAAAGCTATTTAAAATGGCAATTCTGAGGAAGTAGAAAATAAGTGAATGAATGAATGAATGATATATTGCTGCTTTTCCTTTTTGGAATTAATTGACTTAGAGGCTTACACACTCAGTTCAGGTGCAATGTCTTGGCCAGCCACATACCGTACTAAACTATTTCCACCCTAAAAGAAAATATTATAATTCAAATAGCCACTGGATTTTTGTTCATTCCTATTAAATTGTCTATTTATGAAACATCCCTTCAAATAATCAGCTAGCGAAGTAGTGTGCCTCTTCTTTTAGACGATTCTATATTACATGTATTATAATTTTTCATGAGACACTCCCCCTGACACTAGAAAGAATCTTTATGTCAGACTAACATAGAGAATTGTAGACAATATCACTACACTGGGTCTGGAATTATTTTTCTGGATTTTGACACTAGATTATACACACGCTTTTATCATATGCTGCATCTCCATTGGAAATACAAAGAAAAGGGGTAATCTTTTGTCATTCCAATTTGCCACCAGCCATTGACATTTCTCTATTAGAGATGTGGAGCTGAAAATGTGAGTCTCACCCCTTTTTGTCTTATCTTAATGAGCCACGAGGAATGAGAATCACTCACTATTTTGGCTGTACACTCTCTACCATGTGCAAGACAGACATGGTGTCAGCGAACACTCCAAAGCGTATGCAGATCTTGCATGCTTTCACATTTGATCAATACAAATCTGACAGTCTGCTACTTAGTTTCTTCCAAGGCTGGGTCTCACACATGAAAACAGGAGTAAGGTTTTCAACTCAATCAAAACTGATTGTTCTATTCCTCTCTTCCCATCTAATCCTCTCCCCATCTACGCACATCCACCAGACACAAATATGACAAATATGTTTTAAAACCCTTTCTTGTATATAAGGTGAGGTCCAAACTACTTTTGTACACAGACATGTTTTGTTCAATCTAGACTCTTACCTATCTCATCATGGTTACCTTTAACCACTTTTTTTCTGCCCCTTCTTATTCACCTTTATTCTCCAGCCACATGAAGTTCTTACAGCTTTTGAAACATGATATCTACGTGATTTGCCTGACTTGTCCTATCTCTACCTCTGCTTGTAAAAATCCTTACTGATCCTTCAAAAATCAACTGAAATATCATAGAATATCTTCCTTTTCATGCTTTCAGAGCACCTTTTACTACTTCTCTGGAAGAAATTGTCACTTTGTAATAAAATTATTTGCTTATGCACCCTATTTTGCACAAGATTGGTGAATTTATGAAGGTAATATCATATGTGTATTTCCTATACCTCTACATTCACCCACTGGTTAAAATAGTATATGGTAAGAGCTTGACAGATTAAAAGAAGCAATGGAGGGGAGGGAGTAGCTGATCTTATTTCAAAAGGAGCCATTAATGCACACATCTCAAAATAGGCTTTGAAATCAAATATAGAATTTGTCCTTCTTAATCTTTAGAGATTCTTTTTTAGATAAGGATGCACCTGAAGACAAGGAATATACTGTGGATTCTGAATGTCTGTTTCCATCTTATAGAGCAGTTGCTCATAGAGCATCTTATAGAGCATTTTCCCCTTATAGAGGGGTTTTAGGTACCCCGGTTACTGCAACAGTTAATGATTCTTAGCTTCTATTTTTATTATGACATGATCATCTCCCAATAATAATACTTGTATTTATCATTTTTCTTTGTGTTCTTTATTATGAAAGCTGATTTATCACTGAATTTTGGTTTCCTTATGCAATCGGAGGGTGGCCCCCATGAATACAACTTGGGATGATATCAGCCAAATGTAGCATAACATGAAGTCACATCACATATCTAATAAAAAAAAATCAATACTAAGCATGTGAAATATACAAGTTGCCCTGGAAAAGAGTAACTTTCGAAACAACTGTGAGATCTTAATTAGTAAAAGGAAATCTTGAAGAACACTTATGAATAGTTAAAGCTTTATTTGTGTTATGGTTTTCTAATGATGTGGATGCAAAATATAGTGTGAATGTGAAACAGTTTTGATCTCTGAGGACCTCGCAAAGATAGGACTATCCTCCTAAAGAGAGAGAATAGTGTGTAGTCTCCATACTGCGTGTTACATCTCAAGAGAACTTTCCACTCTGCCCAAAATAACACATGAATACATACACACACACACACAGACACACACACACACACACACACACACACTCACTTGGACATTCCCTTTATTTCTGAAAGTCACTTTGAGGTTTTAGTTTAAGCCAAATAGGCTAAGTGCATTTCTTAAAATCTCAAAAGCCCAGAGGAGAAGTGACCTTTAGTCCCTGGAAGGATGAATGAATTTATGTTTCAGAGACAATTTTGCTTAGGGAGCAGGGCTGAGAAAGGGCATAACAGGGATGGAGGAAGAACAGGTAAGTGGCAACTCCGTGTACCTCTATGTAGACCAGGTGGCACGTCACCTTTGTCACAGTTTTGTCGTTGGTAGAAGGAGCACTCTCCTCTATTTAGAATTATCAACCCTGAGAATAACAGTAGAATAGAAAATATCACTGTCAAAAAGTCTTTTCTCCAAATCTTCCCAGAAAGAAGCTGGGGGATAATGATTTTCATACAAGTTCTATAGGTGTTACATAATTAAATCTTCTTTCAATGTGTTATTCTTTCTCTTATGGTGACTAACTGTCCTCTTTCTTGACTAAAAACAAATATTATTTATGACCCTTCCATTACTAACAGAAATATTTTTTAATTACAAAGAAAGCCTCTACTAATGGTCTGTTGAAGGCCATACCACATGCCAGTATAATAAAAATTTTCATTTTAAGTCAAATAAGACTTGTTAGAATGTGAGAAAGTTGTATTTCTCATGATGGCATACAAAACAATTTATTATTAATCATCAGATGCTACAGAACGAAGATCACGGAAGAAAATGATTTATTATAGGGGTAATATATTTGGTTTTATTTTTTTCTTCTTGTTAGTTTTTCTGATGGCACCCCTTACCAAGGGGCATCTAAAAATATCTTTTCACTACTGAGAGTAGTACTATTCTTATTTACTTATTAACAATTTTAAGAAGTTAAGTGAACATGGGAAAGTATTGTTTTAAAGCAATTTGTGACAGAAACCTCTGTGCTTACACTATTCAATGAGCTTAATCCATTTGGTTTATCTCTCTCAAAAGAAATTGCATATCTTTGGGTATTTGGAAACTGTGTCCAGAAATTTCCTTGTGTTTAATTTTTTTGTATTTTCTTTTAAAACTATCTATAAAACTTATCATGTGATTTAATTTCACTGGAATTTATTTGTGAAGAAATATCAGACTTCTTAAAACAAACCTGAACTCCCTTTTCTCCAACACACACACACACAGAAACACACACAATTGATAATATAAACTTTTTGATTTCGAAATCTACTCTGTTATAAATCAAAGTGCACTGAATAGTGCACAGAGTGAAGTAGGTCAGAAAGAGAAAAACAAATACCGTATGCTAACACATATATGTGGAATCTAAAAAAAAAAATGGTTCTGAAAAACCTAGGGGCAGGACAGGAAGAAGATGCAGATGTGAAGAATGGACTTGAGGACGTGGGGAGGGGGAAGGGTAAGGTGGGACGAAGTGAGAGAGTGGCATTGACATACATGCACTACCAAATGTAAAATAGATAGCTAGTGGGAAGCAGCCACATAGCACAGGGAGATCAGCTTGGTGCTTTGTGACCTCCTAGAGGGGTGGGATAGGGAGGGTGGGAAGGAGACGCAAGAGGGAGGAGATATGGGGACATATGTATATGTATAGCTGATTCACTTTGTTATACAGCAGAAACTAATACAACAATGTAAAGCAATTATACTCCAATAAAGATGTTAAAAAAAAAACTACATGTGCATTTAATTGTGCCTCAAATGTGAGACATGTCCCCCCCCCACCTAAGCCTGCTGCACTATATTGTGAGATACATAAACAAAAGATTTAAATCATTTAGACTATATCTGGCCTTGTATCTATATTGTTGCACAACACATTCCTAAAACCAGGAAACACTAGCTTGTGAAAACACCACTTGTTGTAGTATTGTTGCCTTTTAATAACCTCGGCAGTCTTCAAAGGATTTTCATTGGGTCAAAAATTAAAGTTGAGTCACTTGGCTAAAGTCTGTTCTCTTGGAACACACTGGAGTGTTCCTGATGCCTGTGTGTATATCTAAACCTTTATAATGTAAGAGGATGAGCACGTAGCAACAGAAGTTTTATCTTGATATCATTTGATGCTACCATGGTTTGTTCAAAAGCATTCTCATAAAAGAAGTTGCAAGAATTATTTTCAGGACCATGTATGAACATGAGGCATATAATTCTGACTACAATAGTGGGAGTGGTGAGTTTAATTCCACCCACACACCCTTATTAACTGAAAGCATTATTTCCAAGCTGCAAGACTTCAAAATCCTGGTTCCAGCAGCTATGCTGTCTGCCAGTATCCCATAAAACTTTATTTCCCTAAGGTTTCCACAATATGACATATTTGGATCATGTTCAGTTCTTACCTTCCCCTGTGTACATTTGTTTCGTGTATTTTTATTGTTCTCTTAATTATCTGCACGTAGATATTAATTCCAGAATGTACAAATAGGCACCATTGTGATTTCCCCACCACACTTTATATGATAACATCACTTATGAATGCTATTTACAAGTTTCCAGGCAGACGTGCGGTTGATCTAAATTTGTGGGACAACAGCATTCAGATATCTGCTTTCAATTTGTGTGCATGTTTCCCCCTGTTATTTTCCCTTTTTTATGACTGTATTAATTGTTAGCAGAAGTCTCTATGACATGACTGAGCAATCCAACAATGGAATGTAGCAGATTAGAAATTATTGTTTTGCTTCATCTGAGAAACGTGTCAATACAGCCTAATTCTTATGTCTTGGGGACATTTGTGTAGTGATACGCCACTTAATTCTCAGCATGTGGGCACTAGCTGACCACTGGGACATGAACTGTCCTAACATTGATGCTTTTATCGACCCATTTGACACGATACTTGCAGAAATGATGAATCAAAAACTAACCCATCAGTAAGGGAAACGGGACATGTGGGAATTGGTATGTTGCACCTCACTAAGTCTTAAGGCATTAAGGCTAAGGATTAATCCAAAGAGGCTGTGAAGGGCATCAAAGCCATATCCTAGCCTCATGCCTCAGTGAGTTAGCAGCAGAATGGAGAGCAAAGGGCCCTGCGGTCTAATCCGGAGCATTGACTTACTATTTGGTCAGGTTTATTTCCATAAATTTCTTCTGACACACAATGCGATACTTCTTTCATTGAAAAAGAGAACTTTAAAAAAGTATAAATAAAATTACTAACCACTTAAGAATATGGTTTCAAAGGATATGAATAAAAGCCATAATTTTTAAAGCCTGTAACCATGAGTAATCTAGGCTGAAAGACCCTGACAGAGTTACAGTGAGACCAACACTGAGGCTTTGAAAGTAGTCAATTAAAGGAGATGGCATGGGTCTTTAGACTGAGATAGAGTGTAACGTGAACTAGTTGATCAAGAAATAACATGACGAGGAAATGCCTCTGAACCCTACCTAGTGCAATATAATTGCTACTGTCACCTCTGCAAACAGTTCAGGTGAATATACAACTTTCCACTGATCTAGAAAATGGATGGAATATTCAGTTTCTCTCTCTCTCTCTCTGTCTTTCTCTCTTTCTCTCTCTCTTACATGTTACCAATTGTTTTCAATCCTGATTGCATTTTAGAAATATCCAAGAAACTTTTAAAAATACTAATGCCCAGACTCATCCAGAGAAATTGAGGCAGAATCTCTAGAGGTGTGGCTGAGGCATGGGTATTTTTAAAACTCTCCAAGTGACACAAATGAGTATCCAAACTTGAGAGAATTTTGGAGGTTCTAATCAATAGCTTACTCAGTATAAACAGCAGTGTGAGATACATGAGTATATTATGTATCTATGAACAAATTCCCAGAGTAGATTACAAGCTCCCCCAAAATAATTTGTTCCATAGTAATATTAAACAGTCACTGCCAACTGCTTAGTAACTGTTTGGGGGTTTTATTTTGCCTCCTTTCCTTTTCCTTTTCTTCTCAACCAAAAAAGAGGGAAAATCCCTTATACTTTCTAAAAACAAGAAAAAAAGAAGATTGACTATACTACACTTATGTGTACATTTATTTATAGGGAAATGTTTCTGCATTATGCTACTAAGTGACAAATGATTGTCCGCATGGGTCAATCTTTTTTCCTTTATAGAATACAACTCTCAGCATCCATCTATAGAGTCAACTGCTATCTTCACTCACTGTTAAAATAAAGAGTCCTTCTTTTTCTTCCCTCTGTCCATACAGGCTAATAGCTGGCTATATTTACTTAATACAAAAGATGAAAATATAGTAACATAGCAAGAGCAATAAATGATGGCTGCTAATCTTTGGCCTCAGGTACACTCCCACAAATGTTCGCTCAGAAAGTGTTTAAGAAATGTTTCCTGAGTGCCATCAGGTGCATAAGAGAAGATCATGTTGGATTCCCTGGAGCTGCTCCATAAATTTATACTCTGAGTCATTTTACATTTGTGAAAAGCAGATGGTAAGAAGGGATCAGACTTGCAAGAGATCTATTAACGCCTAGGAGCGTGAGAAAGTAAGGAGAACCTTCAAAACGTGATACAGATCTGATATCCATGGAAGGACAGAGGAAAGGAAGGTAGAATGAATAAGAAGAGTCTCAGACTACATTGTAGTTCCAAGAAAGGTTTGGCAAAGCCAATGGGACATCCTAGAGCCAAACTCACCTGTTGGGACAGTCTTGTATTCACAGGAATGGCCTGCTTTCTTGGCCACACCAGGCTCTGTCCTGTGCTGGTAACAGTAACTGGAACGATCAGTCAATCATGATCCCTGTAATAGGAGATCTGAGTGTCATGTTTTTAAGGTTACCCCAGTCCATCCCTGTGCTACATATATCCATTTCTCCATGATGCTTGGTGGCTCAGCTCCACCATGGTACCTATGGGCTTATCTTCCCAAAGAGAACCTTAAAAGTGGAAGGTTAGTGAGATGAATAACAGTCTCTCTCTTTGCAAGTGATCTCAGGGCTACAACTGGTACTCATCCTTGCCCCTTCTCCAGTACCAATTCTAAATACAACTGACCTGATAAAATGGACCAGAGTTCACCTGAATGTGCAGAAGTTGCACTACAGGAAAGGAACTTTGAAAGGATGAGACTTGGAGCTTATGTAGGGTGGCTGGCACTTCTGATGTTCCTCCTCTCTGAGAGGTGGAGCAACTGAGAGAGAGAGAGACAGAGATGAGAGACTTGGACTGTACAGCATAAACAAGTCCCCTTTATGCTGCTTCTAAATGTAATCAAATGGCTTTGCTCTGGGGGAGATAAGAAAATAGAGTCCAGATTTATTACATTAGAATGCAAGCAAATGGCACTTGAGCAATGCAGAATCTGTAATTTCCAAAGCCTGTTTACCATGCAATTATTCCAGTGGTCCCCAACCTTTTTGGCACCAGGGACCGGTTTCGTGGAAGACCATTTTTTCATGGATGGGGGGTGGGTGGTTCAGGCAGTAATGCAAGCGATGGGGAGATGGGGAGAGCAGATGAAGCTTTGCTCCTGCTGTGAGGCCTGGTTCCTAACAGGCTGTGGACCAGTCCATGGCCCGGGGGTTGGAGACCCCTGCTTTACTCAGATTTCTAGTAATCTTTGCTTGGAAAGCTGTGACATTGCAGAAAAACGGGACTATTCACAAAGCCTTCTTTCGCACCATCACTTCATCTTGACAAGGTGACTCAAACTTTCATTCCTGAGGTTCTGAGCTCTTGCCAATTATACAGGTCTTAGGCCAAGTCTTCAGAGTATGTTTGGACACTATTACCATGGGTCCAGGGAGTATCAAGGGGTGTTCAAGTATGTCACCTGTGTTCCATATGGCTTCCTCTTTGACTGCATATTGTAAAAACAGCCCTAATCCCTCTTACTGATCAAGATTGATTACTCCTACCATTATGGTGACTTTTCTGTACACCTACTGATCGTCCCAATTTTCCTGAAACTACGGGGGACATGGTGCCATATAAAGCATGCACTCTGATTTAGTGCAAACACTACATCTGGAAGGACAGCATTCTGTCCATTCAGAGTTTGCCTCCAAGGTGGTGATTTATCCATGTCTTTAGAAAGCCATTCTAAAGCCAGAAATTTTGTTTCCAAGTCAATGGGTCATGATTTATCCAGTCTTAAACTCCAGACCCCTTGATCAACACCATTAAAATCCAATTCCAGGGTTGCTTCCTTGACTCCTGCTTGTACTCACAAGCTATTTTTGCAATTTCTCCAATATGTAATCTCTTTTCTCTTTTTTCAGACCTTGTACATCCTTAGCCAAGTTATGCTGAGATTTAAACTAGTCTTCAGCTTGTGGGTCAGCAAAAGTGTTATTGGAAGCTACTGAAAGGTCACAAGTCCCTTATGGTAGACAAGCTTTTGCAACATCTTCCAAAAGGAGAAGTGCTAGCTTTGGATGAAAAAATGTGGGACATCTCTTTAAACTCATAGTGTTCAGGAGTCTGCAGAGTCATTCTCAGACATTCCTCCAGAAGTTCCATCCACACTTTAAGGTTCAAATTTGCCTTGTCAGGGTATTCAAACATCTCTTGATCTCCACTCTGACAGATCTTTGGTATACAGCTCAGCCTTTACTGTTGGAGGTAAGGGCTTTTTTGTAAGTTACTAAAGAGGTCTCTAACTGCTTGCTAATTGCCCTTTGTTTCTCATTATCCCTCCACAAAGAGTCAATACAGATTAGCAGTAACAAACAGCTCTGCTCTATTTATAGTCATAGTTCCCACCATATCTTACAAATGCCAGAATCACCTACAACTTCAAGGATATTTCCCTCCACAAGTTTATTTCCCTGGGTCTTAAACAGGGAAATATTTAGTTAGTGGGTAATCATCTTGTGCTCAGAACTGTCTATGCCCCAAAACTACTCAGAATGACGTACTTTTCACCAGCACAGGGGATAGTGAATCAATCTCAAATCCTCATTTTAACACAAGTTTTCTTGAACTATTCTATTTTCCATTTACATTAGTGTGGGTTCTCCAAGATGCTGAAGTCAAAATGGGATTAGAGATGAAAGTGGGATGGAGGGGCAGCAGAAGAAAGTGGAAAGAATATTCAGCTTATGATATAAATATCAATCTTGTGTAAGAAAATGGTGATTGGAATTAAGGTTATTGTAGGACATGTTGCAGATTACAGTACAATTTGAAGAATGCTGGGGTTGGGTAGCTGAGTGCTCTCAAGACAAAGTTGTGCCTTGGAAGTGCCCTGCTTTTCACTGAAATGGGTCCACCTTAGGACTTCCTCTGTGCTCAGTCATTGGCTAGGAACAGGGCATAGAATATATGGCCTCAGTGTTACTGCAGTGGTGAATCCACAGGGACAGAAACTAGTATCATTGGACAGTTATGTTCCACAGAGCATGAGATCTGACTGGTCTATTTTCATAAACATCTCTACATGTAAGTCTAAGTAAATTGTATTCAGGTAGGTTCCTGTTACCAAAACCAAAGAAGGAAATTCAAAAGGTGCCAAGTAGACCCTAATATTGATTTACAGGAGAACTCCATGGGAAATCAACTTACCTCTTGCACTGAGAAGAATCAACACCATCTCTTGGTGAGACTTCTGGGATCACACTTAAAAAAAAGAGAGAAAGAGAAGAATTTCACTTGACACATATTGGGTTCAGGGTACTGTTGGGAATCTGAAAAATATTGAAAATGTCCAAAAGAGTTGGGAAAGTAGAATGCAAGCTGGATAGACAATTTAGGAAAAGTAATTCAAATTTTTATCCTCTAGGTGCTTTAATGGAATGCATAGTAGATATAAAGACACAGAAGAATGATGTAAATATAGTGTGTGTGTGTGTGTGTGTGTGTGTGTGTGTGTTTAAGGCATGATTTAGTATCACTAATTTTATCTCATGAATGCCAATAAATTAAAAGTTGAGATGCAGAAAGTAGCTTGAGAATACAAAAATAACACTATAGTTTGACTATTTTTTAGTTCCATGAATTGTTTATATGTGGAATCCTAAAATAAACTGTGTTTTCAAGATGCCCTCAGGCTACATCCCTCAATGAACATATTTTCAAAGAGAACAGATACAGAAGTATCACTTTTAAATTCTGATCTTGACGAAACATTGTGAGTAAACATAGGTAAAACATACCCAGTATTTCTGTTTTAAGATAGCAAATTCTCCTTGTGAGACATGGACACACATATATGCAGACATACATTTATCTAGATCTCTCTCTATATATAGGAAATTATTAAATAAAATTATACATTTGAAATAAGAGCATTAATTCATGAAAATCATGCCAAATACATGAATGCAAAGCTTTTCAAAACTTTTTCAGTCTTAGAGCAAATGTAAAATTCAAAAGTTCCAGGTATGTAAATGAAAACAGCCTAGCTAAAAGGAAAAAAAAAAGAAGCCAGTTAAAAGTATCTTCTCAAACATTCTAGGGTGCCCCAGGATGAACCATTTAGAAAGCCAAGATCAGAGCAGATCTCTGAATGTAGATCAAGTTTTATCAAAGCCAACTACTTGGTCTGCAAGTGGAACAAAAGACATAGTTTAACAAATGCAGAAATAATGAGGGTTTCAGATTTCTAACCGAGGCTCCAAAAGATATACTCCAGTCTAAAATATCAAAGCATGGGAGTTCACAACTGAAACTGTACTATTGCCACATAGAATTTCTGCATACCATAGGCAGAATTTATAAAAGCAAAAATTTCAGTCACTTCCTCTTTGTATTTCTCTAATGAGAAGAAAATATATGCTAGATCTAGCCTACAAGAAATTTGCAAATTTCAGTATTTATGTTGGTTGACCCAAGAAATCTGTTGATTCTATGGAAAATTAAACTCATTACTCTCCCGCAGATTCTCAAGATGCTAAATTTCAAAATACTGGCACCAGTCACCAAAAGACCATATTTCAAGGTTGCAAATTTGAAGTTGTGTCTTGGGTGATGGTAATATGTTACAATGAAATATAAAAATGCATATAAATAATAAGGATAACTTAATTAATTATGCAAAACTTTGTTTTGAGATCTCAAAATAACTTCAATCACTTTCTTGTCCATCTGGTTCTGAGCATATGAAATAGAATCAGATCTATATCATCATGAATTCATGTGCTTGATCTTCTATTTGTTATCTAGGTGATTTAATTCATATCAATCTCAATTTCCACATATTAACATTGAGAATACTATTATTACTCACCTTGTAGTTAAGATGAAATAATAAAACTAAACTACAGTGGCTTATTGGATACCTTAAAAATGTAGTCATTACTATAATGTTATTAATACCTTCTCATTAAGTATGTAACAATTTGAATGTTCAAAAAATTATATAATGACTTCTTTATTAAATAAATATGCATTTTCATTTCAATGTATATCCATTATGTTGTCTTTTGATTGCTGAAAAAAAAATTTTTTTAACAATTAAAGCAATAGTTGCCCAGATTGGTTCCAGATGTCAGAGTAGAAGGACATGCACTCACTCCCTCTTGCAAGAGCACCAAAATCACAACTAAATGCTGAATAGTCATTGACAGGAAGACACTGGAACTCACCAAAAAAGATACCCCACATCCAAAGACAAAGGAGAAGCTGCAATGAGATGGTAGGATGGGTGCAATGACAATAAAATCAAATCTCATAACTGCTGGGTGAGTGACTCACAAACTGGAGAACAATTATACCACAGAAGTCAACCCACTAGAATGAAGGTTCTGAGCCCCATGTGAGGCTTCCCAAACTGGGGGTCTGGCAATGGGAGGAGGAGTTCCCAGAAAATCAGACTTTGAAGTCTAGAGGAATTTGATTGCAGACTTTGACAGGACTGAGAGAAACAGAGACTCCACTCTTGGAGGGCACACACAAAGTAGTGTGTGCACCAGGACCCAGGGGGAAGGAGCAGTGACCCTATAGGAGACTGAACCAGACCTACTTGCTAGTGTTGGAGGGTTTCCTGCAGAAGCAGGGTTTGGCTGTGGCTCACCACGGGGACAAGGACACTGGCAGCAGAAGTTCTGGGAAGTACTCCTTGGCATGAGCCCTCCTGAAGTCCACAATTAGCCCAACCAAAGAGCATGTAGCCTCCAATGCTTGGTCACCCGAGGCCAAAAACCCAACAGGGAGGGAACACAGCCCCATCCAACAGCAGACAAGCAGATTAAAGTTTTACTGAGTCCTGCCCACCAGAGGAACAACCAGCTATACCCACCACCAGTCTCTCACAACAGGAAGCTTCCACAAGCCTCTTAGCCTTATCCACCAGAGGGCAGACAGCAGAAGCAAGAAGAACTACAATTCTTCAGCCTGTGGAACAAAAACCATACTCACAGAAAGATAGACAAAATGAAAAGGCAGAGGACTAAGTACCAGATGAAGGAACAAAATGAAACCCGAGAAAAACAACTAAATGAAGTGGAGATAGGCAACTTCCAGAAAAAGATTTCAGAATAATGATAGTGAAGATGATCCAGGACCTCAGAAAAGAATGGAGACAAAGATCAAGAAGATGCAAGAAATGTTGAAAAAAGATCTAGAAGAATTAAAGAACAAACACCTAGAATAATTAAAGAACAAAAAAAAAAGAGATGGGCTATACAATAACTGAAATGAAAAATACACTAGAAGGAATCAATAGCAGAATAACTGAATCAGAGGCATGGATTAGTGACCTGGAACACAGAATGGTGGAATTCATGGCAATGGAACAGAATAAAGAAAAAAGAATGAAAAGAAATTAAAACAGCCTAAGAGACCACTGGGACAACATTAAACGTACCAACATTCTCATTATAGGGGTCCCAGAAGGAGAAGAGAGAGAAAGGACCCAAGAAAATATTTGAAGAGATTATAGTCAAAAAATACCCTAACGTGGGAAAGGAAATAACTACCCAAATACAGGAAGTGAAGAGAGTCCCAGGCAGGATAAACCCAAGGAGAAACATGCCAAGACACATAGTAATCAAACTGACAAAAATTAAAGACAAAGGAAAATTATTAAAAGTAACAAGAGAAAAACAACAAATAACATACAAGGGAACTCCCATAAGGTTAATAGCTGATTTCTCAGCATAGACTCTAGAATCCAGAAGGGAATGGCATGATATATTTAAAGTGATGAAAGGGAAGAACGTACAACCAAGATTACTCTACCAGCAAGGATCTCATTCAGATTCGATGGAGAAATCAAAAGCTTTACAGACAAGCAAAAGCTAAGAGAATTCAGCACCACCAAACCAACTCTACAACAAATGCTAAAGGAACTTCTCTAAGTGGGAAACACACAGATAAAAAGGACCTACAAAAACAAACTAAAAACAATTAAGAAAATGGTAATAGGAACATATATATCAATAATTACCTTAAATGTGAATGGATTAAATGCTCCAACCAAGACACAGGCTCACTGAATGGATAAAAAAACAAGACCTATCTATATGCTGTCTACAAGAGACCCATTTAAGACCTAAGGACACATACAGACTGAAAGTGAGGGGATGGAGAAAGATATTTCATGCAAATGGAAATCAAAAGAAACCTGGAGTAGCCATACACATATCAGACAAAATACACTTTAAAATAAAGAATGTTACAAGAGATAAGGAAGGACACTACGTAATGATCAAGGGATCAATCCAAGAAGATATTACAATTATAAATATATATGCACCTAACATAGAAGTAGGTCAATACATAAGGCAAATGCTAACAGCCATAAAAGAGGAAATTGACAGTAACACAATAATAGTGGGTGACTTTAACACTTCACTTACACAAATGGACAGATCATCCAGACAGAAAATTAATAAACACAAGCTTTAAATGACACAATAGATCAGAAAGATTTAATTGATATTTATAGGACACTCCATCCCAAAACAACACATTACACTTTCTTCTCAAGTGTACATGGAACATTCTCTGGGATAGATTACATCTTGGGTCACAAATCAAGCCTCGGTAAATTTAAGAAAATTGCAATCATATCAAGTATCTTTTCTGATCAAAACACTATGAGATTAGAAATAAATAACAGGGGAAAAAAGTAAAAAACCACAAACACTTGGAGGCTAAAACATATGTTACTAAATAACCAAGAAATAACTGAAAAATCAAAGAGGAAATCAAAAAATACCTAGAGACAAATCACAACAAAAACATGATGATCTAAAACCTAGGCGATCCAGCAAAAAAGTTCTAAGAGACAAGTTTGTAGCAATACAATCTTACCTCAAGAAACAAGAAAAATCTCAAATAAAAACCCTAAACTTACATCAAAAGGAACTAGAGAAAGAAGAACAAACAAAACCCAAAGTTAGTAGAAGGGAAGAAATCATAAACATCAGAGCAGAAATAAATGAAATAGAAACAAAGAAAACAATAGCAAAGCTAATAAAACAAATAGCTGGTTCTTTGAGAAGACAAACAAAATTGTTAAAACTTTAGCCAGACTCACCAAGAAAAAGAGGGAGAGGACCCAAATCAATGAAATTAGAAATGAAAAAAGAGAAGTTACAGTGGACACTGCAGAAATATAAAGCATTATAAGAGACTACTACAAGCAAATTTATGCCAAGGACAACCTGAGAGAAATGGACAAATTCTTAGAAAGTTATAACCTTCCAAGACTGAACCAGGAAGAAATAAAAAATATGAACAGACCAAGCACAAGTAATGAAATTGAAACTGTGATTAAAAATCTTCCAACAAACCAAAGTCCACGACCAGATGACTTCACAGGTGAATTCTATCAAACATTTAGAGAAGAGCTAACACCTATCTTTCTCAAACTCTTCCAAAAAATTGCATAGGAAGAAGCACTCCCAAACTCATTCTATGAGGCCACCATCACCCTGATACCAAAACCAGACAAACATACTACAGAAAAAGAAAATTAAAGACCAATATTACTGATGAACATAGATGCAAAAATCCTCAACAATATACTAGCAAACAGAATCCAACAGCACAAAAAGGATTGTACACTATTATCAAGTGGGAGTGGGATTTATCCAAGGGATACAAGGATTATTCAATATATGCAAATCAATCAATGTGATACACCATATTAACAAATTGAAGAATAAAAACCATATGGTCATCTCAATAGATGCAGAAAAGGCTTTTGACAAAATTCAACACCAATTTATGATGAAAAACTCTCTGGAAAGTAGGCATAGAGGGAACCTACCTCAACATAATAAAGGCCATATATAACAAACCCACAGTAAGCATCATTCTCAATGGTGAAAAATTGAAAACATTTCCTCTAAGATCAGGAACAAGACAAAGATGTCCACTCTTGTCACTATTATTCAACATAATTTTGGAAGTCCTAGCCACAGCCATCAGAGAAGAAAAAGAAATAAAAGGAATACAAATTGGGCAAGAAGTAAAAGTGTCACTGTTTGCAGGTGACATGATACTATACATAGATAATCCTAAAGATGCCACCAGAAAACTAATAGAGCTAATCAATGAATTTGGTAAAGTAGCAGGATACAAAATTAATGCACAGAAATCTCTTGTATTCCTACACACTAACAATGAAAGAACAAAAAGAGAAATTAAAGAGCAATTCCATTCACTATTGCAACAAAAAGAATAAAATAACTAGGAATAAACCTACCTAAGAAGGTAAAAGACCTGTGCTCAGAAAACTATAAGACACTGATGAAAGAAATCAAGGAAGACACAAACAGATGGAGATATATACCATGTTCTTGGATTGGAAGAATCAATGTCGTGAAAATGACTATACTACCCAAAGCAATCTACAGATACAATGCAATCCCTATCAAATTACCAATGGCATTTTTCAAAGAACTAGAACAATAAATCTCAAAATTTGTATGGAGACACAAAAGACCCCAAATAGCCAAAGCAATCTTGAGTGAAAAAAATGGAGCCAGAAGAATCAGGCTGGCTGACTTCAGACTATATGACAAAGCTAGAGTAATCAAGACAGTATGGTACTGGCACAAAAACATAAATATAGATCAATGGAACATGATAGAAAGCCAAGAGATAAACCCACACACATATGGTCAACTAATCTATGACAAAGGATGAAAGGATATATAATGGAGAAAAGACAGTTTCTTCAATAAGTGGTTCTGGGATAACGGAGCAGAAGCTACATGTAAAAGAATGAAATTAGAACACTTCCTAACACCGTACACAAAAATAAACTCAAAATGGTTTAAAGACCTAAATGTAAGACTGGACACTATAAAACTCTTAGAAGAAAACATAGGCAGAACACTCTTTGACACAAATCACAACAAGATCTTTTTTGTCCTACCTCATAGAGTAATGGAAATTAAAACAAAAATAAACAAATGGGACCTAATGAAACTTAAAAGCTTTTGCACAGCAAAGGAAACTGTAAAGAAGACGAAAAGACAACTCACAGAATGGGAGAAATAATTGCAAATGAATCGATGAACAAAGGATTATTCTCCAAAATATATAAACAACACATACAGCTCAATATTAAAAAAAGAAACAACCCAATCCAAAACTGGGCAGAAGACCTAAATAGACATTTCTGCAAAGAAGACATATTGATGTCCAAGAGGCACATGAAAATCTGCCCAACATCACTAATTATTAGAGAAATGCAGATCAAAACTACAATGAGGAATCACCTCACACCAGTCAGAATGGCCATCATAAAAAAAATCTACAAAAAATAAATGCTGGAGAGGGTGTGGAGAAAAGGGAACCCTTCTACACTGTTAATGGGAATGTAAGTTGATACAGCCACTATGGAAAACCGTATGGAGGTTCCTTAAAAAATTAAAAATAGAGCTATCATGTGACCCAGAAATCCCACTACTGGGTGTTTACCTAGAGTAAACCATAATTCAAAAATACACATGCACCCCAATGTTCCTGGCAGCACGGTTTACAATAGCCAGGTCATGGAAGCAACGTAAATACCCATCAACAGATGAATGGATAAAGAAGATGTGGTACAATGGAACATTACTAGTCACAAAAAGGAATAAATTGGGTCATTTGTAGGGATGTCATACAGAGTGAAGAAAGCCAGAAAGAGAAAAAAACAAATATTGAATATTAACACATATATGTGGAATCTAGAAAATAGTACAGATGAACCAGTTTGCAAGGCAGAAATAGAGCCATATATGTAGAGAATAAATGTATGGACACCAAGGAAGGTGAGTGGGATGAATTGGGAGACTGGGACTGACATGTATACATTAATATGTATAAAATAGATAAATAATTAGAACCTGTTGTATAAAAAACAATAAAATTCAAAAATTCAAATTAAAAGAAAAAAGATGAAGAAATCCTTTAAAATAAATAAATCAATCAATAGTTGCCCAATACTAATGTGAATAAGAGCTTGTAAAAACATGCATTTTGCATCTGTGAACCTGCATTTTAATGAAGCACCACAGATAATTTTATATAGGTTCATTTTGGACAATACTGACATAATGATTTCTAGGAATAATTTACATGTAGTGTTATAAGTGGTGTTCAATTTTAAATGAAAAGCTTTTTGGATTTTGCAATAAAATAAATCTGTTAAGGAAAGAATGTTTGTATCCCCCCCGAATTCATATGTTGATGCACTAACCTCCAACATGATGGTATTAAATGGTAAGGTCTTTGGAAGGTAATTAGCTTTATATGAAGTCATAAGGATGGAGCCCCCATGATAGGATTAATGGTCTTCTAAAAATTGGACAGGCATCAGAGCTTCCAGAGTGTGAGGACACACTGTGAGAATTTGGTTATCTGTAAGCCAAGAAGATGATCATCACCAGAACCCAACCATACTGGCACTGTGATCTCAGACTTTCAGGCTCAAGAAGTGTGAGAAATTAAATTCATGTTTTTTAAGTCTCCTAGGATGTAGTATTTTGTTATGACAACAAACTGAATATTACAAACCCAAATCATCCAAAGCATTTGTTTGACTTAAAACATGCCCTCACAATGAGATATTATTTCACACTTGTCCCAACAGCTAATCATCAAAAAGTCTACAAACAATAAATGCTGGTGAGGATGTGGAGAAAAGGGAACCTTCCTACACTGTTGGTGGGAATGTAAACTGGTGCAGCCACTATGGAAAACAGTATGGAGGTCCATAAAAAACTAAAAATGGAAGTACCATATGATCCAGTAATTCCACTGCTGGATATATATCTGAAGAAAACAAAAATACTAACTCAAAAAGATACATGCATCCCAAAGTTCATGGCAGCATTATTTACAATAGCTAAGATATGAAAGCAAAATAAGTGTCCATCAACTGATGAATGGATAAAGAAGATGTGGTATGTGTATAAAATGGAATACTACACAGTCATGAAAAAAGAATGTAATTCTGCCATTTGCAACAATGTTAATGGACCTAGAGGGTATTATGCTTAGTAAAATAATTCAGACAGAGAAAGACAAATACTGTATGTTGACACTTATATGTGGACTCTAAAAAATAAAACAAATGAATATGTATAAAAGAAAATAGAAACATATTCACAGATATAGATAAACTAGTAGATACCAGTGGGGAGAAGGAAGGAGGGAGGGGAAAGATAAAGGTATGGATTTAAGAGCTACAAACTACTACATATAAAATAACTATGCAACAAGGATATATTGTACAGCACAGGAAAATATAGCGATTATTTTGTAATAACTTTAAATAGAGTATAATCTATACAATATTGAATCCCTATGTTGTATACCTGAAATTAATGTAATCATCTATACTTAAATAAAAAATAATAAAAAAGGATGTGACAATATATAAAACATGAAATACTTATGACAGAATAATATAAAATGTATACTCATTTCTGACACATTAATTTGGTTTATCTGTCTCCTTAATATCTTTACTGCATGTTTTTTGTTTTGTTTTGTTTTGTTTTTTGTGGGACGCGGGCCTCTCACTGTTGTGCCCTCTCCCATTGCAGAGCACAGGGTCTGGACGTGCAGGGCCAGCAGCCACGGCTCATGGACCTACCTGCTCCACGGCATGTGGGATCTTCCCAGACCGGGTCACCAACCCGTGTCCCCTGCATCAGCAGATGAACTCTCAACCCCTGTGCCACCAGGGAAGCCCAAGTAACATTTTTTTTGAAGAATTTATTCCCTTTTCTTTGAGCCTCCAAATGTCACACACATGACACAAGGTGCTTAACAATAAATTGTTTACTAGAATTTATTGCTGTTACTCAAATTTATTTTAGCCAAAATAATGGAAACTGTGAACTAACACCTGCACAAACATATTAAGATTAATGAAAAGAAAAAAGTTCTGTTAGAAATGTTTCTGCATTCAAAAGGCAAAAACATATTTCACAATAAATTTAATGGTAAAGTAGTAAATATCCCTTATTTTATTTTCTACTTCACTTATACAACAAAATTCAATATTCAATATATTCAATATCTATTTATGTTCTTGCTACTTTTCTTTATCTAAGATTGCTTGCGATAGCTGTTTTTGAAGAAATTGATTAGAAAAAACTATATGTATGTATATATAATTTTCATCTTTCAGTCTTGTGTGTGTGTGTGTGTTTGTGTGTGTGTGTATGTGTGTGTGTTCATATAACATCCAGGATTTTTCATTGTATTTATTGGAAAGAACAGGAACAAGTGTTGGTCTACTCCATCTCATCTTTGAGTAGGAGATTTTGAAAGAAGAAAATGTTCTGAATTGCCAAGAAAAATATCCAATACAGATCTCAGCAAACATATATGAACATCTCCCCAGTGTTGTGTATGTCAACATTGAATAACCAGCTCTCTGGGATAAAAATTTTTGAGTCTGAGGAACAGAAAGAAAAAAGGTTGAAGACAAGTTAACAGAGTCTAAGGGGCCACTGGGACACCATCAATGGACCAACATATACATTGTGGGAGTCACGGAAGGAGAAGAAAAAAAAGAGGAGGAGACAGTATTTGAAAAAAATGGCTTAAAATTTCCCAAATTTGATGAAATATATAAATATAAACTTCTAAGAAACTCTACGTATTCCAAGTATGGTGAACTCAGAGATGTGCACAAAGACACATAATCAAACATTCAAAAGACAAAGACAAAGAGAGAATCCTGAGAGCAGCCAGATGGAGGTGACTCATCACATATGAAGAATCCTCAATAAAATTATTAACAGGTTTCTTATCACAACATTTGGAGGCCAGAAGTCAGGAGGCCTATATATTTAAAGTGATAAAAGAGAAAAATTGTTAACCAAGAATCCTATACTCAGCAAAACTGTCCTTCAAAGGTGAGGCAGAAATTAAGACATTCTTAGACAACAAAAGCTGAAGAAGTTTGTTACCACTAGACCTGCCCTTGAGCAAGAAATGCTCAACAGAGTCCTGCAGGGGTGAAATGAAAGGACACAAGGCAGCAACACAAAATCACATGTAGAAATAAAAAACTCACCAAATGTAAACATGTGGACAATTATAAAAGCCAACATTATTGTAGCAATGGTTTGCTACATATGTTGCTAAATATGTATAATAGCTAAGATATGAAAGCAAAATAAGTGTCCATCAACTGATGGACAACCTATTTTTTTATAGGACTCAAGAGATGAAAACATTTTTAAAAATTATTGCTCTAAAAGCTAATACTATTATAACTGTGGTTTACAACTTAATGCTTTGTTTGAAACATAATTTAAGACTCTAATGCATTTAAAAGAATTATTAGTTAGTGTTTTAGTGTATGCTATATATAAAGATGTAATTTTGTGACCTCAACAACCAAAAGGGGTGAGGACAGTGCAGTAAGTGGGCAGAATTTTTGCATGTTATTGAATTTAAACTGGTAAAAATTCAAATCAAGACCATGTGTTGGTGCCATGCAGATTTGGTGGGAACAAAGCTAGAGTGGCTTCAGTAGGCCATCTTGGTTGGGCAGCAGTTGCTTCTGCCTTTGGGATGGGGAATAGCACATCATCATCTTTGGGGAACTCAGCAACTGCTCCTGTGAATCAGACCCAAGAAACAATTTCTGATAACTGGGTGATGATTGCCTCAAAAACATCCTTTTCTTACAGTACAATGGCAAACATACTTTCCCATGACATGAATGTTAACTATAAAGTGGTGGAATTGGACATGCTTGAATATAGAAGCCAGTTGGAAGATATTCTTTTCAAAATACACCAGTGAAAGAAGTGTGCCAAGAATATTTGTCAATGGAACTTTTATTGGAGGTGCAACTGACACTCATAGGCTTCACAAGGAAGGTAAATTGCTTCCACTCTTACATCAGTGTATTTTTTACAAAGTATGAGGAAAGAATTTTAGTGATATGTGCTCATAACTTTGATACTAAAATGTCAACTATATAAAGTGATAATGCCTGATAGTGTATTTTAAATATTTGAAAGTTTTAAATTGGAAAATTATCTCTATGAAAAAATCATAATGAACAATAAATCACTGTGAAAAACTCAGAAATTCAAATTAGTGTTATAATTTTAAAATTATAAATGTAATCCTCATGGTAACCATAAAGAAATAGATAAATAACATACACAAAAAGAAAAGAGAAGAGAATTAAAATATTCCACTACAAATAATGAACAAAACTCAAAGGAAAAGACCAATGCAGGGAATGAGGGACAATAAAGCTGTAAAGCATGTAGAAAACAAATAGCAAAATAGAAGTTCTTGCTTATCAGTAGTTACTTTAAATGTAAATGGAAGAAATATTCCAATCAAAAGACAGAGGTTGGCAGAATAGCTAAACACACATTATCCAAGTGCATGCTGTCTACAAGAGATCCACGTCAGATCCAAAGAAAGACAAATAGACCAAAAGTGAGAAAATAGAAAAAGATATCCCATGCAAATAGTAACCTAAAGAGAATATGGTAGCTATACTAGTATTAGAAAACGTAGACTTTAAATCAAAAGAGTTTACAAGAAACAAAGAATAACATTATATATTATTAAAAGATTTAATACAGCAGAAACAACAATTATAAATATTTATTTACAGACAATAAGAAACCGTCAAAATATAGGAAGTAAAAATTGACAGAATTGAAGAAGTAGTTCTATAATAATAGTTGAAGATGTTAATAACTCACTATCAATAATGGGTAGATAAACCAGATAGAAAAAAGTAAGAAAATAGAGGACTTTAACAGCATATTAAATTAACTATATCTAACAGACACATATAGAACACTCTACCTAATAACAACAACATACACATTCTTCTCAGGTGCACATGGGATATTTTCCAGGAAAAAGCATATATTAGGTCGTAAAGTGAGTCTTAAGAGATTTTAAAAGTTAGCTTTCATACAAAATATATTCTCCAATCCAATGGGATAAAGTTAGGAATCAATAACAGAAGGAAAACTAGAAATTTAACAAAATATGAAAATTAAACAATACTTTCTTAACAAATAGATCAAAGAAAAGATCATCAGGGAAATTAGAAAATACTTAGAGATGAATGAAAATTAAAACACAACTAACAAAACTTACAAGATGCAGTGAAAGTAGTGCTAAGGGGAAATACATGGCTATACAAGATAACATTAGAAGAAGCAAGAAAGATCTCAAATCAAAAAGATAATTTTAAACCTTAAGGAATTAGAAAAAAAAAGAGCAAACTAAACCCAAAGCTAGTAGAAGGAAATAAATAATAAAGATTAGAGCAGAGGTAAATGAAATAAAAAATAGAATAAAATAGAACGTAATCAATGAAACCAAAAGCTAGTTCTTCAAAAAGATCAACAAAATTAACAAACCTTTAGCAAGATTAAATACAAAAAAAAGAAAGAGAAGATTCATATTACTAAAATCAGAAATAAAAGTGGAGCAAGTCCCAGAAGCCCACATTCCGACCCTGACAAATCTTCCTCCGGTCACACAGGTCACAGTCCTGAGCCCCGCCCCCATCAAAGCCTCCTCTGGCCATGTGGGTCAGTGGACCCAAGCATCACCCACCTCCAAAGCTTCTTCTGGGTATGCTGGACTCTGCAGCCATGCCAGTGGAAGCCCACACCCCAGCTGGCCTACGCAGGTACCTGTGTTCTGGGCCAGCTTCAGGAGCAGACACTGGTGAGAGGAACATATGCAGGGGTGGGGCTGACAAAGTGGTTCAGAGATCTACTTAGAGGTTTTGGAGGGTATATTGGGGAGGTGGAGATTCGCTGTAGCTCACTATGGGGGCATGGATACTGATAGTGGAGGCACCAGGGAATTTTTTAATTTAATTAATTAATTAATTAATTAAAATTTTTCCCTTTTAATTTTTTTACATTGTTGTTCTGTTTTGTAGTTTCATCTTCTTTTTTATTTTTCCAATTTATTTTACTAATTTTATTTTATCTCATTTTTTATTCTTTGTTATTGTTCTGCTCTTTTTTGCTTGTTGTCTTTTTCTGTTTGTCTTGTTCACTTGTTGGTTTGTTTTTTCAATATTTTTGTTCTGTTATCTTCTTTTTTATTTTATTTACTTTTTTTTTCTTTTTGTCATTTTTCAGTGTCTTCAGTTCATTTAGCTTTTCGTTTAGTTTAGTTTTGTTTTGTTTTGTTTTCTGTTTAGGTTAGTTTTGTTTTTATTTTTGGTTTCAGTTTTTGGGCTCTCTTGTTTGGGTGTCTTCTTGTTTCTGGCTTTCCTTGTGTTTTGTTGTTATTGTTGTTTGCTTGTCAGTTTGTTTTTCATTTGCTTGTATTTGTTTTTGTTATTTGTCTTAGGTTTTATTTGTTTTCTTTTCTTTGTGTGTGTGTGTTTGTTTTTGTTCAGTTTGGTTTTTATTATCTGCCTTGGGCTTCCTTTTTCTTTTTTTTTTTTTTTTCCTGAGCCATGTGGTTTGCAGGGTCTTGGTTCCCAGGCCAGGTGTCAGGCCTGAGTTCCTGTTGTAGGAGCACCAAATCCAAGCCACTGGACTACCAGAGAAATTCATGTCCCAGGAAATATGATTAATTGGTGTGAGTTCTCATGGAAGTCCTCATCACAGCAACAAGACCCAGCTCCAACCAACTGTCTGCAAGCTCCAGTGCTGGACTTCTCAGGCCAAAGAACCAGCAAGACAGGAACACATCTGCACCCATCAACAAAAATAAGAAGACAAAGAAATATGTTACAGATGAAGGAGCAAGGTAAAATCCTACAAGACTAAATAAATGAAGAGGAAATAGGCAATCTACCTGAAAAAGAATTTGGAGTAATGATAGTACACATGATCCAAAATCTCAGACATAGAATGGAGGCATGGATTAAGAAAATACAAGAAATTTTTATGAAGGACCTAGAAGAACTAAAGAACAAACAAACAGTGGTGAACAACACAATAAATGAAATGAAAAATACACTAGAAGGAATCAATAGCAAAATAACTGAGGCAGAAGAACGAATAAGTGAGCTGGAAGATAGAATGGTAGAAATAACTGCCAAGGAGCAGAATAAAGAGAAAAGAATGAAAAGAAATGAGGACAGTGTCAGAGACCTCTGGGACACATTAAATGCCTTAATGTTCTAATTATAGGGATATCAAAAGAAGAGAAAGAGAAAGTGTCTGAAAAAATATTTGAAGAGATTATAGTCAAAAACTTCCCTAACACAGGAAAGTAAATAGCCACCCAAGTGCAGGAAGTGCAGAGACTCCCATACAGGATTAACCCAAGGAGAAACATGTGAAGACCCATATTAATCAAGCTAACAAAAATTAAATTCAAAGAAAAAATATTAAAAGCAGCAAAGGAAAAGCAACAAATAATATACAAGGGAATCGCCATAAGGTTATCAGCTGATTTTTCAGCAGAAACTGCACAGGCCAGATGGGAGTGGCAGGATAGATTTAAAGTGATGAGAAGGAAAAACCTACAGTCAAGATTATTCTAACCATTTCAATGGAGAAATCAAAAGCTTTACAGACAAGCAAAAGCTAAAAGAAATCATCACCAACACACTAGCCCTACAACAAATGCTAAAAGAACTTCTCTAGGTGGGAAACACAATAGAAGAAAAAGATCTAAAAAATAAACCCAAAACAATTAAGAAAATGGTAATAGGAACATACATATATATAATTACCTTAAATGTAAATGGATTAAATGCTCCAACCAAAAGACACAGACTGGCTGAATGGATATTAAAAAAAAAGAAAAACACATATATATGGTGTCTACAAGAGACTGATTTCAGACCTAAGGACACATACAGACTGAAAGTGAGGGGGTGGAAACATATTCCATGCAAATGGAAATCAAAAAAAACTCAGAGTTGCAATACTCATGTCAGACAAAATGGACTTCAAAATAAAGACTGTTACAGGAGACAAGGAAGGATGCTACATAATGATCAAGGGATGAATTCAAGAAGAAGATATAACAATTGTAAATATTTATGCACCCACCATAGGAGTACCTCAATACATAAGGCAAATGCTAACAGCTAAAAAAGGGGAAATCAACCATAACAAAAAAATAGTGGGGGACTTTAGTACTTCACTTACACCAAAGGCAAGATCATCCAGACAGAAAATTAATAAAGAAACACAAGATTTAAATGACACAATAGGCCAGATAGATTTAATTGATGTTTATAGGACATTTCATCCAAAAACAGCAGATTACACTTTCTTCTCAAGTTCACATGGAATATTCTCCAAGATAGATCACATCTTCAGTCACAAATCAAGCTTCAGTAAATTTAAGAAAATTGCTATCATATCAAGCATGTTTTCCGACCACAACACTCTGAGATTAGAAATGAATTACAGGGAAAAAAAAGTAAAAAACACAAACACATGGAGGCTAAACAGTATGTTACTAAATAAACAAGAGGTCACTGAAAAAAATCAAAGAGGAAATCAAAAAATACCTAGAGACAAATCACAATGAAAACATGATGATCCAAAACTTATGAGATGCAGCAAAAACAGGTCTAAGAGGGATGTTTGTAGCAATACAATCCTACCTCAAGAAACAAGAAAAATCTCAAATAAACAACCTAACGTTACATCAAAAGGAACTAGAGAAAGAAGAACAAACAAAACCCAAAGTTAGTAGAAGGAAAGAAATCATAAACATCAGAGCAGAAATAAATGCAGTAGAAACAAAGAAAACAGTAGCAAAGATCAATAAAACTAAAAACTGGTTCTTTGAGAAGACAAACAAAATTGATAAAGCTCTAGTCAGACTCATCAAGAAAAAGAAGGAGAGGATTCAAATCAATAAAAACAGAAATGAAAAAGAAGTTACAATGGACACCACAGAAATACAACACATTGTAAGAGACTACTACAAGCAACTCTATGCGAAGGACAACCTGGAAGAAATAGACAAATTCTTAGAAAGGTATAACCTTCCAAGACTGAATCAGGAAGAAAGAGAAAATATGAACAGACCGATCACAAGTGCTGAAATTGAAACTGTGATTAAAAATCTTCCAACAAACAAAAGTCTAGGACCAGATGGCTTCACAGGTGAATTCTATCAAACATTAAGAGAAGAGCTAACACCCATCCTTCTCAAACTCTTCCAAAAAAATTACAGGGGGAGGATGACTCCAAGCTCATACTATGAGCCTACTATTACTCTATATCAAAACCAGACAAAGATACTACAAAAAAAGAAAATTACAGACCAATATCAGTGATGAACATAGATGCAAAAATCCTCAACAAAATACTAGTAAACAGAATCCAAAAACACATTAAAAGGATCATACACCATGATCAAATGGAATTTATCCCAGGGATGCAAGGATTCTTCAATATACGAAAATCAATCAGTGTGCTATACCATATTAACAAATTGAAGGAGAAAAACCATATGATCATCTCAATAGATGCAGAAAAAGCTTTTTACAAAAATCAACACAAATTTATGTTTCAAACTCTCCAGAAAGTGAGTATAGAGGGAATGTACCTCAACATAATAAAGGCCATATACAACAAACCCACAGCAAACATCATTCTCAATGGTGAAAAACTGAAACCATTCCTCTAAGATCAGGAACAAGACAAGGATGTCCACTCTTGTCACTATTATTCAATATAGATTTGTAAGTCCTAACCATGGCAATCAGAGAAGAAAAACAAATAAAAGGAAAAAAAAATCGGAAAAGAAGTAAAACTGTCACTGTTTGCAGATGACATGATACTATGCATAGATAGTCCTAAAGATGCCACCAGAAAACTACTGGAGCTAATCAGTGAATTTGGTAAAGTTACAGGATACAAAATCAATACACAGAACTCTCTTGCATTCCTATACGCTGAAAATGAAAGATCAGACAGAGAATTTAAGGAAACAATTCCATTTACCATGGCAACAAAAAGAATAAAATACCTAGGAATAAACCTATGTAAGGAGGCAAAAGACCTGTACTCAGAAAACTTAAGACACTAATGAAAGAAATCAAAGATGACACAAACAGATGGAGAGATATACCATGTTCTTGGATTGGAAGAATTAATATTGTAAAAATGGCTATACTACCAAAAGCAATCTACAGATTCAATGCAATCTCTACCAAATTACCAATTGCATTTTTTACAGAATTAGAGCAAAAAAATTTACAATTTGTATGAAAACACAAAAGACCTCGAATACCCAAAGCAATTTTGAGAAAGAAAAACTGAGCTGGAGGAATCAGACTCCCTGACTTCAGACTATACTACAAAGCTACAGTAATTAAGACATTATGGTATCGGCACAAACACAGAAATATAGATCCATGAAACAGGATAGAAAACCCAGAGATAAATCCACCCACCTATGGTCACCTAATCTATGATAAAGGAGGCAAGAATATACAATGGAGAAAGACAGTCTGTTCAATAAATTGTGCTGGGAAAACTGGACAGCTATATGTAAACGAATGAAATTAGAACACTTCCTAACACCATGCACAAAAATCAAATCAAAGTGGATTAAAGATCTAAATGTAAGGCCAGACACTACAAAACTCTTAGAGGAAAACCTAAGCAGAAGACTCTCTGAAATAAATTGCAGCAACATCATTTTTACCCACCTCCTAGAGTAATGAAAATAAAAACAAAAATAAACAAATGGGACTTAAAAGCTTTTGCACAGCAAAGGAAACTATACACAAGAAGAAGAGACAAACTTCATAATAGGATAAAATATTTGCAAAAGAAGCAACCTACAAGGTATTAATCTTCGTAATATATAAACAGCTCATGCAGCTCAATATCAAAAAATCAAACAATGCAATCAAAAAACGGACAAAAGACCTAAAGAGATATTTCTCCAAAGACATACAGAAGGTCAAGAGGCTCATGAAAATATTCTCAACCTCAGGAATTATTAGAGAAATGTAAAATAAAGCTACAATGAGGTATCACCTCACACCAGTCAGAATGGCCAGCATCAAAAAATCTACAAACAATTATTGATGGAGAGGGTGTGGAGAAAAGGGAACCGTCTTACACTGTTGGTGGGAATGTAGATTGATACAGCCACTATGGAGAACAGTATGGAGGTTACTTGAAAAACTAAAAATAGAACTACCACATGACCCAGCAACCCCACTCCTGGACATATACCTGGAGAAACCATAATTCAAAAAGCTACATGCATCTCAATGTTCACTGCAGCTCTATTTACCATAGCCAGGACATAGAAGCAATCTAAATGCCCATAAACTGAGGAATGGATAAAGAAGATGTGGTACATATACACAATGGAATGTTACTCAGCTATTAAAAGGAATAAAATTGTGTCATTTCCAGAGATGTGGATGGACCTAGAGACTGTCATACAGAGTGAAATAAGTCAGAAAGAGAAAAAACTAATATTGTCTATTAATGCATATATGTGGAATCTAGAAAAGTGGTACAGATGAACCTATTTGCAAAGCAGAAATAGAGACACATATGTAGACAACAAATGTATGGACACCAAGGTGGGGAGGTGGGATGAATTGGGAGATTGGGATTGACATACTTACACAACTATTTATAAAATATATGACTAATGTGAACCTACTGTATAGCACAGGGAACTCTACTCAGTGCTCTGTGGTGACCTAAATGGGAAGGAAATCCAAAAAGGCGGGGATATATGTATACGTACAGCTGATTCACTTTGCTGTACAGCAGAAACTAACACCATATTGTAAAGCAAGTACATTCCAATGGAAAAAAAAAAAAATGAAAGTGGATACATTAATACCAATTCTACAGAAATAAAAAGTATTATAAGAGAGTACTATGAACCATTGCATGCTAACAAAATTGGATAAACTATGTGAAGTGGACAGATTCATAGAAACAAAACCTTCCAATCCTAAATCATGAAGAAATAGGAAGTCTGAATAGACCTATAAATAGTAAGGGGACTGAATCAGTAATTGCATCTCACTCAACAAAGAAAAATCTCTGGATCTGACGGCTTCCCTGGTGACTTCTGCCAAACATTTAAAGTGGGACTAATAGTAATCCTTCTCATTTTTTTCCAAAATATTCAAGAGGAGAGATCACTTCTTAACTCATCCTATGAGACCACAATTACCCTGGAACCAAAGAAAAATTCAATACATAAAAAAGACAATTACAGATCAATATCCCTTATAAACACTGTCGTAAAAATCCTCTATAAAATACTACCAGATTGAATTCAATGTCATATTAAAATGATTATACACCATGACCAAGTGGGAAATTCCTGGAATGCAAGGATGGTTCAACATAAGAAAATTGATCAATGTAATATAGTACATTAACAGAATAAAGGGAAAACTCACATGATTATCTCCATTTGACAAAATTCAACACTCCTTCATGATAAAAACACTCAGTGAAATAGAAATAGAAGGAAGTTACTTCAACGTAATAAAAGCCACTAATGAGAACACACAGCAAACATTATACTCAACAGTGAAAGACTGAAAGTGTTTCTTTTAAGATCAAAAAAAAAGCAAGGATGCCCACTCTTAACACTTCTACTTAATGAATTCTGGAAGTTCTAGCCAGAGCAATTAGGCAAGAAAAAGAAATAGAAAACATCGAAATTGGAAAAGAAGTAAAATTATTTTTGTTTCCAGATGATATGATCTTATACATAAAAAACACTAAAGATTATACACGCAAAAATACTGTTAGAACTAATAAATGAATTCAGCAAAGTAGCAGGACACAAAGTCAGCATTCAAAATCAGTTGTATTTGTATACACTACAATAAATAACCTGAAAGAAAATTTTGCACATTTCATTAACAATAGCATTAAAAAGAATAAAATGTATAAGAATTCCCTTAACCTAAAAGTGAAAGACTTGTAAAATAAAAACTACAAACATTGCTGAAAGAAATTTTAAAAGGCATAAATAAATGGAAATATATCCCTTTGTTCATGGATGGGGAGACTTTATATTGTTAAGATATCAATACTACCTAAAGGAATCTACAGATTCAATTCAATTTCTATCAAATTCCCAAAGATATGTTCTGCAGAAATAGAAAAATACATTCTGAAATTCACATGGCATGTAATAACCATGACAATCTCAAAAAGGAAGAACAACACTGGAGGACTCTCTCCTAATTTCAAAACTTACTACAGTAATCAAAACAATGTGGTATTGGCATAAAACAGACATATAGGCCAGTGGAATAGAATTGACAGCCCAGAAATAAATTTCCACATATATGGGTAAATGATTTTTGACAAGGGTTCTAAGACTATTCAAAGGGGGAAGAATAGTCTTTTCAACAAATAGTGCAGGGAAAACTATATACCAGACCAATATTTTATTATTTTTAGTTATTCTAATCAGGTAATTACTCTCTAGGTGACAATTTATTTCTGTCCTAGGAACAATGAGGTAAATTAGCAATTTCCAAAGTTTTCCTCCAGTCAGTCCATTTTTTTTTTTTTTTTTTTTTTTTTTGCGTTACGCAGGCCTCTCACTGTTGTGGCCTCTCCCATTGCGGAGCAGAGGCTCCGGACGCGCAGGCTCAGCAGCCACGGCTCACGGGCCCAGCTGCTCCGCGGCCTGTGGGATCTTCCTGGACCGGGGCACGAACCCGTGTCCCCTGCATCGGCAGGCGGACTCTCAACCACTGCGCCACCAGGGAAGCCCCAGTCAGTCCATTTTAATGTCTGCTCTGGTACTGTTTACCACTTTTGTAACATGCCTCCCTGTGTCTGATGGCCAAGAGTTCCAGAAGGACAGCCACTAGGGAACTTTCCATGAATGCTGACATCCCCTGATCAATGTATAAAGGGAGTGTACACTGGAACCTGGAGGGAGGGAGTAGGGAGTTATGAATGGCTCTTACGATATGAATCCATTCAAGCATTTCCTATATTCCTAAAACTTTGTATTCATTCCTCTACATTGTACCAGAAAATTCTTTATCCTCAGTTGCATTTAGTGTAGGTTATATTTTGTCCAAGTGCCATTCGAACAACAGAGTAAAAGTTAAGCCTACTGCCCACTCTCTCAAATCAAGAATCTCTTATAACTGTATGCATATCAGTATATCCAACCTAACCAAATCATGTTATTTTCTTCCTGGTATCGAACTTAAGGAATCAATTCCTACATATATTTCTCAGATTTCTGTTGAATTATATGTTATGCATTTTTTCAATGGATAAGCTATATTGTATTTACATCTTTGGGGCATGCTAGATGTGCCTCTAATTGAGAGTCTGAAGTCCATGACTGGGTAGAGAAAGTGAGTCTTAAAAGGGACTTGGAATAATTAAGACAGGGTAGGCAGGTTTCTTCAGACAAGATAAGAGAAGCTGATTTTCTTGACAAGAGATGTTTATTAGGATATCAAGGGAAGGGATCAAGATAATCAGATTTTTTAAATCCACCCAAAAGTTTTCATTACAAAACTGAAGACGTTGATCTTTCCGAATCCCTGTCCAAACTGCACTATAATTTAGAAACATACCTGAACAGACTTTGTGTCTACATTTTGAATATTTCAGCCCTTTGGGTAGAAAAGTTAAAAAATTATTTTGGGGCCAAATGGAGAAGTTCTCTACTTCTTTGACCATGCCTGAGAGATTATAGGTTTGAATTTGCCACTTTCTTTCTAGAAACTCTTCAGAACAGCCAGAAACAGCTACCCTACACCACAGCTCTTATTTCCACCCCAATGTTCTATTGCTTCTGCCACTTGGGCTACCAAACCATGCATATAACAGGCACTCCACTACACAACAACTGTAGCAGATAATTTAAGTAACTGTATTTCCACTGAAACACACTATCAGTATCGTATTTTCCACTGGCAATAATGTTATCCCTGTTTTTAAATATAAACACATCAAATAATAAAATCCAGGATCCCATCTTTAAAATTGGTTTCATGGAACCACTTATGATAATAAAATTCTCAGTTTGTATTTGGTGAGGATGATGGTAGCCATTCTAGAAAGTTCAAGTGGAAAAGATTTAATACAGTAAAATAGATATTTTTACAAAAGTGATGAAAAGTCTAGATGTTTCAAGATTCAGGAAAACTGCCGTGGTTCTCAGATTTGCCATTAACAGTTAGGGGGTCATGAGGTTGCATGAACCATAGGAAACTTTTGGTCACAAACACCCCTGGCTCCTGATATGAGGCAGAAGGTTTCTGTGAAAACTTCTGGAAATTGTGGCAACAATTTCATGTTTGATAGCGCTCATATTTTTCTTGCTTCTACTGGAGGAATTATGATAAATTTTCCTTCTTCCAATTCTTACATTATTGTCTCTTATTTTCAGACTCTAAACCTGATCCTCTTGGTGGAGATTACGGGGAAAAAAGTTCATGGGCTTCCAGCTGGGAGAGCATAGAAAGGGAGAAAGTAGTGCTGAGAAGGTATAGTTTATCTAATTTCTGCTGTACTGTAGTTAATCATGGGGCAGATTAAGACTTGTTTATGACAGATTCTGTATGCCACCTTGAAAAACTAGGATCTTCTCCCAGCCTTAGGTTTCCAAGTAACACCTAATGTTTCTAAAATAAGGAAAAGAAAGATTAGATTTTTAAGGAAGATATCTTGAGTTATAGAATGAAAATAGACTAGAAAGATGAAATACTGGAAGCAAACAGATTGCTGAAGAGACTATTGCAATATTCCAGGGAAATGAGATGATGAAGGCTAAAGTAAATGAAGTAACTACAGGGTTTAAAAGAAGGGATGGGGCTTCCCTGGTGGTGCAGTGGTTGAGAGTCTGCCTGCCGATGCAGGGGACACGGGTTCATGCCCCGGTCCGGGAGGATCCCACATGCTGTGGAGCGGCTGGGCCCGTGAGCCATGACCACTGAGCCTGCGCATCTGGAGCCTGTGCTCCGCAACGGGAGAGGCCACAACAGTGAGAGGCCCGCGTACCGCAAAAATAAAATAAAATTAAATAAAATAAATAAAAAAAAATAAAAGAAGGGATGATTATAAGGTATTTCAACACAAAATTAACTTAAATTAGTAATTGAATAAGGGGAGCTCTTGGTTTCCCCCTTTTACTTGTACCACCTTCTGCTTTTCCAAACCTACTTCCCATTCAGTTGATTACTGTTATGACACATTTTCTTCCTATTTCTTAAATACATTCCCTATATGTATATCTATGACCACTGCCAGTATAGAATCTCTCATTATCTCTCACCAGGATGACTGAGTCAGGTCCTACAAAAAGAAACAAATGAATTACTCCACTGAACAAAACCTTTCAACAGTTTCACATGGTCTAAAGGAAAAAACTCGAAATTCCTTAGTAGAATCAGATGTACACTCGATATCTTTATCAGAACTGCACGTCCTGACCTCCTCTATTTGTAGGTATCATCTTTTCCATCCGTTAGAGGAAACTTATCCTCCTGAATTCCATATGATATTGATAAATGTCATCAATTACTTTATGGTCATAGAGGTTTGCTATATAAGAAAAATGGAACCAATCATACTGTGCCCCTGCTTGGCCTCAGAGATATATCCAGATATTGGCATATGGCTCAAGTAGACCTAATAAATGCCCCTACCTAAATTTTTTTCTAGCTGGAACTTCTGTGGAACACTCTCCTACTCTTGGGTTACAGAGATGGAATAAAATGAATACCTGTAGTCTTGATCTTGACTATCTGATAAAGCCATTCTGCATTTTGAGAAAATGAAACAAAAATACAAGAAACAGTAGACTAGAAAGAAGAAATTTCTGTCCTTGGTTTGAGCCATACTTTTGTAATTTTTTTTTTTTTTTTTTGCGGTACGCAGGCCTCTCACTGTTGTGGTCTCTCCTGTTGCGGAGCACAGGCTCCAGGCACGCAGGCTCAGCGGCCATGGCTCACAAGTCCAGCCGCTCCGCAGCATGTGGGATTTTCCTGGAGCGGGGCATGAACCCGTGTCCCCTGCATCGGCAGGCAGACTCTCAACCACTGCGCCACCAGGGAAACTCATACTTTTGTCTTTGTATTTTTCAAGGTTTGAATGAGAGCAAAGAGTCTCGTTTTTATGACTTTGAATTAAAATTCTGTATCACAGTATGGAAGAAGGAGAGAGAGAAAGAGTGAGAAAGGGAGAGAGAGAAAGGGAGAGAAGAGAAAAAAAAAACACTGATTAATACTATGCAAAAATGGCTTAGTGATTTGGATGTTTCATGTTTCCTGACTTTATGTATTTTGCCCCATTTCTGGACTGTTCTTTCTGTTCCTTATCTGGATTCCCTCTATATTTCTTTCAATAATGTCCTCAAGACCTTCCACTAATCCTTCTTGGACCTTTCTTTCCAGGCACGCTTCTGTGTGTATTTCTGTCACAATCCTTACCATATTATAATTTATCCACGTTTATATATGAAACTTCCATGTGACTGGGAGTCCTTTGAATGGAAGGACCATCTCCTACTTATTTATTTTGTACTTTCTAGGAGACTATTTCACACAAAGTTTTGCTCAATACAAGCTTGTTGAATAAATAAAGTGGGGTAATCCAGGTCCATGGGAAAATATTATTTTTCTCCTTATTGTGTCCAAGGCAAAATTTTATTATTTTCATTTATAGTGGATATCTATAAATTCTTGTTGTTATTTATCTACACATTAAATATGGAATAAAAAAATAAATGAATTATCATGAATATCCGCATCAGTGTATTAACCAAGGTATCTGGCCCACACTTTTTATCAATTTTGCCTCAACTGTTTATTTGCATATTGATATTTACAGAAAAAAGCCCTATAAGAGACTGACAACATGATATATTTACCAAGGTGAGGTCATTACAAAATGAAAGACCAAAAGCTAATTCATAGTTCCAATTAATATTATTTAATTCAATTTCATTCAGTTCAGTTAAATGTTGTTTGGTTCACATCACCTTAACAGCATGCATTGGACATCTGCTACAAGAAATGAAGTTTGTTAGGCACTATAGGAGGCACAAATATAAGACATTATCTACAAAAAAACGTTAATTTTAGTGAAACATAAAGGAAAAGAGTGTGCACTTTGGGACCTACATCTCAAAGTTCAGTTTTGAAACACCTTAATCTCCTAGATTAACATGATGTTACAACAGATTACTAATAAACTCAACCAATAGCTGGTCAGGTCTTTATGAGCTTTGAAATCATGCCTTCAATACTGCAATGCAGCATATAAACAATTAAGAAGTTTATACATATAAACAGAGTGCTGCAATTAATCTACAAACAAATTCATTTTATATCAGATTTGTGACTTTTACACCAATGTGTACTCATTTTGTGGCTGCCTCCCACTGTTTTGGCAAGGCTTTCAAATGTTTTCTTCCTCCCTCATCTTCCAGCAGGAAAGCCAACAGCTGTGGCCAAGGCAACAATTTTGGCAGTGGTAATGCCCAGATGACAACCTCTGGAGTATCTCTCTCCAGCAGTAGCAGTGACATCTGGACCACTTTCCACACTTGAGAGCATCTTGGCTCATCTCCACACATACAGCTGCAGAACCATCACAAGAGCTATCTTCAAGTAGGGACACGGCATTGTGAGAGACAACTGTTCTCTGATTAAGAGACAATTCACATTGTGTATATGTAAATGCATAATTACTGTATGTGTGTGTATTTTGTGAATAGGTTTAAGACTATAGTTTGTTTAAAAAAAGAGAGAATTAAATACACACTCCATGTCTTCAATTCACTGTAGTTATGTCTATATATTCAGGTTTACATATATGCATGTACATATACACACACATCATCATCAGAGTCAACCATTCAGACAATTTAGCATTTGAGAGCTTTTGATTATTATGGGATGAGACAACTTCCTTTATGAGTTCCTTTGGTACATAGATACTGTATATTTACTGCCAAACCATACATGGTTTGAGGAAGTAACATGTAAAGATGTAAATTACTTAAACACAGCATTACTACTGTTGAGGCAATTATAATCCTGCCACTGGGGATCCTGACAAGTATTGTTATTAACTCTAGTGTTCATTTTTTCTTTCTCTAGTTCCATCAAAATGTGAGTATTCTACTTCACAAGCTCCAATAGTCATATGTGAAGTTGTTTCTCTCTCTACTTTTGTCAAGTCATTTTTTAAATTTATTCTCAGTTTCTGTAGTTATTTCTTATAGAAATAAGTTATTATTTGTTGAATTTAGTCACTTAGAAACCTGAGGGGAAAATTACTGACACAGATTATTGGATAGTTTTGACAACCTCACCAATAGAAAATATTCCTTGAAAAGTTATTTATTTTAAATAAAATTATTAGATGACCTAGATTTTTAAGTTGATATAGGATGATGAAGATAAGCCAATATCCAAATCAAAAGGGAGAGTAGTACATGAAATTAATAAAGATTAGATGATTAGACAGAAAACCTATCTCATTGTTTTATTCAAAGTTCAGGCAATTTATAAGCATGTGCCCTTTTATTTATTTATTTATTTTAACTGTGTTTTCAAGATCTCACATTCAACCAAGTACAATTAACTCAGTACAATTAGTACTTAGTGTGCATGCAGAATTTTGTATGCTACTACCTTCTAGCTCAGGGTTTTATCAAGGCTTGCTTTGCCTGTCTTGGTCCTCAGATCTCCCTGTTAAATTTCTGGCTGGTCTGCTGGTCTATTGCTCACCCCAACTCGTGTCAAAATCACAAGCTAGCTGGGCTATTGGCCTTCCCTAATTTTCTGCCACTGAGATCTCTAAGTGTTTGACATCTCTGCAGGTCCCAGCATTTCCAGAATTCTTCCCCAAATGAAATCAGCCCCCTCCCATGATCTTTGTATCATTTTTGTGCCATGGAGCTGAAGTGAGAGGGTAAGAGCCACCTCTGACTAAAAAGTCACAGGCTCCCTTGTTTCTACTGAGATTCAATAGATTTTCTTGAATATACACTTCACATTTTGCTATATGACTTCCGTTGATTTCAGACTCTTTAAATGGCTATTTTTTAAATAATTTCATCTGATTTATCATTGCATTTTGGAAAGAGGATTTGGAGAAAGGATTAACCTTATTCAGCCATTCTGAAAGTTCCATCCTCTCTGTTTCTTCTGTTTTCCATTAGCTCATTCCTTCCTGCCTTCTTTTGGGCTCTTTGAACCTCTTCAGTGTACTTAATGTTTTCTTGAATATATCTTTGTGCATTTGTTCCAACATCTGTTCTTGGGATTGCAATGCAATATTTAACTTTTCAGTCTATTTGAAATCAACTTTTTTAGTACCTCAAGTGAAACATATAAGATTTACCACCATATAGACTTCTTTATTCTGCCCTTATAATTTACTTATATTATTTGGGACATATATAAGCATTGCATTCCATCAGACAACTTTATGGTTTTTGTTCTCAAGCATAACACATATAATAAAGAACTATAAAAGGAAAGAATAGTTTGTTATATTTTCTGTACATTTATTATTTCAGTTGCTATTTTTTCATTTCTGATATTCCAAGGTGACTTTGGTAGCAGTTCCTTTCTGTCTGAAAGAATTACTTAAGTAATTATTTGAAAGCATGTCTGCTGACCAAAAACTTCTCTAAGATTTTCTTCATTTGAGAATATCTTTATGTTGTTTTGCTCCTGAAAGATTTTTCACTGGATATGGAATTCTGGGCTTTCAAGATACTTTTCTTGTTTTCAGTTTTCAGCATTTTGACTATGATATAACTGGGAATGGATGTCTTTTTCTTTTTTTAGGTTCACTGAGTTTCTTGAATCTGTAGATTTACATTTTTCACCAAATTTTGGAAATTTTCAGCCTCTTCTTTATTTTTATTATTTTTTTTTACTGCACCTTTCTTTTTTTCTGAGATTGTGATGACATGAATGTCAAAATTTTTGGTATTATCCCAAAGGCCTCTGAAGCCCTTTTCATTTTTTTCAATCTGTTTTTCTATTTTATTCAAATTAGATAATTTCTATTAATACATCTTCAAATTCACTGACTCTTTCCTTGGTCATTTCCATTTGGTTATTGAGCCCAACCAGTAACTTTATTCCAGTTACTACATATTAAATTTAAATATTTCCATTGGCTTCCTATACCTTGAATTTCTTCAATGATATTTCTGCCTTTCCATTCATTCCAAGAGATTCACCTTATTTATTGGAATATTTTTGTAATATCTGCTTTTTAATGTCTATGTCATTAAATTCCAACATATTTGTCATCTCAACTTTGAAATCTGTTGAATGTCTTTTCCCAAGTGAGTTGAGATTTTCCATATATATATATATATATATATATATATAGACACACACACACATATTTGCTGATTAAATTCAATTTTATCCCAAGGCATTTTGAAAGCATGTTATGAGACACTAGGTCTTATTTAAATCCTATAGAGAGTATTGGTCATTTTGTTTTAGCAGGCAATCAACCCAGTTGGTTTCGCACCACCATTTTAATTCCTTTTTGAGGGGTGAAATATCAGTGTCCACAATGCTTTTCAGATCAGTCATATATATGCATTACCCAGTGTGCAGTCTCTGACCTAGGCAGCGTCTTTCTTTAAATTTAGTTCTCAACATCTATGATATCCTGCTTAGGGTAGGATCCATGAATACATAAAATAGGAGTAAGTACAGAAGTTCATAAACAAAACAAGGGGGTCACTTTCCAAAACTACTCTCTCTCCACACTTTCTCTGGCATTTTCTGGGACCCTGGGCTCCTCTTTTCAGTTCTCTGGTCAGAAAGCAATTTTTTTTCTTTTTTTAACACCATTCTGCTGTGTACTTCCCACAACTGTGGGACAAACATTGAGAAGTCAGAGAGAGAAAGAAAAACAACATGGATATGCACTGATACTCTTGGAACCACAGCTTCTTAAATTAGAAGGAAGTTTTCTCTCTTTCACAGTAGTAGGCTCTTAAATATCCCCAGGACAAATGGGAATTCTTGGTGGCTGAGACAAAAATGAATTTAAAAAAAGAAAAAGAAAAACAATGAGGCATTTCCAGCACTCTCTCCAAAAATTAAGAGAACCCATTCTAACTACCCACAGAAAAACTACAGGAGATCTGTTGGAGCATTCTCTTGCAGTGTCATTGCCCATTTCTGGCTTTCCAGCTATGTTGAATCCAGTCCTGAGAGTACTAGAAAGAAAAAATAGTAAACCCACTGCCAGTTTGATGTAACTTTGAACTCTATTCTTCTCCAATCTGCTGGCTACTATTTGCTTTTCAGAGTCCTCAAAGAGTTTCTGTAAACATTCTGTCCAGGTTTTATAGCTTCATTGAGTGAGAGAGGCAGAATATTCTTACTTTATTTCACCCAATATATTTTGCTACTGTACCCATATCTTCACCCATAACTCTAGTTGAGAATCATATATGACATTTTCACTATTGGTGTTCAAACTCTAGTCACACACACATACACACACACACACACACACACACACACACACCATCCCCAGAAATACATCTATATTGTTTAACAAGGCTTCACACAGATCTCCCTTACTCTTTTTTGCTAGAGTTTAATCTGAGGACAGTTCTGTTAATTCATAAGGAAAATAATTTGAATATAAGTAAACCCCTTGAGTATATGAATCTGGCAGAAGGAGTGATTTTTTCGCTCTTTTTTTTCACCATGCATGCCAATTTTTTCTTGTATTTGGTACCAATTTACTCATGAAAGAATAATTGTATGAATCCTTCCTGCCCATTCCCTGTAGTGGAATGCATTGCCTCTAAGTTACAACATTCCTGTCAGAAAACGTACTTTTCTGAACTATGATTGTAAAATATATGATTGTAACCTGCAACTTAAAGACCTCCATGTCACTTCCTTCTGTCTAGGTATTTGTAAAATTAATTTTTGTGGGTATTTTGAATGAGTAGCAGGAATGCTGAGTCTTCTGTGGGTCAGAGGCAATTCAGAAGACCTGGGACTTTTTTCAGCAATAAAGATCCTTTAAATAAATGACCTCATTATTTAAAGAACTTTACAGGGCAGTGACATTATCAGCAAGTAAATACTTTTAAAAATGATCTCTTAAGAAACTAGAAAAAATAACAAATGAAGCCCAAAGTTAGTGGAAGGAAGGAAATAATAAACATCAGATGTGAAATATATGAAATAGATACTAAAAAGATAATAGAAGAGCTCAGTGAAACTAAGAGCTGGTTCCCTGAGCAAAACTGATAAAACTTCAGGTAGACTCACCAAAAAAAAATGTATACGAGACAAGGCTCAAATAAGTAAAATCAGAAATGAAAGAGGAGATGTTACAACTGATATCTCAGAAATGCAAAATATCATAAGAGACTACTATGAACAATTATACATCATCAAATTGGACAACCTAGAAGAAATGGATAAATTCCTAGGAACATACAGTCATCCAAGGCTGTATCTTTTCAAGAAGATATAGAAAATCTGAATAGACCAATTTAAGGACATTGAATCAGTAATCAAAAACCTCCTAACAGGGCTTCCCTGGTGGCAGAGTGGTTGAGAGTCCGCCTGCTGATGCAGGGGACACGGGTTTGTGCCCTGGTCCGGGAAGATCCCACATGCCGCGGAGCAGCTGGGCCCGTGAGCCATGGCCACTGAGCCTGTGCATCCAGAGCCTGTGCTCCGCAACAGGAGAGGCCACAACAGTGAGAGGCCCATGTACCGCAAAAACAAACAAACAAAAACCTCCTAACAAACAAAAATCCAGGACCAAATAATTATAAACTGGAAAAAAAATTTGGTTTCCTTTGAATCCAAAATATTTATTTTTAACCATTTACTTTTAAAGAACATGACACATGCAAAATTTCTTTCCTATTGGTGTCTTCAAATTTCATCACCAAGTTACAGTACTTGCAGGACATTTGGAGATGTTTATAAACTGAATTCTTTGTGTCTCTAAATGAACACAAAAGTAATAGCCAAAACAAAAACATACTTGTTGGCAAAAAAAAAAAAAAAGTCATGTTTCATGTAGCTTTTCCTTCCTCTATTGGAAGAGAAAAATATAGAAATTTCAGGGTGGTTTGCCTCCATCTTCTAAAAAGGTGTTGAATGAATAAAAGTGGGAAATCAAGTTTATCTATAGCTCTCGTGATATTTAGCTTTTCTTGCATATATACGCATGTTCATGATCATGGACTACTTACAGTTTGCCAATAGTAGGGGATGTTGATTTTATTTACTTATCCTAAGAACCAGAGAAAGTACAATCTTTGGAGAGACTCAGACTATGAAATGTTTTAGGATAACAAATAATAAATATTTTGGATTTATAATTTAATTTGTGGCTTTTCATTTAAACTTAAAATTTACCTATAATCCATTTCTTACTTCTTGAGATATTTATATGTTTTAAGGCCTATGCTGAGTCTTATCAGAGAAATTGAGACCCGAGGCTGAGATTGCTAGTTTCTTACCTAATAATCACTCTTATGTTGTTCCTTTTATAATGGTTTCCTGAAATTTTAATTTAATTTAATTTAGTTTTTTGGCCATGCCACGTGGCTGGCAGGATCTTAATTCCTCGACCAGGAATCGAACCTGGGCCGGGCAGTGAAAGTGTGGGGTTCTAACTGCTGGACTACCAGGGAATTCCCTCCTGAAATTTTTAGAAGATGTCAATGGGTTTAGCAAAAAATTGCTGGCATTGAGCATGGCTTCTGTGAATGCTTCTAAATGTGTCTCTAATGGCAAATCCTGTCTTTTACTCTTGCTAATGGCTCCCTTCATCATTTATAAATTGTATACATGACTATTAGAGCTCCAGCAATCATCTTGTGAGCACAAAGAGAGCTCATAGATGGAAATCACAGGATAAGGACACAGAGGAGAAAGATGTGAGGAGCCTAGGTCAGTGAGGTCACTGTGAAATGACAATATGATGCTAGGGTGTTATGAAGGAGAGGGGAAAAGTCCTATTTTATTGAAGCTATTGTTATTTTGTGTCTTTGTTATTAACAGCCAAAGAAATTTCCTAGCAGATACAAGATATATAGTGCATACCAGTGGTTGTCTTTCTATAATACTTTTCTTTTTGTGAAAATGTTTTCTTCCCCTATTTCAACTGTATAATTTTAATGAGGATTGTTATCCTTCTATAAAAGTCTAGCTTTTTTCCCCATTATTGATTGGTTCAGAGTTGGCACCTGAACTAAGCTATGCAAAACATTTAATTCCTACCTCAACTGTTGATTGGTCTTGAAATAAGCATGTGTCCTAAGTTGCACCCGTTGAAGTGTTAAAGGATCTTTGAATTTAGCACTGGAGAAAGACAAAATAAAACAAAAACAACAACAACAAAAATAGCTTCTAACACCTCCCTGGTGGTGATATAATCAAAGGTAAAGCCTGGGCTCTATTTGCAGCCCTATTTCCTACCCAACAGAGGAGGTGGTCAGAGAAAATGGAGACAACCTTCAAAGGGATCAGTTTTAAAAGACTGGAAAAGAGAGGAGAGTTCTGGTCATTTTCAAGTCCTTGGTTTCAAGTTGTCCTTGGAGCTGGGCTACCCTTTTCTTTATCCCTGAGATATATGTTACAGTTCATTCTACCTTTTACCTAAACTTCTTAAAATGGAAGTGCTTATACTCTTCAACCAAAAAGTAATGATCAATCAGATTAATTTGGGTCATTCTATTGTGTACATGGGATACAAACACATACTTATCTGTTTCTCTGCATAACTTGAATTATGTCAATAAATCAGGTTGAGCAAAAAGTGATGCATTCAAATTAGCTGTTGCCAGAGAGCCTTATTCTTTAAGAAGTTTAAGGTGTTATTTATTCCCACTCACATTCTGAAGTCAATATTTCAGCCCAAGTCTTATAGTATGACTTGAATTTTTCTTTCTTTTTGAAGCCCTAAGTTTTGTTGCTTACCTTTTTTTCTCCTTCGCTTTTGTTTGCTGCCTGGTAACATATCTGCTTGATTCAGCTGAAAGGAGGGAAATGGCTAGTCATCATTCTATATCTGTTTATCTAATTAACTAGCTTTAGGCATCAACAAAGGAAGCCACACTAGGCAAGGGATAACAAATGTGATCAAGATATAGTAACAAAGTAGCTCCTTACAATGAACTTAAAGACTAATAGTTATATAAAGATAAATGCAAAGAAATCATGATGATAGGAATATTTACAATGAACAGTGGGTAGTCACTACACTACAGACAAGAGTGTAGTCAAATTTACTTTAGAACTGGGAATTTTCAGTAAAGGCTTCAAATAAGAGTCAAAATAGAATGAAGTCTTGAAAGATGAACATAGATAAGAAGTTGAAGAAAATTATTGTCTTTCTAAATAGTTTTTTGCTGTTGTTGTTTGGTTGGTTTTTGTCTGTAGGTTAGGAAAATGTTTGGCAAGTTAAGAAATAGCATTGGGTAACTAAGCAGAAGCAAGATCATGGAAGAAGTGGTATGATTTGCCAACAGTTTGGTATTTCTCCATTAGTAACGAAGAATAACTGTTGAATGGTTTCAACAAGGTCACTCTGATTACAGTGTAGCTTCATTAAGTGTATATTATGAAAACCTGAGTAAGGATAAATCAGTGGACATAAATGGAGCAAATAAATTTGAGAGACCATAAAGATATAGAATTTCTAATACTAAATAGGCAGACATGTATAGGTGATTAAAATGGCCACAAACTCTGCTTGGAGTTTCCTCTTCTTGAACCTAGGTTGGTTTGCATGAGTAGTTTGACTGAAAAAAGGTAGCAGAAATGACACTGTACCTTTTTCATACACAGGCCTCAAGAGATGGGTATCTACCACTACCCCACCCCTGGAACACCCTCTTGGAAACACTAGGTCCTAAGCCTCATTTTTTTTTTTTTTTTTTTTTTTCTGTACGCGGGCCTCTCACTGTTGTGGCCTCTCCCGTTGCGGAGCACAGGCTCCGGACGCGCAAGCTCAGCGGCCATGGCTCACGAGCCCAGCTGCTCCATGGCATGTGGGATCCTCCCGGACCGGGGCACGAACCCGCGTCCCCTGCATCGGCAGACCAATTCTCAACCACTGCGCCACCAGGGAAGCCCTAAGCCATCATTTAAGAAGTCCTAATACTCTAAGATCACCACATGTAAATGTTCCAATACACAATTCCACCTGAGCCCAGCTTTGCAGTCATCCACTCTAGGGTACCAGCCAGGTGAACGAAGCCATCCCATACCCTCTAAACAGCCCACTTCACAACTGAATAGTACCTTAGTCTATGCTACATGAACATATGTCTTAGTCCATTGGGATGCTATAATAATAATATCACAAACTAGGTGAATTATAAAGAACAAACATTTATTTCTCACGGTTCTGGAGGCTGGAAGTCCAAGATCAAGTCACCAGTATATTTGTGTCTGCTGAGAGCTCACTTCCTAGCCAGGCATCTTTCTGCTATAAACTCACATGATGGAAGGTGAAGGGGTCCCCAGGACCCTCTAATTCCATTCAATAGCCATGGCTCACGGGCCCAGCCGCTCCGCGGCATGTGTGATCTTCCTGGACCGGGGCGCGAACCCGCGTCCCCTACATCGGCAGGCGGACTCTCAACCACTGCGCCACCGGGGAAGCTCGAGAGAATGTTTTTAAAGAAGTTAATGACAGGAATGGGAGATTAGGTGAGGTGGTGGTAGAAGGTTTTCCTTGAAGTAGGAAGAGTTCGGTAGTGAGAATTGCTAAAGTTAAGTCAATTGAGATGTAGACTACAAAAAATTTATTACATTTGACAGTGTTTTACATGACCAAAGCCATTGCATGTTTTGTCTGTTTCCTCTCCCTACACCCACTCAGTCTATGTTTCACTCCTTGGTACCGCTCAATCCTACTTGAATTCAATTTTTATTTCATGTATCCATGGCCCCCTCTGCCAATTGTGAAAGAACTGGAATACCCCATGAAGGTCTTTCTTGAATCCCTGACAGCACAGAATTCAGCAACATTTCCTAGACTAAAGTGCAGAATCTCAGAGCAGCACCACTGAAATGCCAAAGTTGCATCACAGATAATCCTGATTTGGTTACAACCGTATACATGACAAATGAAAGAAACACCATCTCTCTTCCCTCCAAGGGGTCCAGGTATACAGCTTCCTTGGGTATCGTCTTTCCCAGAATGCCAGGCTTAGGTGCCATTTCTCCTCATATCACATCTTGCTAATTCTGCTTTCCTTTCTCCCTCTTCCCCTCTAGCCTGTAGGTGTTCTGGCCTCGTGAATAAGATTTAGACTTTTGAAATATATGAGGTATAGCCACCTCCCACAATAGTATATGTATGTATATATCTATTAGGTATGTATATATTGTATATTACATATTTATAATAATACTATTATTTTCATATATTTTTTTCAGAATTGTCTAACAGTAAGTTGCTTATATAATGATACCTTACCTCTAAAAACTTCAGTTTGTATTTCCTAGGATTAGCACTCTTTAAATAACTTATGTAACAACTTTTGTAAGTCTCCAAACCATGATACCACCAAATACAACACATTTTAATGAAACAAAAATATCACATACAAAAATAATATACCAAATATTTTTGTGAAAAAATAGTTTTTACTGACTGAAACAAACACTTATATCTCTATACCATACTGTATAAACCAAAATAATTGCTCTGTTGTTTAAAATAGATTAATAAAAAATATTTGATCGAAAAAAGCTTCCTCCTTCAATTTTAACATCGGCAGAACATTGAATAGTCACAATAAGAAGCTACAAATTCAAAACGAAATTGTGAGAAAGGTGTTTAATAGAATGAAACAATTTTGTACAGCATTGCAAGCAACATTTATTAATGAAACATATTAGAATATTTGCAGTGCAATTTATAAATGTAAATGTGCAGCATACTCTAGTCAAAAATGTGTAACAGCTGTGGCTTTGCGAAGTGAGTTGGTACCTTCCATAGTATAAAATATAGAAAAATACAGATGACTGATTTGAATCAACGTGGTTTCCCGTGGCATGTCACTGTGGGAATCTTAATGATCTTCTACCTGGATTGTTTGTCTGACTCCCATTTTCGCTGAAGATAATTTGAGACTAATTACTAGCCATGTCAATGGCAATTCACCTTCAATGCTCAACTATATTTTTTCTTTTAAGAAACTTTTTCGTGGCTAATGACAATGAAAGTAAGATTTCAGACTGTTTTCTGGTTTCTGTGTTCCCAAGAGTGTTTTTCTTCCCCTTGAAACACCGAGAATCATTTAATCATAAACAAAAGTTTAGATTTTATTTGTATTTAGAATAGATGCTAAGGATGAAAGCAGAAGGTTACTGTGGCAGAGGTGTACAAGGCAAGAACTCAGCCCTAACCATTATTTATTTTATTAGATGAACTTAAAGCAGTACAGAGGCAAGTGTAGTGAGTGCTAGATAAATATTCACTATTGTGTTATCTTGCTTTTTCTTCTATCGTATTTCAGCCATCTTGAAGAGTAACATGCATGATAACCTCCTAAGTGCAAACTGTATAATGTATTCTAACTTCAACCTTCAAGTTAACACTGAAGTCTTAGGCAACAAAAATTAATAAATTATGGTCTTATAAACATTTATTTAAAAGTTTTGAGGCCATATATAATCAGGTGATCACAAAATAAATGGAGAATTTACATTTGTATCGTTTATCTGTAAGAAAACTCTATTGTATTAGTTTGGGCACACGATCAAAAATAGACATTACCTTTTACTAAAGATATCATTTCTTATTTTGATGATCTGCATTTAAGGATGGTAAGTATTATTAGTTTTCACAAAATTCCCAAGGGAATTGAGGAATGCTTGAATTGTGATTTATTTTTTACTTTGCCTTTTATCATTTTATAATTTGTCTTCTATATGAGGTAATTAGACTGAAGAATAATGTAAGGGAAAGAGTCTTGATTTTAGAATTAAACATAATTACATTGTAACCCCTGACAACTAAACTGCTTCTTAGCTGTGTGTTCTCTGGAAATTTATATATCATTTGTTTTCCCCTCAGGGAATATTATGTATTTAATACCAGGCAAAATAAAAATGGCTCCCATTCAAAACAAAAAAAAAATTGAAACTTTAAACTTTGTAACTTATGTGAGAGAGATTTCTGAAGTCGCTACAGTGGAAATACAGAGAAAAAAACTGGAATTGATTAATTTACAGCAGATGCAAGATTTTGACATGATTTTGATAATTCTCATTATGAGATAATTGATATCTATACTGTATACACACTTTGTAGGTTTAACAATGTTCTCATTTAAAATAATCTCCTTAAATTTTAATGTTCATTTGATTATTGATTCCCAAGACACGGTATAGTACTAAACAAGTATAACGATTAAAATGGGACTAAACTTCCTTCAGGAGAGCAACTTTCTTTCAGTATATTTTGAATATCTGATTACATTACCTGGAGACAAAATGTGGTTCAGATAAATATATTTATTTTAATAAAATAGGGACCCTATGTATACCACAAAATATGGTATGTTAGAATATTTTATGAAATAGCATTAGGCTCATGGAAAGCCACTGATACCTAAAAAATTGGGTTTAATAACTAGAAAAATCAATCTCTTTTATGATGGATGTTCACTAAACTTTTTGTGGTAATCATCTCATGTTGTATGTAAGTCAGATCATTATGCTGTACACCTTAAACTTATACAGAGCTGTATTTCAATTATATCTCAATAAAAATGGAAGGAAAAATTATATGTAAAGAAAAATTAAAACAAATATTTTAAAAGAAAAAAAAATAAAGCAACTTATTCTATAGTTATTGACTGTTGCCATGAGTTTAGTGAAGAAAAAATACAGATAGAATAATTGAAGTATATGTACAATGAAACTTGACCTTTATGGAATACAAATATTTGATATATAACTCATCAGTAAAACATGAGAATATTCTTGGATAGAAAAATTATAGGCTGGAACCCAAAGGCCAGTGTCCCATGTAAACTGATAAATTAAAGATGCTACATAATTTTTTGTTTTTTATCAAATACAATACTTAAATATGCTTTCCCTGTGGCATGCTAAAGTGTAAGAAAAAAACCCAGCAATTATTCTATACATCTATTTTTTCAAAGGTGCAGTTTTCTACTATTTTTGCAACAAAGCATGGAATCTATCTAAAACGACCATGGTCTTGTCAAAAATATTTAAGAAGCAAATTTGAACGGGTTGTCAATGTACACAGTTGGGATATTTAAAAAAAATAATAAATGCAGTGTATTGAAACATATCAAATACTTTTAAATCCATGAGCTTATTATTGATATTAAAAAACAACAGCAACAAAAATCTGGTTGATCACCTTTGGAAGAAAATAGGTAACAAACTCATCACTTTGAAAATTACTACCAAAAAAAAAAAAGGAGGAGAAAGAAGGACGTGGGCAGAGGAGAACATACATTTTCTAGATTTTTGTACAAGAACTGTTCTTTAAATTAGCTTAAAAAATTGATAATAAAAGTGATGAATACACCACCTATGAATTAGTTTTTCTACCAACCAAATGGATGAAATCTGATCAGGCCTCTAGACCTAACTATTAATTTACAAGAAATAAAGAAGCAGAAAAATGTGTTAAATGACATCATGGGGATACAACTGGCAAAATCTAGAGTATGGGAGACAGGGCAAATATTCTGTTTTTTGGTTTTTGGGTTTTTTTTTAAGCACAATAATAACAGCTTTTAAAAGCAAAGGGCAAAGAGAGATGAGTAAGATTTAAAGGGAGATAACAAACTAATAAGCAAATCACAAAATATAAAAGTTATTTGTGGGCTTCCCTGGTGGAGCAGTAGTTGAGAGTCCGCCTGCCAATGCAGGGGACGTGGGTTCGTGCCCCGGTCCGGGAAGATCCCACATGCCGCCAGAAGTTATTTGTGTCCTGAATAAAACCCTATTTAAGAATGATAAGACAATTGGTACAATGTGAATACTACATAGATATTTGAGGATATTAAAGAATCATTACAAATTTTTAGGGGTAAAATGATATTTGAATATGTTTTCAAAAAACTTTAAAGTTGTTACCCTTTAGTTATATAATGAAATGTTTACAGATAAAATGATAGGTTATCTGCAATTTAATTCAACATTATTTTGTAGAAGTCAGTGGGGTGATAGATCAAAATGAAGTTGGTTGGGAAATTGATCATTGTTGTACCTTGATGATGGGTACATGCAGATTCATCATATTATAATAATTTTTTCTCATTATTCTTGTATAGCTTGGAAATTGTCTATAATAAAATTCTAAGAAATAAGAACACTTGGATCCTTAGATAGAGAGGAGTCTGAGGAAAACGTGATCTGTGGAGAATTAAACTACTTCTGCCCTGTGAGCATCTGTAGACTCAGGATGCTGAGCCTCAGATCGGGCCAGGAGACCAGGCCTCAGGTTACATGAGTGAAGAACTGGAAATGAGAACCCCACATAAACTGTAACCCCCAATAAAAAGATGAACTGGAAAAAGTATACAACTACTAGAAAAAACATGGCAACAAGGAAATTAAATTCCTCTGTTTTGCTCTAAGTGAGGATAGATGGACAATCTAAAGACACCGAAAGTGAAGCCAACAGACAAACCCAGATGGTATCATATTCTACAGGATAACTTCCACTAGTCAGTGGTTAAAAAAATATCTACTGGGATAACTATTACATATTAAACTTTAAAGGGGAAGAAAATCATTAGGTTTGTCAGAATTGTTAGGTTGGGTTTGTACAAATCAAATATAAAAATAAATTATTAAAATAATTGGGGAAATATGATTATAGGTTGTGAATTAGAAGACACTAAGGAATTATTTTTAATTTTTAAGTACGCTAATAGCACTTGTCTTTGTAAGAACATGTTCGTACTTTTAAAGATGCATATTGAAGTAGGTAGTGCTGAAACATTATAACATTTGAAGTATGCTTTACAGATGTGTTACTTAAAGTGTGGTCTCTAGACCAGCAGCATTAGACTCACCTGAGACTTATGAGACATGTAGAATCTCAGTCACCACCACAGACCTATTGAATCAGAATTCACATTCTAAGAAGATTCCCAAGTGATTTTTATAGACATTAAAATTTTATAAACTTTGATTGTAAAAACTGCAACAAAGAAAAAAAAATGAAGATAGATGAAGACAAGGTGGCAGAATTTTCGTTGTGTTAAATTTGTCAAGGACACAAGATTAACCGTACCATTATTCTTACTCTTGTATGCTTTGGATATTTTTATTATTAAATCTAAAAATATAAAAAGAGATAGCACAAAATTCAAAGTCCAACAGACTAATTTGCATAATTTCATCTATACCTATTCCTGCTCTGTCTCTAAAACTGTATAATTTTAAAACTCAGTTCTACTATGTTGACGTTAAATAGAGATGTTGCTACTACTTAAACTACAGGGTGTACTGGAAGGTAGAAAATTCTGATAAATAAAGTTAATTTTCCCCGAAACTCATGATAAACTAGAAAACTCTGTCATGAAATTACTAAAATGTTCAGCATTAAATTATGAACACAAGTTCTGGTTTATGATAACGTAATTATATTAAAGCATAACTATAAAAATGGACTATTTTTATTATACATCTTGGCAAGAATCAATATTAAATTATACTGTATTTGGTGATTATAGGATCAAAGTTGTAGTAATCAGAAAACAGGAAGAGCTAACATTAAATTATATGATTCTTAAAATGGTCAGAAAGTAATAATCAAATTGTATTTTTGTGTATAGAGATAACTGTGAGGGAAATTATTTTCCGTATTATACCAGAGTAGAAAAAATCATTGCACATGTAAGTTTGAAAAGCTGTAGAGATGTAACACAAAGTTAAATTGAAAGCCAAGAAAATGACAATTTCCATGCATATAGCATATAAAAATTACAGTTTGAAGCAACAGGGCTATAAAATAACTACAGCATCTTCAGCCAATTCATGTGCGAACTAGTATGACCAACATCATTCTTACGCCTATTCAAATCCACAACAAAATGAGAGAAAAAAACAGAAGACAAAATCATTTTGCATTGTACATCTGTAAATGCACTTTCTGGGTAATATTCTAAACTTATTTTCATGTTTCTTTGTGTTTGAAAGTACTGTTTTGTTCAGTAATATATATTTTTAATTATAAAGGTAAAGTCAATAATCCCCCAGGAAGATTTCCACCTTTCTTTCCAAGGAACATAATGGACATATTTACAGAAAGCTATCACTAAACTCTATATTCATGGAATTAATAGATCAAATCAGACCCAAGAGTATTAATCAAATTTAGATGAGTGTTTGTTTTTATTTTTTACTGTAAGGACACCTCACACTTTATTAAAACTCAAGGAGCTTTAGTTTGTGTGGGTTATATTTATCAGTAATTTGTATATTGTAAGTTAAAAGAGTAATTTTTAAAAATTGATTTTAAAATAACAGTAAGAAGCCCATTACATATGAGTCATATTTTTAAGAATAAGAGCTGTATTTTCAAGAAGAAAAATATCAAGGAGAAAAGTGGCATTATTTTACATTTCTATAAATATCTTTAATATCTGGCTCAGTAGAAGATAGCTGGATTCTCATATCTATTTCTATATCCAATCCATGTGATATTACAAGACATTCTCCATAGTGGTTATGCAGGTTGTTCTGCATCTTCAGCACTGCATAATTTCCATATTTTTCTGGTTACTGGTTCTAGGTGATTTGCAGTGGTAATTCATTATAATTTAAATTGTCATTTCTATAATGAGTAATGGATTGAACACCCATTTTGTATGTGTAAATAAGCATTTGTGTATCCACTTTGGGAAATGTCTGTTGAAGTCTTTGCCGATTTTTCTGTTAGGTTGTCTATCTTTTCCTTACAAGTTTGCAAGAGTACTTTGCATATTTCTTTATCAGATATATGTTGCTGGAATAACTTCTACCACTCTGTTCATCCTCTCTTAACGGACATTAGATGAATAACAATTGTTAATTCTAATGTAGATCAATTTATTGATTTTTTAAATATTTAGCACATATGTCTATTTTTAGAAATTTTTGCTTCCTTGAAAGTCATGAAGATGTCTCTGGTCGTCTACTAAGAGCCTCATTGCTTAAATTCTTATTTAAATATGTGACCTATATGGAATTTGCTTTTGTTTGTGGAGTGAGAAAGGGATTTGATACATTTGTTTTCCATGTGGAAAACCACTGACACAGCCCCATTTACTGAAAAAACCATTCTTTTCCCACCATATTTTAAAGTTACTTTTTTCATAAAATATGTTGATATATGTGTTAGGTCCATTTCTGGACTCTATTTTCTCTTCTGTTGGTTGTTGTATCTCTTTGCACCAGTATCAGACTCCACTAATTACTGTAGCTATATAATGAAACTTGGTATCAGGTAAGTCTCCAACTATTTGCTTCTTTTTCCAGATTGTCTTAGCTATTCTTGCCCATTTGCATTTCTGTATATTTTTTTAACATTTATTGTGGTAAAATACACATAACAAAATTTATCATCTTAACCATTTTTAAGTTTACAGCTTAGTGGTATCATCATATTGATCCAATCATCACTGCCAACCATCTCCAAACTCCTTTCGTCTAACAAAACTGAAACTCTATACCCAGAAACAATAACTCTTTATTCTCTCCTCCTCCAAGACCTTGGAAAAAACTATTCCACTTTCTGTGTTATGATTTTGACTACTCAAAGTAATTCATATAAGTGGAATCCTACAGTATTTTTCTTTTTGTGACAGGCTTATTTCACTTAGCATAAAGTTCTCAAGGTTCATCCATGTTTTACCACATGTCAGAATGTCCTTCCTTTTTAAGGCTGATTAATATTCCATTGTATGTACATGCCACATTTTGCTCACCATTTATCCGTCAGTGGACACGGGTTGCGTCAACATTTTAGCTATTGCGAATAACATTGCTATGAACATGGCTGTACAGATATCTCTTTGAGAACCTGCTTTCAATTCTTTGGCTTATACACCCAGGAGTATAATTGCTGGATTATACGATACTTCTGGATTTGATTTTTTTTTTGAGGAATCACCATACTGTTTTGCACGAAGCTGTATATTTTACATTCCCAACAACAGTACGCAAGGATTTCAATTTCTCCATATCCTCACTAACCCTTGTTATTCTCTGTTTAGTTGTTGTTGTTGTTGTTAATAGTAGTCATCCTAATGAGTACTAGTTGGTGCTGGGTACATTTGCTTTGCATTCCCAAACGATTAGAGATGTTGAGCATCTTTTCATGTGCTCTTGACCCTTCATATATCGTCTTTGGAGAAATGTCTATTTAAGACAAGCCATCCTCCTTTTTTTTAATTGGGTCATTTGTTTTGGTGTTGGCTCCCACAAACTGTATTCAAGTTGCTCCTGGAATACATGCACAGATGCTTGCCACAGGACTCAGAGATGGGAGTCAGGTACTCATTGTTGAGCAAAGAGCTTAAATTGACCAAAATTAACTGTAATTTACCATCCAAGGTAAATTCTTTCCCCTGGAATTTGCCAGCCTTCAGTCTATTCTAGAGTTCCAAAATAGTTACATTAGATGGATTCTGCCACTGAATCTGCTACCTATGTGGGGGAGACAGATTCCTGGTGCCTCCCCAAGTATAAGTTTGTTTGTTTGCAAATACTGTTACTATCTTTTGTAGATGATCAATGCTATTCTTTCTTTAAAGGTTTTATATTATTGATGAGTCTGTAATTTCCCTTTCTTTTATTCTTGTCAGGCTTTAGAATCAATAATTTTCTTGCCTCTTATAAAGACTTTGGAACTGTTTCTAATTTTTCCATTCCTTGGAACTGTTTGTAAAATATTTGTAAATATTTAGAATAATTCACAATTAAAGCCACCCAGGCTTTGGGATATTCATTGTGAGAACAGTTTTACTAATGAGTTCAATGACTTTAGTAAATTTCTGCTTATCCGATTTTCTATTTCATCTTGAGTCAGCTTTCTTAAGTTGTGTCTTTTTTTGACAATTTTGTCCATTTCATTCAAGATGTCAAAATTAATGCCTCAAAAACTGTTCATAATAACTTCTTGTTATGTTTTGATATTCATAACATCTGTATTGATGTTCTCTTTTTTATTCCCGATATCAGTAACTTCAATTTATGTTCTCTCCCTTCCCTTCCCTTCCCTTCTCTTTTTCTCCCACTCCTCTAGCTATTCCAGACTGAAACTAACTTACATTCAATCTTCAGCACCTCTTGCTTTTGTCTTAACCACTTCAGTTGCAACTGGCAGGATCCTCTTCCCCCCATGCTTTCTCAAAAGTAAACCAGCCCTATGTCTCATTTTTCCTTGCAGATTCTTGTCCCTTCTTGATATGTATACTACTTGGTTGCCTTGAAGTTTCAACTCTCTGAAGGGTTAAAGAAGAGTTGCTATTTTGTATTTTATCTGACTTTTTCTCATTGTCATTCTAGGACAACATATTTGAAACTTTCTATTTCCTAACTAAGCAGAAGGACAACTCTAATAGTGTATATTATTAATTTTTATTTTTTGAAAATTATTTTGAGAGATATTGAAGACCCCATTGGGAAAGATTAAACGGAATTTGAGACTCATCAGTCTAGGAAAATACAGCTGTAAAAATTTTATGTATTCATATAACTTTTCTCCCTTACTTCTAAATATTTTCAATCCAAAAGGCATACTAAAAATATGTTTTTCTATACTTATTTCATTGCCTTTCTACATATTTCTAGTTAAATAATATATGTCACAAATAATATATGTGACAAAGAGTCAGATGATTTACAAACCACTAGATCAATCATGTTTCAACAGTACATTAATTTATTCAAGAACAAATAATTTATGCCTGTGTTTTTTTATGTGTGGCAATGTTCTAGACCCTAGAGACTGACAAGGTGCCTAATTTTACAGAATATCTATTCTTTCTTTGGGAGTTAGAAAGCAAAAAAATATACAAATGGAAGAGCAAGATAATTTCAAGCAAAAGTAAGCACTATCCAAAACAAACAAACAAACAAAAAACTACTCAATGACATAATGAAGATGAATGGAGTAAGGACATTCTAATCTGGATGTAGTAAGTGGTAACAGAGTATCTTATTAAAAGTTTCTTTTTTAGCAGAAACCTGAATGATCTGAAGGAACCATCTGAAATATTAAAATAAAAAGTCTGTGGAAGAGCTGAGAAACACAGAAAGGCAGTCAGGTCGGCTGGAAAGTGATGATTGTGATACTATCTTTGGTCCATATTAGAAACTGTTATTCAAGTGGGCTATTATAGCAGATTACTTTCCTACTGTAAAACTTTACCAAGCGGCAGCCTTATATGGGTGAAAAAAAAGGATTATATAGGAAGAGGAAACCTTGTGCTCAGTAACATTACAGTTGAGAGCATTCACATCAGTTGGAATATCTGGATCTCATCACTGTTTTTTAGGATGCAATTTCTTTGTAGTAAGATAGTGGTGACAATGTAATCAAAGGATGAACAATGTCTGGACTCATGCATACCTGTCCAATGTCCCCAGTTGTCTTAATTTTTAAAAGCTTAATTTGATATTGGTTTCCGGGTGATCACAGTGTTAGACAGAACATGCACAATTTACACCCTCTTCAAGAGTTTAATGAAAACCAGTACAATTCTTGCCTGAATCTTCTTTAAAAGACCAAAAGACTTATCACTTCAACAGCCCAGTTAGAGAACTATACCAGATGGAATCCACCTTCATATTTTCTTTGCAAGAATACAGGAAGTGATGGTGGAAATGCCATTTTCTTCCTTTGGGGGAAAAATATCAATAATACTTACTTAAAATTTTATACTGCAATGACATTTTTAAATGAATATGCAATTAATCATAAACTATTTCTATAACATTTATTTATAAAACCCTAAATAATAACTTATTTTAATAATGTACATATTTGTCTGATTGTTCACTAGTGATATACTGCTCAGTGTAAGGTGAGAACCACAGATATTATCTTCTGGGAAAAAAACCCTTTAAGCCCTAACAGATTCAGTTTATAAATTTCCTCTCTAATAAATGAGGAATAAAATAATTTACAATAAATTAATTATTTCCTCTTCTGAAGGTACTAATACCACAAATTCAGTCAGAAGGTGGATCAAGTTTTTCGTACATTTCTCTCATTTCACATTTTTTAAATAAATGAGACTATATTTTGTCTAATGACTACCAGAAAAAACTATCTAGAAACTGTGACTTCATTATATGTAAGACAGTATTTTAGGAGATATAGATGTATATTTAGATGGAGATATAAATACATAGCATATAACGCAATATTTAATAAGACACAGGAAATGTGCGATAGCTCCAGAGTGGTACACCCTATGTTCTGAGCTGCTCCGAAATGCAGTTCCTTTTTTTTTTTTTAACATCTTTATTGGAGTATAATTGCTTTACAATGGTGTGTTAGTTTCTGCTTTATAACAAAGTGAATCAGTTATACATATACACATGTTCCCATCACTTTCTTCTTGCATCTCCCTCCCTCCCACCCTCCCTATCCCACCCCTCTAGGTGGTCACAAAGCACCGAGCTGATCTCCCTGTGCTATGCGGCTGCTTCCCACTAGCTATCTGTTCTAATGGGAGTTCTCTTGGCACAAAGGGCATTATTTTCTGTAATGAGATTAGAAGAAAGGATTTGCTAATAATTGCTTCTATAGCAACTAAAAATCTTGGAATCCCACCTTTCAGCATTTTGAAAATCTTAAAGGGGATGTTGTCAGTAACAAAAAAAATTGAAGACTGATAATATATTTAAATTAATCATTCTTTAAATTCATCTGCCCGTTCGCCTTTTAAATTGATTCATGCGTCTCAGAAAATAAAATATGCTAATCTATATATCATTTTTCCACTGTGTAGAGTAACTATATCTAAAAACAAAAATACTATAATTTTACTTTCCTTTACTATATTCCTCCACAACTTGTGTTGTACTTTCATATTTTCTTTTCATTCTGCTAGTGAGATATATACATATATGTATATATATACATAATATTTAGATTTTAGATATTTGCAATATGCAGGACAATCCATAAAATGGATAAATGCTTAATTTTAATACCATTGAATACAATTTTCATAATTTTATACTTTAATTATTTTTGGAAGCACAAACCAGAAAGGATAAAGCAAGTTTGAAATGAAAAAAGATAACCAAGCTGGTAATTTTCATTTCAGACTTTATATTTGGACTACTCAATGGGACAGATTATATTATAATAACAAAATTTTGCTTTTGCAAGGAGGTTAATCTTTGCTTCTGCATTGCCTCATCTCTTAATCCCATCCAGTTTATATTTCATCTCAGAAACTATATTTTTCATCTCTAGGAACTCAATTTGGGTTATTTTTATATCCTCTATATGTCTATTTAAGATGTTGATGCTTTCCTTTAACCTTTTTGAACCTATGAAAATTAGTTATAATAACTGTTTGAATGTCTTTGTTTACTGATTGTACCATTTTTCATTCTGTTTTCATTAATTAACTTTTCTCCTTGTTATGGGTTATATTTTCTTTCGTCTTTGCATCCCTGGTAATTCTAGATTGCATGTCAGATATTGTGAATTTTACTTTACTGGTTGCAGGGCATTTTTGTATTTTTTTTAATATTTGTAACTTTGCTCCAAGAGGTAGTTAAGAAATAGTTTGAGCATTTTGAGGCTTCCTTATAAGCCTTATTAGGCTGTAACTAAACAATTTGGTCCCACTACAAAGGCTATACCCATTGAATACTCTGTGTATTGAATACTCTAGTTGATGCTGCATGTATTAAATTATATCAAAACATATTTGTATAATCTTAAAGCAATAAATGCAATAAATGCAACACATAAAAATATAAAATAATTTTAAAATTAACTTTTATTAAATAAAACAAAAATGTTTTCTTCTAGTAATTGTAGTATTTTAACATATTTAAATACTGCATCCCTATGAAATTCATTTTGTTAATAAATATGAAAAGAGAATCCACCTTTATTTTTTACAGGTGACCAGGGACTTGTTCAAACACCAATATTTAACTGTATTACCCAAAACATTATGCCACTGGTTTTTATGGGCTATCATTATAATTAACAGCTTTATACAACTGTTGTCTTGTGCTGTTGTTCAGTGTCTAAAATTATTGTTTAATATATATATATATTTTTTACTTTTAGCAGTTTAAACCAGGAGAGTAAATCCAGTTCCTATTACTCCATCCTGTCCAGAAGCACAGGTTTTAAGTGAAATTTAATACCAAAGAAACAGTTCCAAATTTTACAATGGATCTATCACTGGTTGTTAGCATATCTTCCCACACCCAAGACACCAACATAACTTCTACTCACTGCTAAAGCTTTATGATGAGCAAAACTTCCACCACTGTGCTTCCTTAGCATGTGAGTATATTTTTAATTTACTGGTTATATATATTCTCTAATTATCCATTATTTTGTCCTCCTTTTTGATTAGATATTGATATCCACATTTTTTTTTCTAATAGCTCACAGAAATTTCTCTCATTAACAACACCAATAGAAATAACAATAAAAATAGCCTTGGGGGACCAAATTTATATCACATTACCAAATTTTTATTTTGCTCCCATAAAATTTCTGCAAAATACAACCACTATCTATCATCAGTATCATTAGAACAAAAACAAGGCATTCTAATCTCAAAAGCAAAATATTTTATTTAACTTAATAAATTTCACATTATAAAAATTTTCTTATAACATCATCCTTAATTCCTCAGTATTCACTAATATTGGGGGATTTTTCTTTCAGTTATTTGAGACTAAGGATGATTTTATTCATCTCTACAGCCTGGTACATATATGTACAATGTTTGTCAAAAGGTGGATATTCAAAAAAGTTCTTGACTAAATTATGGTAATTCATGTCATCAGTTCTGCAGTTCTTAAAACTTTAAATTACTTGTCAATTCTAAGAGAAAGTCAGATAATTTTTAGAAGAATTTTCAAACCATGCTAAAGTGTCAACCTTCACTTCCTTGTCTGAGGGAAACAGGATAGAAATAGATGGTTTTAAAGTTCTCCAAGCTCCTGTGTCCTTTATACATCCACAATTTTAATCCTTATCATTTTCAAGATTTGCTAAATTATTTGAGGTGATCCATTCTCTTATTAAAGTTACATATTTTATGTCACATACTGAGCATATTAACAAATAACTTACTGATAAATGACAATGCCCAAATCAGGTTAATCTGATTTCCATGAAATGAGCTATAACTTCAAGAATATTAATTCATCTAATAAGGGTGATGATTTACATAATGTTACCTAAAATATTTCTCTTGATTATTTAAGAGAGTTTTCCTAGGGGAAAATAGCTGGGAAGTCAATAGAAAAGAAAAAAACATACAAGCATGATTAATTTAATTCCAGTCTAAAGGACCCATATATAATGTATTTGAGAAAACCAAGTCACTATCATAGATTCAGATAAATGGCTGTATATATGAGATATTTTTAATGTAACCCAAATTATAAGAAATAGTTTTTTGGTATAGAAGCAACCACTCTTTTACCTAAAGGAAAATATAAAATCTGAGTTCATTGAAAATTTGCCTCATTGCCCTCTGTTAGTTTGTGCCTGCCCCATCCATAGGGGCCCAGTTAAGAACTATTCTATCATCCATACATCAGAAGAGAATGTCTGTGTTCTACGTTGATAGTCAGTCTAAACAAATATTTATACAGTTGAGATCAGAGATATAAAATGTCAGTTTCAAATCCACCCATGATGGCACATATACCAGACAGATGACAAAGGTTATAAAGGCCTGTGAAATACTTGAATCATATTTTGCAACCCTTGAAAGAATTCAAGTTGGAGATTAGCAGAAACCAGGCTCAGTTCTGTCCATAATCCCCTTTATCTGTCTTCTAGCCAACAAAATGAAAACCTGAAGCCAAGCTGACAAATAGAGTGTGAAGGGCCTTCTACTGCATTTAAGAAAAAAACTGAGACTCGTTATAGGTAGAAATTATCTTCTCTATTACTATTATTGTTGATGTTGTTGTTATTCATAGAAATAATGAAAAAAAAACCCTAAATAACATTATTCTGCTGGATTCTTTACTATATGTAACAAAATAAATTAACTCGCTTCATATTACACTGGGCATATAACATGAAAACATGTGCAGAGAATAGAAATCAGTATCTGTAAAGACAAATGGCCCTGTGATACAGAAATCTATTATTTTAAGTCCACACAATTAGATCTATTAAGGTGTAAGAGTGTTTCAGTACAGTCCTGCTAAAAGTAAAGCTTAAAAGCAAATTGAAAAAAAAAAGGAAAACTGATGCCAGTTAGATTCAAAATATAAGATTATGCTATGTATATGGGACAAGATAGAACTCTGAATGAGGTCACATGTAGGAAAAGCAATATTAGTGACAAATCAAATAATGTCCTTATTGAGCATAGACATTCCAAGAAGGGTGAAGATTACTGTATATTAGATGTAAGGCTCATAATATTCAAGTTAGTTGTAAAAGAAACAAGGTAAATGCTTTCAGTCAATAGGATAGGCTGAACTGATATTGAGAATCCTTTCTTCCAATCTTCCAGTTTGTTATACTTGTGTTTTCTTTTATATGTTGCTTTTACATGTAGCAACACATAAAAAGCAAATGAACAAGCAATAAATGAACAAGCTTACAAAAAAGGGAGGAGATCCCCAGTCTCAGAATTTAAGGGGAAAAAACAAATTCAACATTAGAGTAGTGAGGAGAAGTTGAAACCAAGAAATTCAAGGGGGCCCTGGAAATAATAAGCCTTGTTTTTGAGGGCTGGCTTTAAATATCTGTTGTCTTATCAGAAAACAGGTAGATGCTGGAAAACAATAGAATAATATCTTCGAAGTACTGAGGACATATACCTATCCAAATTAAAATTCTATACTTCATTTCAAAAAACTACTCAAGAACAAGAAGTAAAGAAATTTTCATTCATAGACAAAGAGGAATTACCACACACAAACTAACAACAACAAAAAATGACTAAAGCAGTAGCAGCAGCTATTGGAATTGTCTGGAGGCATTAAAAAATATTCTGATGGCTGAAGCCAATACGTGGAGTTTTTGTTTTTTTTTTAACCAAAGTGATCTAGGCGGTGTTTCAATAATGGGAGCTTTAAAAACTTCTCACATAATTCTCATATGTTTTAGGCAAGATTGGAGACCATTGTACAAAGAATGTTCTTCAGTAAGAAAGAAAATAAGCATAAAAAGAAGTAGGAGGGTGCACTGAACAGTGACCAGCAAAGAAATTTGTAATGTTGGAATGAATTTGAATAACGGTTGAGTGTACAAAATAATAGCCAATGGGGGCATGTACAAAGTAAAACTAAAACACTGGATAATATACTGAAATACTGGAGATCAGATTTAAAATTTGAGGGGTCCATGAACCAGTTAGGAGGAAGATGAGATAATTAGTTTTAGACTTTTTAAAGTTAGAAATATATGTCCAAGTTTTCAGAAACCACTAAAAACGAATACTTCATATATGATTCATAAAAAGGTAGACCATAAAAAGAGAATGAAAAATATGTTTAAATGAGGTTAGTACAGGAAGGGATAAAACATGGAAAAATAAAGGAGAAATAGATCAATAATCACAATACATTTGATCACAGAGAAAACAAAAATAAATTTAAAAAATCCAGTTTATGCTGCTTACAAAAGACATATATAAACTATTTTTAAGATGCAGTGCCATACTTCACTCGAAATAATTAATTATATACGTGATAAATGATTTTCAAGATTACATATTTGGCGTGATGACGTATACAAATTTTTAAAACTCAAAGCAATCATGTATTTTTCATGGATTCATCTGAATATAGTAAAAAATTCAAGCATGGATTCAAAGTATTTATATTAAATTCATGATACCAGTTATCTAAGAAAAGGAAAAATGGGACTGAAATGAGAATAGAGAGGAGAAAAAAGAAGTGTGTGTGTATCTGTGTTTGTGTGTGTGTGTGTGTGAACACATGTACAACAGTCAAATATGTGCTTATTTCACAGCATGATTCACTGTATTCCATCACAATATTAATAAGATTTCCTATAAGATGGGCATCTCTGCAGAAATTAAAATTGTCACATGCTTATGTGTATTGGGCAATGAGCTCACCTTACTATTTCCATCCATTCTTCAATTAAAATCTAGAAATGTGAATGGGCTGTTAGAATTTAGTTAATGAGCCAATTATCTTTACAGAACATGCTAGTTATGCACAGCTTTTCCTTGGCTTAATTATGTTTTAAAATAGCAGGCATTCATTTTACATCTTTCATTGATGGCTATCACACACAATTAATTTGAAAATTCTTATCAATATGCTTGAAATATATTTGGTTGAATCATTGGAGTAATCTTTTTTGAACTTACCCAAAAGTGTGTGTTTAGCCTTCCTAAACACAGTGGCACATTTCCAAATACAAAGTAGTTGCATTAGAATTATTCCTAATATGAAGACATTCAATATTTGTGGAAACAAATTTTCTCTTGAAAACTTAGCTTCCAGACGGAAGAAAAATAAGAGTAGAAATGTATTTAAAGGCAAATTTGAAGATGAGAAATCAAAATTCAAATTCCATAGTGAAAGAAAAAGGGTTAGTAACTACAGAGAGAAAGGCAAATACAATGCAAATATTATTGGAACATATTTTGCTCAATTACAAACAAACTTATATGGTAAGTTTTAGCTTCCATTATTGCACCAATTTTTAGCACATTTTAATATTTTCATTTTGAAATAAAAAATTTAAAAAGTCATCTATTGGTTTTTTAGAAAGTATCTAGAGTGGTTAAAGTGAAATAACTTTCAGAAAATGTGTTAATATGGGGCTACAAAAGACTTAGGAGGACATAAGCTTGGTTCTTATTATTGACAGTTTGCAAATCAGCCATGGGAATACACATTATTTCCAATTTAAAATGAATGATGGGGCTTCCCTGGTGGCGCAGTGGTTGAGAGTCCACCTGCCGATGCAGGGGACATGGGTTCGTGCTCCGGTCCGGGAAGATCCCACGTTCCACAGAGCGGCTGGGCCCGTGAGCCATGGCCGCTGAGCCTGCGCATCCAGAGCCTGTGCTCTGCAACGGGAGAGGCCACAACACTGAGAGGCCTGAGTACCACAAAAAAATAAATAAATAAAAAATAAAAAAATAAAAATAAAATGAATGATGATTCTATATACATATATATGCATCTTATCATATTGATTATAAACCAAGTAAAATCTCATGAAATCTAAGTATAGTTGAAAAACTTAAACATATTTTTATGTTTTTCCAAACACTAGAAAATGAAAGCAATTTCTGTTGTTTATCATTTTCTTTTGGACTCTCTTGGCTTCCTGAAAATGATTATGTCAAGATATTGGAGAAATATTCATAGGAAGCAACAGAGGCCATGAGAATAGAGACTTACACTGCTGCCTCATTAGAAAAAATAAACTAAAAATTCCTGTCTATCCATTTCAAATTACACTCAGGGATGCTTATAATATAGAATTTGAAAATTGAATACATACTAGTTGTCAAGTAGTCAGCCCCTTTGATTACTCATGCATTCCATCCTAAGTATGTTGTTCTTAGAATTCAGAGGGGTCCTTTAATCACACCCCCCATCTTAACCACTCACATCTCCAGATTTTCCTACTTCATGGCATATTGGTGTTTAACTTATTAAACAAATATTTGTTGAACAATTACTATGCATGCTAAGCAATGGGGATCAAAGATGAATGAATATTCATTTGTCTTTAAGGAGACACAGTCTACTGGAGAGAGGCAGAACTGTGAACAGATGATTGCATAAAGAGGCAAAGTCAAGTCTTATTTATTCAGAGGAAGAAGTCCCCGTGATCAAGCAACAAGTAAAATCATTTCATTGTGCAAGACATGGATTTGTGATTGAAAATGCACAAGCATATTTACCTTATTATCCATCATAGATGATCACCTATTATAATCAGAGAGATTTCTTAATGGCACAGCATCTAGAGAAGGATGTCATGCATGAACCTGTCATATTTAGAAAGTAAGGAAGTGGCACAGTGGGAACAATTCAGGAAAGTAAATAAACATGACAGTAGATTTAAAATCTACTTTAATTGTTCTTACTATTATTAATCTATTTGGGCAAGTAGTAGTTTTCATTGATGTTAGCATTTTTTCATCCACGACTTGAAATCAGACATTAAATATTAATATTATAAAAATATTACTAATTGAATTCATTCACAAATTTATAAAAATAGATCAGCACCAGAGACCTATTTATTGGAAACAAAGTAGGTAGAACAATTAAACTCATTTATAGTTCCTTCTCAACCAAAGTGGACAGAAGTTTTATATGTAGAGGTCAATCCTGGGCCAGAGGCTATTTAATATTTTCATCAAGACTAGGATGATAGAAAAGCATGTGGATTTAGTAATTTACAGTTCTCTTTAGTTGATAAGACTGATTAATACTTTGTCAAGATCAAAATTCAACATGACCATAATATGACCTTGACAAATTGGAGAACTGGTTTAAAACAATGCAATTTAATAAGTCTAAGGGTCAGATATGGGCTTTAAAGGGATTGGGAAGGAAATGGAAATTATAATAATGTAGGTGATACCATGCTAGTGAGAATGCATTTGTCTGTGTAATATAATATGTAACAAATAATATTGAGTATGACTTGAGTCAAGAATATAGCAATAGCTTTTATTTTTTTCTCTCTCTCACCATGACATAGTGCTTACTCACAAATATTTCTAATACATTTCATCAAAATTTAGTCATTAAATACTGTATCCCTGCTGATAAAATTAAAAGTAATTCTAAGATATATAAATGAAGAGAAGGGTATAAAGATACAAATAAGTGGGTGAATATTAATGAAATTACTTTGTATTGTGCTTTACAAATACGATTTATGCATTTATCTTGTTACTAACACATTAATTAATTCATTCATTCATCAATCATTACATATTTATAAAACTTCTACTATGTCCCAGGCACTGCATTAGGAGCTGGTTATACAAGGTGGGGAAAAACAAGCATTGTCCATATTTCTTAGAGCCTGCAGTTTAAAGAATAATTACTAATTGTAGTAAATATAGACAGGGTACTATGAGCCATGGAACAGGGAACCTTTCTCATCTGGAAGGATGAGGAAAGGCATCCCTTGTGAAATGTCTTCTTAAATGATGTATGAGGTAGGTAGCCTAAGGGGACAAGGGAGTAAAGGAGTAAGTATTTCTTGCAAAGGGCAAAGCAAATATTAAGAACTTGAGCTTCAAAAAAGGAATGCTTCACATTGATATTACAGTCTCAACAAATACAATTAAATTTCTGGTTGTTAATACATTGCATAAAAGTGGAGGAGTGGATTTCTGCCAAAATTAGGGCATATAGTTAGGATTAGAAATGTGCTCTGTGATATCAGTGACTTTAACATTGCAGTGAGACTGGGAGAAAAAACGTACAAAGAGGTTATCCTCTGGACCCAATGGCAATGATGTACATCAAGGCTTTTGCTGAAGTAGAAAACCTGCTATTGATATTGAGATGCTCTTGAATGAAACAATGAGTTCAAATAAGAGTTCCAAACTGAAACTCAGAAAGACCACCAATCTGACATGACTTAAATTTGAACTACTTCTCAGATAGGCAATTTATACTTTGGGGTAAATGGAAACTGGGCTTGGTGTCACTAATGATATCAATGACATTTTGCTATTAAATTTGGTTTAATATATTCATTTTACAAATCCCTAACTTCAAAAACTCTCTAAGGGAAAGTAAGGGGAAAAGGATAGGACTAACTTGTTTAGTTACATTACCTTGAATTTTAAATTTAAATTGAGCTGTGCTATCTCCACCAATGCTCGACTAGAAGCCTGCACAGTGAGTAGTTGTAATGGAGGAGATTGGCTCATTTTTATGGCCACATCTGATGGATCTCAAAGAAATTCAGGTAAAACAACTCTTTGCATAGTTCATAGTCAATTATTTATACTTACAGAAAAATGCCAAAGCCTAGAAAACTTTAAATGGTGGATAATCAGCAACATTCACATTTTCCTTGAGGTTTTCCAGGATTGTACAAACACATTTAGGCTTTGAAAGACATGTTTTGGAACTTTACTGGAGGTATTCTAAGAAATACCTTCATGTTAAAACAATCTCCAAATATTTTAGGAATAACTAGAATCTCTCCATAAATAATTCATGCCTTAATTAATTATTACAATCGTTAGAAATTAATACTGAAGTATTTCAGAAAAAGATGACATTAAGAATGTGACACTGCTTCCATGTCATATAAGAGCATGAGGATATCTCTATTATGAAACTTACTGCATTTTGGTACCACATTTTTGTCTATCTTCTCTTCCAGCTTACAAGATTCTTGAAAAATAGACTGTGCACAGATCTAACTTTCTGGCCTGCATTTCCAGCACTGGAGACTACTATGGAAATATTAATTAAAATGATATTTTAGAAAACATTATAGACAGAACTCTACCATAAAAGAGCATATATAAATATAGCATATTTTCTGATGTTATTGAATCATCTTAAATATTGGTTAATGCAAATTTCAATCTCTAAGGCACTTCTACAACTTACCTGAAAAATGATCATAATCTTGTACTTGAATGTCCTCACTGAGAAAGAAATTGCCAACACAAAATAAGTTTATTTCATTTATAGGAAGCTCTAATTGTTACAAAACTCTTAAAATAAGTTAAAATCTCTATTCTTAAACTTGTATGCATTTTCTTGGTTTTTAAATTAGGGGCAACTTGATCTTCTTTTTTTTTTTTGCGGTATGCGGGCCTCTCACTGCTGGGGCCTCTCCCATTGTGGAGCACAGGCTGCGGACACGCAGGCTCAGCAGCTATGGCTCATGGGCCCAGCCGCTCCGCGCATGTGGGATCTTCCCGGACCGGGGCACAAACCCGTGTCCCCTGCATCGGCAGGCGGACTCTCAACTACTGCGCCACCAGGGAAGCCCGATCTTTTTTTGATTTTACAGCTTTTACATAGCTAAAGTTGGCTTTCAGGTCCTTTGTTCCCTTACCTACTCTTTATAATTATTTTTATTAAAAAAAAATTGTATAATATAAAAATATACTAACTTGAATGTACACTTTAATGAATTTTAACAAATGTAAATGTTTTGTAACTTCTGTTTCCATCAAGGTAGACAATTTTCCTATTACCCCCCTTTGCAGTTTTCCCTTTCCTCTTTGCAGTCACTCTCTACTCCATATTTGATACAGGTAACTGCTGATATGTTTTCTGTCGCCATAGATTCATTTTTCCTTTTCTAGGAAGTCATATAAACAGAAACATAAAGTACATACTCTTGTGTGTCTAGCTTTTTTCTCAGCATAATGTTTCTGAGATTCATGCTTGTTGCATTCCTCATAATTCTATCCTTCTACTGCTGTATGATATGACATTATATGGATATACCACAACTGGTTCACCCATATAAATCTTGCTGGAGATTTTCTGATGATGGCCATTCTGACCAGTGTGAGGTGATACCTCAATGTAGCTTTGATTTGCATTTCTCTAATGATTAGTGATGTTGAGCATTCTTTCATGAGTTTGTTGGCAATCTGTATCTCTTCTTTGGAGAAATGTCTATTTATGTCTTCTGCCCATTTTTGGATTGGGTTGTTCGTTTCTTTGATATTGAGCTGCATGAGCTGCTTCTAAATTTTGGAGATGAATCCTTTGTCAATTGCTTCATTTGAAAATATTTTCTCCCATTCTGAGGGTTGTCTTTTCGTCTTGTTTATGGTTTCCTTTGCTGTGCAAAAGCTTTGAAGTTTCATTAGGTCCCATTTCTTTATTTTTGTTTTTATTTCCATTTCTCTAGGAGGTGGGTCAAAAAGGATCTTGCTGTGATTTATGTCATAGAGTGTTCTGCCTATGTTTTCCTCTAAGAGTTTGTTGGTGTCTGGCCTTACATTTAGGTCTTTAATCCATTTTGAGTTTATTTTTGTGTATGGTGTTAGTGAGTGTTCTAATTTCATACTTTTACATGTACTTGTCCAGTTTTCCCAGCACCACTTATTGAAGAGGCTGTCTTTTCTCCACTGCATATCCTTGCGTCCTTTATCAAAGAGAAGGTGACCATATGTGCGTGGGTTTATCTCTGGGCTTTCTATCCTGTTCCATTGATCTATATTTCTGTTTTTGTGCCAGTACCATACAATAAATTCTGGGGAGGGTGTGGAGAGAAGGGAACCCTCTTGCACTGTTGGTGGGAATGTAAATTGATACAGCCACTATGGAGAACAGTATGGAGGTTCCATAAAAAACTAAAAATAGAGCTACCATATGACCCAGCAATCCCACTATTGGGCATATACCTTGAGAAAACCATAATTCAAAAAGAGTCATGTACCAAAATGTTCATTGCAGCTCTATTTACAATAGCCAGGACATGGAAGCAACCTAAGTGTCCATCATCAGATGAATGGATAAAGAAGATGTGGCACATATATACAATGGAATATTACTCAGCCATAAAAAGAAACGAAATTGAGTTATTTGTTGTGAGGCGGATGGACCTAGAGTTTGTCCTACAGAGTGAAGTTAGTCAGAAAAAGAAAGACAAATACTGTATGCTAACACATATATATGGGATCTAAGAAAAAAAAATGTCATGAAGAACCTAGGGGTAAGATAGGAATAAAGACACAGACCTACTAGAACATGGACTTGAGGATATGGGGAGGGGGAAGGGTAAGCTGTGACAAAGTGAAAGAGTGGCATGGACATATATACACTACCAAACGTAAAATAGATAGCTAGTGGGAAGCAGCCGCATAGCACAGGGAGATCAGCCTGTGCTTTGTGACCACCTAGAGGGGTGGGATAGGGAGGGTGTGAGGGAGGAAGACACAAGAGGGAAGAGATATGGGAACTTATGTATATGTATAACTGATTCACTTTGTTGTAAAGCAGAAACTAACACACCATTGTAAAGCAATTATACTCCAATAAAGATGTTAAAAAAAAATCTTGTTGGATATTTGGGTCATATCCAGTTTTACCTATTATGAATAATGCTGTTACAAATTTTTGTGAACAAATTTGTATGACATAAGACTTCATATCTCTTGGATAAGTATGAACTATTAGGTAATTGCTTGGTCATATGTAAATGTATATTTAACTTTAAAGCTTTCATGCTACAAGCCCATTAACAATGTATTCATGTTTCTCTAGGTCCACACCAAAACTTGATATTAACAGTTTTTTTAAATTTTAAACATTATAGTGATATGTAGTGGTATCTCATTATACCTGTAATTTGTACATCTTTGATGGAGCAATCTCTAAATATATATAAATTATATATACTTAATATGTGTTATATACAATATATGTAAATATTTTAATTAATTTTTTTATTGGAGTATAGTTGATTTACAATGTTGTGTTAGTTTCTGCTATACAGCAAAGTGAGTCTGTTATACATATACATATATCCACTCTTTTATAGATTCTATTCCCATATAGGTCATTACAGAGTACTGAATAGAGTTCCCTGTGCTATACAGTAGGTTCTTATTAGTTATCTATTTTATATGTAATAGTGTGTATGTATATAAATAACATAATTAGGCACTTAAAAATAAAAGGAAGATATGTTAATAGCCAATAAGCATATATTCATAGATACATATACTTTACATTTATATATATAACATATCCATAAATATATTTTTGCCATTTTCTCCCATTGGATTGTCTTTTTATTTTTGAAGTGTAAAAATTCTTTAATCTGTATATAAGTTCTTTGCCAGATATTGATATTGCAAACATTTTCCAAGTTTGATCTTTCCTGTTGATTTTCTTAATTTTGATTTTTATACAGCAGAAAAATTTTTAAATTTTGATACATACTAAATTGTCAATATTTTATTTTATATTTCATAATTTTTTGTATTATCTAAAAATTGTTTTCTTGTCTTTAGACCATGTGTTTCCCTTTGCTTTCTTCTAGATGTGTTATAATTTGGGTATTATGCTTAGATCTATGATTTAATTAGAGTTATTTTTATGATTATTTCATATAAAGGTCATGGTTATTTTTGTCTGTATAGATATCCAATTGTTCTGTTAGTCCTCAAAAGCAGTGCTATCCAACAGAAATATAATATGAAGCACATATAATTTTTTTTTTATCTCATAGTAGCCACATTGAAACTGTAAGAATAAAGACATAAAAATAATTTTACCATATAATTTATATAAGCTCATATATATAAAATAGTATTAATTCAATACATAATCAATATAAAAATATTAGTGAAATGAAGAATAAAGTTCAATGAAAAACAAACTACAGTGGCTATAGAAGGTATACCACAAAGTAAAAGTGTAAATTATCTGTTAAATCTGAGAGTGAGCAACTAAGAGAGAAGCAAAAAGGCAAAGTTATGTATGAGATGTGGGATCTAAACCACTGGAGAATAACAATGATTTTAGAAAAAGAAAAAGAAAATAGCATAAAATACAGTGATGAACTTTATGAATAGCAGCATATCGACCAGAACAAGGGAGGTGGCAATCTACACAGGATTAGACAGCACCTAGAATGATGTCTTTGCTGTTGGGCTTGATACGTTGCAAAGATGTGTGCAAACTCTGCTTCCCTTCTCTTAGGGATCACAGTCCTTAGATGCCTGTTGTTAATTTCTACAAACATATGATGAATGTATTTTTCAGTTTTCTAGTTGCTAAAGAAGGGCAGAAGTCTCTTATCCTTAATGGACAGGATCAGATTGTGGCATCCAAGGTTGGGAGTTTCTTTCTGGTACTTTAAAAATGCCATTTTATATTATTTTGGCTTACAAATCTTCTGACAAGTCTGCATAACTCACACCTGTATTTTCACATATGTAACGTGTCCTTTTTTTCTCTGGTTGCTCCTAAGATATTCTCCTTATGGCTATTTTCAACAATTTAATTATGATGGTAGTGGTGTTTCATGAGATTAATTGGCATTTATCTATTGTTAAATAGTTTTCATCAAATTTTACCTTTTTTCTCACCATAGAAGATCTACAGATGACAAGTTAGCATATGAAAAGATATTCAACATTATATGTCATTAAGGAATTGCAAATTAAAATAACAATGAGATACCACTACACATCTATCAGAATGACCAGAATCTAGAACACTTACAACACCAGATGCTGATGAGAATGTGAAGCAACAGGAACTCTTTTATTTTACTGAAGTATAATTGATGTACAATATAGTGATTCATAATTTTTAAAGGTTATACTCCATTTATAGTTATAAAATATTGTCTCTATTCCCTGTGCAGTACAATATATCACTGTAGCTTATTTTATACATAATAATTTGTATCTCTTAATCCCCTACTATACTGCCTCAACTTTTGCCTCTCCTCACTGACAATCACTAGTTTGTTCTCTATATCTGTGAGTCTGCTTCTTTTTTGTTATATTCTCTAGTGTGTTGTATTTTTTAGATTCCACATATTAGGGAATTCTTATTCCTTGCTAGTGGCAATACAGAATGGTACAGTCACTTTGGAAGACAGTTTGACAGTTTCTTACAAAACTAAACGTGCTATTTCCAAATGATCCAGCAATCATGTCTTTGGTGTTTACACAAATGAATTGAGAACATATGTCCACACAAAAACCTGCACACGGTTTACAACAGCTTTATCGATAATTAGCAAAACTTGGAAACAATCAAGATGCCCTTTGGTAGGTGAGTGGATAAATAAACTGTGGTACATCCAGACTGTGGAATATTATTCAATGTTAATAAGAAATTTACATAGTTTTTTGTGTTTGTTTGTTTTTTGCGGTACGCGGGCCTCTCACTGCTGTGGCCTCTCCCGTTGGGGAGCACAGGCTGCGGACGCGCAGGCTCAGCAGCCATGGCTCACGGGCCCAGCCGCTCCGTGGCATGTGGGATTTTCCCGGACCGGGGGACGAACCCGTGTCCCCTACATTGGCAGGCGGACTCTCAACCACTGCGCCACCAGGGAAGCCCCCTTTTTTTTTTTTTTAACTTAACTTTTTTCTACCTCTCATTGAAATCTTGCTAACCACTGTTTGTTAATATTCTTTCCAGGTGCTTATATTTTCACTATGATCATCCCTGAGCTCTTCTGGGAAAATAGAATTTGGATAGCCCACACATTTTTTCAGAAAAGGCAACTTTTAGATTGTTTGCAAGCTGTAAATGGAAATATGAATACCACTCTTCTAATATGAGAACTTTAATATTTAAATAATTGTGTGCAATATTTGTGGAGACTATAACAGTGTAAGGTTATTCTTCCTCCAAATGCTGCCTAATAGATTCCTGAAAAAGCATTGCTGTTAATAAATAGCTTCTTATCTTGATATAACTTCAACATTTCTGTTCCCAAATGTGGGAATAATATATAGATAACTTACATCAAGATAAAATGCCAGATATATATATATATATATATATATGCCTGATATTATCATTGTACTATTATATGTATCAATATATCAATATTACATTTACCTTATACTATCACTGCATTATTATATGTATCTATATATATAAATATATGTATTATTATATTATCATATATATACCTTATATGATCATATACATACCTTACAATGATAATTCAGTATTATTTAAATAAATTCTTGCCTGTTGAAAGATTTAATCCCATATCCTGTATGTGTGTGTGTTTGTGTGTGGGTGTGTATTGACCAAAAAAGCCTCAATATTCCCCTCAGCTTGATTAAATTTAGACAAGTTTCTTCCTGACTGTATACCCCCTAACCTCCCTTTTCTTAGAACATTTCCTTTAGAAAATTTGCAATTGTTAATTCTTTGTCCCTTTCAGATGTAAATTTTATCCCAGCCTCTGGCTGTTTTTAACATCTTTATTGGAGTATAATTGCTTTACAATGGTGTGTTCCTTTCTGCTTTATAACAAAGTGAATCTGTTATACATATACATATGTTCCCATATCTCTTCCCTCTTATGTCTCCCTCCCTCACACCCTCCCTATCCCACCCCTCTAGGTGGTCACAAACCACAGAGCTGATCTCCCTGTGCTATGCGGCTGCTTCCCACTAGCTATCTATTTTACGTTTGGTAGTGTATATATGTCCATGCCACTCTCTCACTGTAACAGCTTACCCTTCCCCCTCCCCATATCCTCAAGTCCATGCTCTAGTAGGTCTGTGTCTTTATTCCCATCTTACCCCTAGGTTCTTCATGACATTTTATTTTTTCTTAGATTCCACATATATGTGTTAGCATATGGTATTTGTTTTTCTCCTTCTGACTTACTTCACTCTGTATGACAGACTCTAGGTCTACCACCTCACTACAAATAACTCAATTTTGTTTCTTCTTATGGCTGAGTAATATTCCATTGTATATATGTGCCGCATCTTCTTTATCCATTCATCTGATGATGGACACTTAGGTTGCTTCCATGTCCTGGCTGTTGTAAATAGAGCTGCAATGAACATTTTGGTACATGACTCTTTTTGAATTACGGTTTTCTCAGGGTATATGCCCAGTAGTGGGATTGCTGGGTCGTAATGGAAATAAAAACAAAAATAAACAAATAGGACCTAATGAAACTTAAAAGCTTTTGCACAGCAAAGGAAACAACATGAAAAGACAACCCTCAGAATGGGAGAAAATATTTGCAAATGAAGCAACTGACAAAGGATTCATCTCCAAAATTTACAAACAACTCATGCAGCTCAATAACAAAAAAACAAACAACCCAATCCAAAAATGGGCAGAAGACTTAAATAGACATTTCTCCAAAGAAGATATACAGATTTCCAACAAACAATGAAAGAAGGCTCAACATCATTAATCATTAGAGAAATGCAAATCAAAACTACAATGAGGTGTCACCTCACACAAGTCAGAATGGCCATCATCAAAAAATCTAGAAACAATAAATGCTGGAGAGGGTGTGGAGAAAAGGGAACCCTCTTTCACTGTTGGTGGGAATGTAAATTGATACAGCCACTATGGAGAACAGTATGGAGGTTCCTTAAAAAACTCTGGTAGGTTTTATTCCAGGACTATATTTCTCAAGGACCTGGGCAACAGGGACTCATCAGGAAAGAGAGAGCCCCTGTCTCCTACTTTCGGTGGGAGGGTAGAAACCTAACTTAGATGGGAGACATGAGCAAACCCTAATCATGTTGAGCAATCTCTCCTCTAAGGTTCTCTGCTACTTTTCCAGTAGCTCATTAGCTCATCCCAGTGTTTAAAAATTCTCCCAACTTATGGTTCAGAGGAATTGAGTTTTCTCTTTCTTTTATATTGCAATCATCTTGACGTCTATTACAAAAGTTTTGAATAAAGTCTTCCTCATCTACTTAATTCCATCAGTGCAATTTTTCTTTGACAGCATGTGTGCATGTGTGTGCATGTATGTGTTCACACATTTATACATATATGTATATGCACACGCACACATTTATATATATCTACCATACATACCAGAGTCACTGTGGTACAATTTTGATTTATTTGTATCCTTCGGTTTTCTATAAACTGTTGTACTTATTTTTTCAAAAGAATGTTAAAAGTGTTGCAGGAGGAATTTTTCAGTAACACAAAATCAGGAAGAAAACTTTTTTTTCACTAATGGTTTAAAAACACAGTTATCAAAGATCTAAGCAAGTATATGACATCTAAGATTGCCAGTCTCTAACATTTGATTACATTTGGCCAGACAGAAAGTAGAGTCTTCATTTAGTACCCCAATCTCTGAAGCAACAGAGAAAAAATGAAAAAGCTACTTATACTTAAAATGTATGCTGATATATTTCTGTGACCTTCAAATGTTTTTATAGTGAAATATATTTTACATAATGATCTAATACACACACACATCCACATATAAACTGACATATGTATATACAATTGAAAAAAAGTTTCACAATAGGGAGCTTAATTTTATTTTGAGCAATGAATGCTAATATTTTTCAATTTGGTGCTTACTGTGACCAACTTACAATGCTTACCTATATTATATACAATGTACACTGATATTGTTTTCTCAATGGTCACCACTACCAACTATTATTAAACTGATATCCTAACCCATTAAATAGTGGTCTACCTATAATTCTGAAAATCGCAGACTTAGTGGAATTTAGAACTCATTTTTGGTATGGTTATAAAATACTGATAACTCTCTCTCTCTCTCTCTCTCTCTCTCTGTCTCTCTCTCTCTCTCTCTCTCTCTCTGTCTCTCTTCTCTGTCTCTCTCTCTATATATGTATATATATATTTATATTTATATATGCATAGAGCAAGCATTAAAAGATTGCTTTTCCCAGAGGACTGGTTTCATAGTGATTTCCTGGGACTTTTGCCAGTGAGGGTGGTTCTTTAAAAACCCTGCATATCAGGTGAAGAGTGTACCCTTAAATTAAATGATAAGAGTAGCATGACTTTTAATTTGCTAAAACACTTAAAGTAGATTCTTGCAGGCAAAAGGTTCATTTACAAAATGGCAGCTGATGAACTCAGAAGGAAACTATGTTGGCTTAAAAACAAAAACCACATATGCCTGAGGAATTACTGTTTTCACTAAGTTCTCTCTTCATGTGTTAATTGGAGGGTAGGAAGTGATTCATATATCTTTTATACTTTTTCTTGCCAAATTCCCTTAAGGTGGTTACAGAAATAGGAGAAATGTTTATAGGGGAAGATATGGAAAGTGAAAGCAAAACAGGCTTTGTACAATATAATACTAAATGCAGAAAAAAAAGGTTAAAAAATCTTTGTAAACTTAAAGTCATAGGATAATGATAAACAGTGATATCAATGAGACTGATAAGAGGATCTTGATAATGCTTTTTTTTTTTTTTTTCCAATAGTGATAACCAAAGAAAAAGGAGAAATCACACTGGGATACAAATGGACAATTTGACATAACCACATTCGTATTTCAGGAAATTAAGTTATGTTAATATTGATAACTGATTTATATTTGTATGCATTATAGATAAGGAAAATAATATCAAAAGGCAAAAATATCCATTGTGTGGGCAAGAAAATCTTCCATAAAGAATTTTTACGTTGAACCGGTTTGCAGGGCAGAAATAGAGACACAGATGTAGAGAACAAATGAATGGGCACCAAGGGGGGAAAGCCAGGGTGGGGGTGAGGGTGGGATAAATTGGGAGATTGGGATTGACGTACATACAATAATATGTATAAAATAGATAACTAATAAGAATCTGCTGTATAAAAAATAAATAAATAAAATTCAAAAAATTCAAAAAAAAGAATTATGAGCAAAAGGTCTCTATTATAGAAATATTTGAAAATTCGAAAGGGTTGCTAACACCAATAATGAATTTCCTGCCTTTCTTGTGACTCTGTTATTTACCATATTTTTAAGGGAAAAAATAGTTCCACCACTTCCATTATAGACACATCATGATAAAAATAAAAAGAGTGTTATCATTATTATGGAAGATCATTTTTAGAGAAGGTCACTCTCTTTTCTTAGCAGCATATTAATGAACTCTTTAGGAAATTTTTAGTAGAGAAGGACTGTGCAATTATTTTGTTAAACCACCCCCCCCCCACTTTAATCCAGATTTTTTTCTCTCTCTCTTTAGGGAATTGAGGTGCAAGGAGAGGTATATTCTCTCCAGTGACTCTCTGGTTATGAATAATGTTTGCAAATAAAATTAAATTGAGAAAAAAAGGAGAGTCTGCTTAGTTTCTCAAGTAGATTGAGTTTCTGCTTACAGCACAGAGGAATGTAGCAGAAAAAGCAGGAGTTGCAGTAACAGAAAGACCTGACCTCAAATTATACTGTTGCCCGTTACTAGCTGCTTGATTGTAATCAGAGTAACTTGTTTCCGAGCCTGTTTAATCAAATGCAAGACAAAGATGAATAATACCTTCCTTAGTGGCTTCAGGTGAGGATTAAGGGAGATTACATGCAAATACTTGGGATAGATATTATTCTCAATAAGTGTAATTCCTTTCTCTGTAAAAGAACTAATTCATTATTACTTAATTATCTTACTTTCACACATCTACAATGTGCAGGTCACCAGGACAGTGGGCATGTTCAGACTTTTATTTATAACTGTTATTATTACTTAAATTTAACACAGGGATTTAGAGGGGTTGCAAAACAAACAGTGGTAAAGGTCTAAAGCAATGCCATTGCTGAACAAATTACAAGTTATGTTCACTGTGTGGGAAGAGACAGAGAGAGAAGATAAATCAAATTATAGGTTTGAAAGAGAGAGACCAGGAACCATATCTGTCCACCAGCTGCCACTGTCTGAGGTCAACTGTCTGCATCTTCACCCCGACTCCTTGTACAAAATTGCCCCTTAGCCAAAGCTCATCAGATCGGGGTGTGTACTGGGTACTCAATTTGTATACAACCAATTTCTAGACTGATAAGCCTGGCCAAAGAAGAAGATCTGGGCAATCTTACTTTCTTGGGTTTCTAGAATTGGGCCTCTGAGACCTGAGAGATTATTTGTTACCTACAGATAACATTGGATCCCCCTACCACTAGTTGAGTGGCAGTCCCAGACAAAAGAAGAATGTTTAGGTTGGGAGGCTAGTGACAGAGAGAAGGCAGTGGCAGAATCAATCTACTCTTTTTATTGATTGGTTTAAGCTGGAACTTGAATGTGAATTTGTTAAAAAAAAAAAAAAGAAAAAGAAAAGAAAGTAAAGAAAAAGAAGAATGAAAAAAGAAAAAACAATTGGTCCTCAGTAAATAAATAAATTAATAGTTCATGTGGGTAGAACACTATTTTTCTCAATGTGTGATTCATAAAGGAAAATATTCTGAATTATGCACACAGTAAAATGTGGTGAGGGTTTTAGAAAAGCCCATACTTTGTGTGGAAATTAAATATAGGCACTGGGAAAGCCCTGACTGTGTACACAAAGACTGCCTGCGTAAGGAACATATGGAACTTATTCCATCTTCTGTAAACTACACAGGACTTTCTTTCTGCTGCATCCCTCATGCGGGCAGTCAGTGCAAGAGATGTATGACTGCCACCCTGACTTTCAGCACTTCTCCCAGTATTACGCTGAAAACTGACAAAGGCACACAACATATCCATGGGCATGATGCAATTAAATGAACTCCAGGAAATCCAGAGAGAACAGTTTACTAGAAAAGGGCTGCTTAGGCAATGACCACTGATTGAACCCAGTTGAAGTTCTCCATCAGTTCCATCATCAAGAGCCTCCAACATGGGGAACATCACACAGTCTCCATTTCTCATTTGTAGCCTGGGGAGAAGGTTCTCCATGATAGTCACTTCAATAGAATGCTAGTAAAAATGTGTGAGGTTTCTGTTTGAAATATTCTTGGCACCTTATATGCAAAAAGTGACTGCAAATAAAGCTACGTGATCTGGTTAAATAATTCTACTTAGAATTCTTAGTGAAAGAATAAACAAATATTCCTGAAAATATTACCCATTAAAAACAAAATTAAGATAAATTTTGAAAAGAATATTGTTGCCAGCAGAGTTAACTGCTTCACAAATATTACCTTTTATTTTCTTTTTAAAGAAAGGAACGTAAGTAACTTGGAAGGAATAATGATACAAGATGCAACTTTGATTCCTCAAATTAACATGAAACCAGTAATTACTAAAATGTGGTAGGCTCTCCACTGAGTTCAACCCCACTTCCCACCCACAAATCAGTTCCCTTTTTGATTGACTCAGTAGAAGGGCCAAGAATTGCATAGATAAAATCCCTTTGGGGCAGTGTTAAGGTACATCATTTCAAAAGTACAGCATGTACTTGTGCAACCTAAATCCATTCTTATAATAACATTCTGACCACAAAAACATTTTAGTCCACAGACATGTCAATTCAGCATTCTTTACCAAATTCACACAAGCAGTAAAACAAGAAAGAAGGGTACCTAAGTCTGAGTTTATCAAAGACTTAGCCAAATGTTAATAATACTTAAGTAAGTGTAGAAATAGGAACATAACATTAAGATCAAAAACTCTGCAGTCACAATAGGCTAAATTCAGTTTCTGTCCTTCAGATGGATGTGTGACTTTAAACATCTTAATTAACTTCTCTGGGTTTCCTTTCCCTTATCTGTCAATGGCATCAATAATCAGACTGTTGTGAGAATCGTACGAGATACGACATGCAACAGTCACCTGTGCTAGAAATAGTGTTGGGCTACAGCATAGACACCAGCAACACACAGCTATTGCTGGCTATAAAAGTAACTGAGACATCTGGTGATAAATACACAAGAGATTTTAAAGATGTAATACAAAAAACAGGATGTCAAATGTTTCATTATTGTTTTATAGTGATTACATGTTTAAATGATAAAATTTTGGATATATTGAATTAAAATGTTATTAAAATTACTTTTATGATTTTTTTAACATGGATACTACACACTGAAAAATTACATAGCTATTCCTCATTAAAATTCTATTCGACAGTGCCAGCAGAGAACAGAGTAAGTGCTTAATAAGGAGTAAATAAATTAAAACATTATTATTATAAATTTTGACTCGTATTATGTTTTCAAAAGTAAGGTAAAATTAAGCTCTATGGAATAGGAAGGAAAGACTCATTTGTACTTTTTATCTTAAATATTTAACACATAAATAGGCAAAGAAGTATGAAAATATTAGTTTAAAAGCTGTCTTCAGGTTGTACAAGTTCACATAAGAGAAAAGCCACAATCCATTTCGAGACAGAACTTTTTTACCTTTTAGGCAAAAGCTGAAAGCAAAAACATTAATTGGCTCACATGGTTTTGAAAAGCAAATGTCTTCTGTGTAGAGTCTAGCTAAATAGGTTCTGACAAAAACGTTCATTCACTTTGCAGAGCAGTTTAACAAGTACAGCGCTTCTTCCCCAGGAGGGTCAGGAGAAGAGGACTGGCAGAGGAGTCAGAGCTGAAGGAAGAGAATCTCTGTGGAGAGAAGGATGGGAGAAGACAGCAGCGGGCGCTAAAGAAGACGGGAACAGCAAAAAATCCATCATCGTAAAGAAGGGTTAACGACTGTTCTTTTTTTTAAGAATAGTAATGATCGATATTCAATTTTAAAGTTTCTACCTAATGTGTGTTCTAAACTTCCACTCCAAATCATCATCAGAAATCTGTTTAACAGAAGAGCCTTGTGCTACTGTTGCTTATGAGATGAAGCAAGGTAGGGGTCCTGGAGGGTAAAGATGTTTACACGATGCCTAGAGATATAGGAAACTAGCCAACGTCAAAGACTGTGAATTCCTCAGAAGCAGGAAATCAGAGTGAGACATGCCAAGAATAAATATAATCTCTTGGAGAATATGTGGTACTAAGTGGTCCACATCATACTAGGAATTAACTCTCAATCTGTTTAATGAGATATTAAAAGAAAATTGACCTCGATTAGCGAAAGAGACGGGGCTTCCAGAGAACTAGCAATTAAATTAAATTTACTGATGCATTTAGACAGGAATTTCAGGAATAGAATTAGCTGACATTTGTATATTGAATGCAAATTACAAAACTCTTTCCAAAAGAGTGTCCGGTTTGATCCTTAGAATAGTTAGAGGTGGAAATTATTATTTTCCCCATTTTAAAGATAATGAAACAAACTTAAAGAGACTAGATTATAGAGCCAAATCACTTATCCATTAAGTAGCAGAAATAGGCATCCTGATCTTCAGAAGGTAAATCTCATGTGCTTTCACCTCAGTATATAATATATGTATGATTCTCTTTTATTAGCCCTTGTAATTATGATCCACTCTTTTCTTCTTGCAGTGTTTTTTTACCCCTCAGTTTGAATCAGTAGTACTCACCTTATTAGATGGTGGTGGTGATGATGAAATTGTTGATAATGATCATCATTTTCATCAATATCATCATAATCACCATCATTATCAAAAAAAATATCAAAAAGCCTGTTTTAAGTAGCCAGCAATTTTGAGGTTCTAATACCCCTGTTAAAATAGGTATTGATATTCCCAGTAACAGAAATATTAAATGTAGGTAGACAATGAGAAACTAATGCAGATTCAAATATTATCATTACATTGTTGAATTTAAAGACATTCATTCAAGCAACAGTTTTGTGCAAATTCGAAGCATTACGAATTCTCTGTGCTAGGAGAAGTGTTATGTGCCTATCAGAGAGGACAAATAAGAATCTGAAAAAGCCTCAAGATACAACCTAAGTGTCCATTATCGGATGAATGGATAAAGAAGATGTGGCACATATATGCAATGGAATATTACTCAGCCATAAAAAGAAACGAAATTGAGTTATCTGTAGTGAGGTGGATGGACCTAGGGTCTGTCATACAGAGTGAAGTAAGTCAGAAAGAGCAAGACAAATACCATATGCTAACACATATATATGGAATCTAAGAAAAAAAAAATGGTCATGAAGAACCTAGGGGTAAGATGGGAATAAAGACACAGACCTACTAGAGCATGGACTTGAGGATATGGGGAGGGGGAAGGGTAAGCTGGGACAAAGTGAGAGAGTGGCATGGACATATATACACTACCAAACGTAAAATAGATAGCTAGTGGGAAGCAGCCACATAGCACAGGGAGATCAGTTCCGTGCTTTGTGACCACCTAGAGGGGTGGGATAGGGAGGGTTGGAGGGAGGGAGACGCAAGAGGGAAGAGATATGGGAACTTATGTATACGTATAACTGATTCACTTTGTTATAAAGCAGAAACTAACACACCATTGTAAAGCAATTATACTCCAATAAAGATGTTAAAAAAAAAAAGATACAATCTAGTCGGGGGAAGAGATATGAAAAGTAATTAACATGCAATTGAGAAAACATGCAAATACAAAAATGTTGCTAGGAAAGTATAGAGGATCATGGTCATTACTGTCAAGAGGATGAATAAAGGTTATTCTGGGTCATTAGCCCTTATCAATATTTATCTGTGGAGTAATGTCTTCTTTCACAAGAGGGAAGAAGTAGCCCTTTGATATATTTAAGTTAATAGGCAAATGTTGTCCAAGTGTGTAGGTGCTGGCATCTTCCTTCCTTCCTTCCTTTCTTTCTTCCTTCCTTCCTTTCTTTCTTTCTTTGTTTTTCTTCCTCTCTTTGAAAGAGACAATCATCAACTAATCAAACATCAAGCTGGTCAATTCTGTGTTTACATTTGACATTTTGGGTGGTGATGGCATAACTAATTTTATTTTATTTTTTGCAGGGTCCATTTATTATTTTATTTTTTGGAATTATCTAAGTGAAAAAATTCATTAAGCTACTTGTAAAGATAAGGAGTAACAAGGAGTTCCCAAATGGAAAACATAAATATATTGGAGTAATTGCTGTTAGGGAGATTATAGAGCTAAGTAAGCAGAGGATTTGGAATCAGAGCTAAATTAAAATTCTGACCCTGCTACTAGGCACACAAATTTTGTCAAATTACTAAACTTCCAGTGGCTCATTTTCCTTCTCAGTAAAAGAGAAGAAAATAGTAATTTTTCAACATGCTATTTGAGACCTAAATAAGACCATGTTTACAAATACCACATAACATGCACTACAGATCATCTAGTAGATGACATAAAATAACAATATAACATGAACACTATTCTTATTTATCACAGAACAGGTCATCCAGGCTGATATTCTCCCTGAAGCTACTAAGGATATCAAAACAACATTAAATGTACTTAAGCTTATTTAAAATATAGAAATATTCTAATACTTGGAATGAGCACTCTAGAAAAGTATTTCTTTGTTCCTTCTTAGTTCCATCATTTTTCTTTATTTGACAGGGAGACGTCATCCTATTTTATTGGGGTCTTTACTCAATCAAGTACTGTGTGTGTCTTTTCTCCATGTATGGATAAAAACAGCCCTTCTGCAACATGTATAATTTGTAAGAATGCAATAAATGCCTCCAAAAAACACAATCTGGACCATCACCACAAAATAAAAGCATTGTAGCTAACTATGCACAGAACCCACTAAACTAAAAGCAGCCCTTGCAAAACAAACCATTCTTTTCTTAAGCAATCAGTGCAAATTGCAAAAGCAACAAACATTTTAGCCACAGATGAAGAAGCCACAGACAGTCCACAAAAGCCTCATGTGAAATTGCCACATATTATAGAACTAGAAAAAAACATTTGGTGGTGGTAAGTGGTGACTGCACCAGGATATTCAAAGAGATACTTAGAACTCTCAAATGCATGAACACCTATCTGAGTTAACATTTTACTAACACAATAATGCATTCCCATACGGTGGGGTGTGGAAGCATCCTTATTTAATGTTGAAGTATAACACTGAGAAGTTGTGAATTTTAATAAAATAAGGGAAGGCATATTATAAAATAAATGTAAAAGATATTGCCAAGAAATTGACTACAATTATGTATTTAAAATATAGTTGAAAAATATCTGCTCCAGAATCTGATATGACAATAAATCCAGGGGACTCTAAGCAATGATATTATCAATCTTTTACAATAATACTAGGTGTTACGGGAATCGAATCTAAATTTTCAGGGAATCATGTAAATATTTCAGACATCCATGCTGAAAAAACATTTGAATAAATGTGGCTAAAGCCATGGAAAGCTGATAGTTGAATTTAAAGCAATTTTCTCTTAATGGTAACAAAATATTATGACAGAAATCAATGAGAATGCTCAAATTAGTATAATTTGGTAAATAATACCATATTCATGTAGTGTTAACTCTTTGAAAAATAGCACAAGGTTAAAATCTGAATTCTACCCTCAGTTTTTCAATCTTTATTATAAATGGAGTTTTACTGCAATATGAAGCACATAGCCTGGTTTTCTTTGGTGCCCATACATTGTCTCCACAAAATTGAGAACTCCTCTTAGAGTCATGTAGTCTCTGTCAAACTCTCACCCTGGCTTCCTGAGGATGTTAGACATATCAAACCAAGTGTCCTTCTTTCCTTTTCAAAGATGAAAAGGGAGAAAGAGACTGAGAGACTTACCTAAGGATTACCTGAAATTTAGAGACAACAAATAAGGGGTTCAGAGAAAGATATAGAGCAAAAATACTACTGACAAACATATTGACAGTGAGATGAATAAAACCACCCGTTCAGTATATTCTACTCTTACGCTGAAAACAGAACTTAACTGATCAAGTACTACATTCCAGGTTAAGAGGGTTAAGAGAGACATGGTGTGTGTGCGGGTGCACACACACACACACACACACACACCCCTTTCTTATAGCACACTGATCTTAAGGTGTCAGGATGATTAGTATTGTCATGCATTGTTCTTCCTCAGATGTGCCCTTTAAAAAGTATTCTCAACTATGTTTGCAGTGGTTTGTGGTGAAATGTTTTCCTTTCTAGGGTAATAAACTACAAACATCTATAGTATCTTCATAGCATTAAAGGGCATGGCACTTTCTATGTGGTGAATATGTTTTGTTAATATATATCTTATATTTTAGGTAATATTAAGTTGCTTAATAAAAGGATCTAGGCATCAGGATGATGATGACTCATACTTAGTCGAATTTTCAGAAAGGCTTGATGAATTCCTATTTAAGGATAACCTTTACCTGGACATTAAGTAATGAGAGTTCCAAGAAGTGTTTAATTTTTACCCAGCAGTAGTTTTACAAAGTACCCATAGTATTTAGTACTAGTAAACTTGGAGACAAGTGGAGGTATTTCTTGTGCACTTGTGTATTCTGTGTTAGATAAGGGATGAGTAAGTAAAGACAGAAAAGGGATTCCCAACTCTAAACTGGTAACCAGAAGAATCCCAGGCTAGCTTCCTGTATGCCCACATCTCAATCACCTAGTATGATGACTCTTTCTAACAACCGACTCCATCATAAATGTCTTACTGCCCAGGAGAGAAGTATTTACTCGTATGAACACACACACGCACATATACACATGCCTTACTATCGAATTATAGAGAAGGCAATTGCCATGCATGAAGCCTCAACTTTCCCATTTTCTGAGCTTTTTAGAAGGACAAAGAAAAAGAAAAGGAAGATTTTGTTAGACGGGCCAAAATTCCATAGCCCTCTTGTAAGATGCTTGCTCTGTTTGGATAAGCAGTAAAATGACCAGAAAAGAGCCGGGATTAGCAGAGTATTTTATTATACCTAAGAACACACGCCCAACTTCATCCCAGTTTCTCTAAAAGTTTCCAAATGGACAAAATAACAAGGCGTGACAAGGAACAATAAACATGCTAACGTTTTACTACAACCATACCTTCATAACCTGTCTATTACCCTGGCACAGCTGTCAGCATGGAAGTAGCTCAAGAATGAGGAGGTGGAGGAAAAGAGGAAAGCGTGGCAGCCGCAGTGAACGTACGGATGTCCCAAAACGCATGACCGAGGAAGACTCGCAAGGATGCACCTTGTCACTGTAATTTTCAGAGCATACTGAACAAATTAAGGAACAAAGCGCCCTAATCACAAACACCCTTTTCAGGCAGAGCACATTCTTACCTGCAGAAGGCAATCTACTTGGGTTTGATGGAGTAATTTGAATTCAGTGAAAAATCCCTAATTTGAAAATGTCATTAGAAAATACTCATTGTTGGACCTGAGAGTTTTATGATAAATGTTTTCTTTTACATAATGCTTAGTGATTACTGACTTACTTTACTTTTAGTAGATTTCCTTTGGCGTGTTGTATGTTTATAAGTGAGCAGGTTGATGTTATTCATTTGTCATTTGGGCTGTTCCTTGTAGAGACTTCAAAGCTATTCTTCATCTCCACAATGTGCAGCACACCATTCTAAAATAGTTGCATCAATTTAACAAGTTTTGGTCAATGTTCTATGAGTGATTTGGCTTTGAAGTCCATCATGTATTAATTAACTGTTTCGATATTTCTGATTCTCTGTTTCTTTCTTCCTTTTTCTCTTTCTCTCTCATGAGGCATGTAAGTGTGAGGGACACATTTCTGCAGTAATTCAACTATTAGATTCCGAAATATCAGTTTGAAAGGGATTGTCAATAACTTCCTTTATAAATGACAATATTCCACAAAAAGAATCCTAAACCAATTAAAAAGACAACAAGAACGTGAAAGAGAACTTGCAACACAAACCAAAAATAAACTTCAAATAATCATGTAATAGAAAGCAAAAAGAAAGGACCAATAATACAGTAAATTGGACTCAAGAGATAGGTATTTAAAGAAAATGCATAAAAATGATAATAAATGTGTGAACCTGGTTCAGTTTTGCTAGGAATCAAAAAAAGAAAATCAGAAACTAAAGCCTAAAGATTACTTTACTTGATTTAGGTGAAATTAGAATGATGGTGATCTCACACATTATATTGATAGAGATATAAATATCATGCAGGAATACCTCCATGATGTAAAGAGAGAGATTTTTGAGATGTGTTACTGCTACAACATTGTTTGTAATAGAAATACATTGGATAATATAAATGCCCATTAGCAGAGGACTGAGTAGATAAATTATGGCACGTCTACATAGCTCAGGATTAGAAAAAATGAGGTTTATACATATTTTATTATCAGCACAAGAATAAAAATGTCTATTTTCACTTAAGTGAAAACAAGATGCAAAATATTTTGTAGGGAACAGGCCAATATTTTTATTATAATACTGAAAGCACACATTAAAATATATACATATACAATTAGAAAGTAATATCTTCATTAAAATATTTAAATGATTTAATGATTTAAATGATGCAAGCCAAGTTCTTAGTGGTGTCATCTCTGGAGAGAGTAATATATATATATATATATATATATATTCACAATATATATACATATATGCTCATAAGTCATTAACTATTGCTTTTTTGATTCAGGGCAGTACAAAGAGATATTTAATTATAAACCTTGCATATACAGCGTTTTGTATTTTGATGCTCTGGAGAATATAAAAAGAATTTTAAAAAGATGAAAGAGCACCTTTTATCTAAGGTCCTCTTTTTAATGAATTTTTTCTTTTAAATAGGAACAGGAATAAAGAAAGTAATTCAAGAAAAAATTAAAACAAAACAAAACAAAAACTCATTGAAAAAAGAAATTGTTTCAAGACTTCTAGTTACTTGTGGCCAGATATGGATTCAAATAAGAAGAATTCAAATGAGAAAAGATGATAAAGTGGAAGATAACAAGAACATAAAATGATGTTACATGGAAAAAATATGACATGGAAGAACAGGAAAAAAGGTAAGTTTAGAAAAATGTTAAATGAAGACATATTTAAATTTGACATGCTGTACATTTTGTTAAAATTACAGATACAGAGATTATAAACTCTGATGTGACGTGTTGAAGAGATGGAGAATCTTTGAATAAAAAACCTGAACAAAAGAAAATGTGTTAACATGCAGATCAGAAATTAAATCAAGTAAAAGAAAGAGAAGAAATTTGGGAAAAGATGTGGAAACAGTGCAAAAGAAGCTTAATTATGGAAGGGAAGAAAACACTGGAAATTTCTAATTGGTAATGCAAAATGAACCCCGTTAAAATTTCCCTTCTGGATTGTTAAGAATATTGGCAAATATTTCACACATACACATAAGCACACACAAACACATATTGGAAATGGCTCCATCAGTAGATAAAAATTAGGTTCATTAAGCTTTTCAGAATAATTTATGTCTCTGATTATCTGCCACCCTTTGCTTTCTTTGAAATGTTCCCTCAGGGGAATAGGGACAGGTCCTTCTGGATCACAGACACTGTAAAAGTAGGGGAGGAAGAAGGTGTGGGAAAAGAGACATATACTGCTTAACCTGTTGTTATAGGGCTGTTTAGATCTGAATCTATTGTTCTATAAGCGTATATATCATCCCTGTCAATTTTCAGATTAAAATATCTAAGTCAACTATAAAATTACATATTTTTCAAAACATCATTTTATGATTTGCATAATGTAGAATTGCAGCTTGTGAAAATTAAAAGGAACAGGGTGGTCACTCAGGAAAACCTAATTATCATGAAGTGGTTATTCAAGTATTTCAATCTGTTTATGTAACTGTATCATTTAAAAATAGACAGTGGTTAAGGTTTTGATCATTAAGTATGAAAGAATAATGAAAACGGGGGATATTTAATAGAATTAGTAACACTTGTAGCCTATCAGAATGCTCTCCTAAAGAAATGCAATTTAACAAAATGCGTGTGGTTGGAAACTCAGGCCAGAATAACAACTACTTTCTTCAGATCCACCCAAGACTTATACAGTGGCCATTCCAATTAGCATAATAGTTCAATGTTCCTTGGGAAGTGAGGTCTTTTGTTTGGGATATTTCCTAATTAAAGAAGCCTGTTTGAAGCGGGATCTAATTTTAACTTTGTAATGCCAAAATATGACTTGAAGAGTCTGTTTTTATTTCAAAATATATTGGCTTTGCATTTACAAGTTGAGATAGCTGTCATTAAATGTCCACAAAACTCATATTTAAGAGAAGAAAATGGAATGGCAGGGTATGAAGTAACTGGCTTAAAATGTCAGTTCTCTGTTCGGGCAAACGTTATTGAGCTGATCATTTGTTCTATTTGCACTCTTCATGTTTATAAATGAAACACAGGTACTAATAGGAATCCCCAAAGTCACCTTAAAATTACATGAAAGTCAAGTAAGGGGAATCAAGAACTTGCTGCCAGTAAATTTTTATTACAAAACTTAACATATATCTGGGAACTTCAAGTGAGAGAGTGGCTTTTGTTGTTTAAAAATTACTGGTATTAAGACCACTTAGATGATTCCAAAGCACTCTGTAAAGTACTCTTTATAAAAATGTTACTCATAGTCTAACTATTTGTAATCTAAAATTATTGCCCTGTTTTTTTGCATGAGAAAGAGACAGCTATTTAGCAACTTTCTAAGTGAGAGTCAACAGTAAGTACATGAGGCATGCGGGATAAAAATAAACAAGTTCTCTCATTTCCAGTCCACATTATGAATCACAATGCTCTAGACAATAGTTAAAATACTACAATTTTGAGTAAATGTATACAAATGACAGAGGTTCAAGAAATTATTATAATAGACATCATAGAAAATATTTCTTTAAAATTTTTATCATTTATAAAGCAGCAGCATTGTATGTAATATGTTTCTATAGAAGCAGCCTGGTAAACAAAGCGCGTCTCAATCACAACTGGTTTGTTAGGCAGCCTCTTAGATGACCCCTGTGAGCCCTGCCTCCTCGTATTCATGCCCTTCTGTTATCTCCTCACCTTGAGTGAAAGTTGGACTTTATGACTTGCTACTAGAGAACAGGAGGCGGCAGAGGTGATGGAATGTCATTGCTGCCATCTTGTTCGTTGCTCTATGGAGACACCCTTGTGACAAGAGGGAGGCCTTCAGGCAACGTTCAGAAAGCCTCTGAGACCCTCAGTGTAACAACCCTGGAGGAACTGAATCCAGACAACTATGCTAGACAGTTTGGAAGTGGACTTCCCTCAGGAAAGCCTTTGGATGAAACTTCAGCTTTGACTGACAAGCTGATTACAACCTCCTAAGAGACCTTTAGCCAGAGGCGCCCAGCTAAGTAAGTCATGCTCAGATACCTGACCTGGAGAAACTGTGAGATAAAGAATATTTGCTGTTTCAAGCTGCTAAATTTGTGGTAGTTTGTAGCACAGCAATTGGTAACTGACACATTGGGTCTCCTTTAGATCCTTCTCCAGCCTCACTTGGTGAGTAAAAATTAAAGGCTGGAGGATGGAGAAATGAAACATCTTGGTTCGGGGTTATTGTAAAACACACTGAAGATGAAACACAAGGTTTTCAGGGGAGTTCATAGCACGTGTAAATAAAGGCACAAAGAAATCAGATGGACAAGGTCAGATGGTGAAAACCTAGCATGAACAAATGGGGACAGAAACACATTTTACTCCTTCTTCAGACACAAAGTCCTATATTACGCTGCTCTGGAAGGAAGGGTCCCATGACTATGTTATGACATCATTCTGTCCCTAAAAATATTTCATTCTATTTATAAACCAAAGTGCTTTAAATGAGAAAAAGTAATAATCAGAAAGATGTTAGACAGAAAAGTGTTTGATTTTTAATGCCAGTTACATACAAAACTATGCTCTTTTCTTTGTAACAGTGAATCCAAAACTATGTTGTAATAATATTTTAATATAATAATAATTAGCATTCATTAATCACATGATAAATACCTTTTAGTTATTAAGTGAGCCGTTAGTATGTCCAGTAATTCTGGGAGATAAGAATTCTTACCACGCTAAATTTTTACGCACAGGCTCAGCGACCATGGCTCACGGGCCCAGCCGCTCCGCGGCATGTGGGATCTTCCCGGACCGGGACACGAACCCGTGTCCCCTGCATCGGCAGGCGGACTCTCAACCACTGCGCCACCAGAGAAGCCCCATGCTAAATTTAAAGAAGAGGATATTTAAGTTCAAGGATATTAAGTGATATGCCAAAGTCAACAGCTGGAATCTTGTGGTCCTGGGATTTGAACACAAATTTGTTGTTAGATGCCACTCCCTAACCACAACCCTACAGTTTCTCTCTATAGAGTAGAAACATAATTAGTACCACTTAGACGTCAGCCTTAGTTTTTTACAGATGAACTGCATGTCACTGTTAAAACTGGCATAAGTTATAACTGCTGCTCTAGATACTCTAGTGAATGTAAGAGTAACATAAAAATGTCTTTAAAAGTCTTCAGTCAACTTTGGGTGGTACAGAATCAGTAAGGGAAATCAAGCCCATGTATTAGCAGTTGGTAAGTCATCATGATTTAATTGACTACCAGAATCTCAAAACTGAAGGCAATCATGAAGAAAATGGTCTAGTAAGATGAGGTCTCTGGTATAACTGTGCAATTTAAGCTAGCATTTAATAATGGTTACGAGTCTGTTACGATTCAGAAAAGGAAATAAATATCAATATCATTTTCAGGTTCATAGCAGTAGTCATAAGAATATAACTTCTATCTCTCTAATGAAGTAAATCAGGCAGATTTTCCGTAAGTGACCTAATCAGATATTGAGCTATAATTTATGGAAGATATTAGAAACTCCAAGATCAATCTTGAGGTTGTTGTTATTCTGGAACAAACAGAAAACAAAATTTTTATGATAACACTTGAAGAAGAATTTTTTATTAATTAGATCCCCCCTAGAAACTCTGAAAAGCTATCTGAAGAACAGTGTTCTTTGGTAAAAATTACTCTCTGAGGGTTTCTAGTAAAGTCCTCTGAGTTTGAAGATTGCAGTCCAAATCTAGAAGAGACCCCTTGGAATGACTGAATATCTGAGGGCAGAAAATAAACCAAATTGATCCTGTATGTCAGGACCCTTGAGTTTGGAGGAATATACTTAATTGTTCATGATTTGAGAAACAGCTAAAGTCAAACACAGGCACCTTTGCCATCACTGAAGATACTAGCATGCCTATCTTAGATTGGGTTCTCGGAAACAGACTCACACAGAGAGGTGTATTCAGAAGGTTTTTTGGGAAGTGCTATTGGCAGCTACACTGTTAGGAAATGAGGAAGGGAGGCAGAAGTTGACCCTCAGTATGGTACAATGGAGGACCCTGCCAATCATATGGAGAACTGGATGGCTCTTCAGAATTATCCCAACTTAAGGCAATGAGGCTCTGTGTTCCATCATCAGCCACACAAAGGGCCTAGCCTTGGACAATACAGTTCTCTGCTTCCGAGGGCAGTGCCCAGTGAAGAATGCAGCCATGACATCAGCAATCAACTTACCCAGCATCTGGTGAAATGCTGTCACTCTCTGAAGAGGGTATCTGGGCAAAGCCCTACGGGACCTTCTACACACTCTCTGAGGACTGATGGTAAATTCCAGTGAAGGAGGTTTTAAAAGGTGGTAAAAGAAGGATCAAAATGGAGGAAAGCTAAGGGGAGAGAGAACTCTGTCTCAGTAGCCCAGCTCCTTAGTTCTGCAGGTTCCCACACAGCATTCTGCAGCCGGGGCTACAGAAACATTATCACCTACTGCACCGTCTATTCTTTTGCCATCTTGTTCCCACCAGCAGTAGTAATAATAGAAATAATAGCTTCTCATTCTTTTTCTCCTTCTTCTCTGGCCCACTCTAAGATGTAAGTCTTCGTCAAAACTGCCTCTGATCTCAGGAGACATGAAAACTCCTTTTCTTTTGTGCAGTGGGGATCCACCTTAGACAATGCATTAGAGCCCACTTTTACTCATCACAACTCTGACCCTGGTTTATCTGTCCTAGTCCACTTTAAGTCAGGCAAAACCAGACTCTAGACTACAAGCGCAGGAGTTGCTAAGAGTTTTAAACTGTGGATCTGACCTGTTCCTATAATGTACTACGTTACCTTAAAGATGAAGGAAATAGAAAAAAGAAAATAAAGAAGAGCTGTACACATATCTCTCTCTGTACTTACCTAGGGCTATCATTTGTGGTTCGTTTTCACATTTCTCTTACACCAGTATGATTGAGTAGATAAGCACATGTGTCTTTGGTAAGTGGCAAGAAGAAGTCCATGAGTTCTGATGACAAAGATATACAAAATAATGAAAATAATTCTAGATAGGATTTTTTTTTCTTTACAGGAAAACTCCAGATAAATTTTCTTAGATTGATTTTTCTAGTAACCGTGGTAACAGCAAAAGAAAACTGCATTCATTTTAAGGTATATTATGTAATTTGAGCTTCAAAACAATCCTGTGAAGCACTCCTAACTCCATTTTATCAAACTGAGGTTTAGGAAAATACATTATTTTTATAAGGTGATACAACTAGATAATGTAGACCGTGGGTTTAATTCCACGTCTTCCCTTTCACAGAAACCATACTACCTTGCAAATTTCTTCCTTTGTTTATATTGAGAGTCACAGACACTTTATGAATGTTGTGAAAGAAACTTAAAAAGTAAATATTAGGAAGTACAATAAGTACTAGATACAAACAAAATTCACTTTACTTAATTTTTGAATAGTATTGCATTTATAAAAAACCATGGAATGTAAAAAAGGTCCACAGTGTAAATTTTACTCTCACTCCATCCTCCTTTTCTGTCCCCATCTCCTCCAAAATTATCATTTTTGTTAGACTTCTAGTGTGTCCTTCCAATGCAAATACATACAAATATTCTCTACATTTGACACCAAGTCCCACTTTTCTATGACTTCTCTTTTTTACATAATATTTTATGGAGAATTTTTCATATCAGTACATAAGAAGTGTTTCCATCCTTTAATTTTTTTCTATTGTAGCACAGTAGTCCATTGAATGAGTAAATTATAATCTACTCAACCACCCTCACTGATGGACTTTTTTTTTTTTCCAATCTTTTCCAATTACAAATCATGCTTATGTGTAAATCATGCTACCCTGTATACAAGAAAATTGGATCATAAATTAACAAACTGATTCATTAATGTGTAAATCACTAAAGATCAATACATATTAAATGAATATAAAAGTAAGTATGATCTATGAAAGAAATTTTTCAGTTTACCTTTGTTTTTGACTTTTTTGGTTGAATTATGAGGAGAAGAATTCTGAGACTTTCCAGAATTATCCAACTGTAAGTGGAGCAGAAGATAGTTTCTTATGTTCCAACCACACTTCCTTATATATCTATGCAACTGGAATAATTCATGAATGCCAATGAAAGTGTTCACAGTCAAAAAGAATACCTATGACTAACAATTGTGTCTATTTCCAAGCAGAAGTTCACTTTTCTGTTAAGAAAAAAACAAAAACAAAAAAAAAACAAACAATGAAAAAATTGTTACAGTTGTATTTAATATTGGTATTTGGTCAGGGCACAGAACCATACAGATTCTGCCCTGAAACTGGATCTCCATCCTTAGGACTAAATGCACAGGCAGTTGAACAAGGTAAAATGACACTTCATTGCCATCTGACCCATTGCACATCAGATCCTAAAGCATTCTTTGGATAGATTAAATTAAACCTCACAGGAGATTATTTTTCTATACTAGTGAAAGTCAAAAGTCTAGAACAAAGGGGGACTTCCCTGGTGGCGCAGTGGTTAAGAATCCACCTACCTGTGCAGGGGACACGGCTCGATCCCTGGTCCGGGAAGATCCCACATGCCGCAGAACAACTAAGCCCCTGCGCCACAACTACTGAAGCATGCACCTAGAGCCCGTGATCCGCAACAAGAGAAGCCACCGCAATGAGAAGCTTGCACACCGCAACAAAGAGTAGCCCCTGCTACTCAAGAAATTTATTTTTTAAAAAAGTGCTACTCTGTATTTTATTTTGTAGTTATTTAGGTAACTAGACCAGGGCAGAGTAAAAACTTTGTCACTCAGGAATCTCTAAATCCATTCCTCTCTCAGACACATTGAGAGACAGAGTCAAGTTCAATATGACATTTTTCAGGAGATAAAATATTGCTTAACTTCCCTGAAATAAGCATTGAAATGTATACATTTAGAAAGTTATTGCCCAATCCATCCAATTAATAAGGAATTTCAGCAAGCCACGTGAAAATAGGTAATCAGAAAGTAACACTTCCAAATATTAAATAGATATTATTTACTTTATCCCTGCTATATTTTTCAAAGGAAAATATGACAGTTTAATATTTATGTTTACACGATTCATAAATGACAGAGTAGAATCAAGCATAAAACCAAGGTTTTCCCCGTTGGGACCATTGCTATGAGTGAATTGCCAACTTTCAGCGTGATGGAAGAGTGTTGATCGACCTAGGGACAAGATCCAATCAAAAGGAATTCTGCCTTATCTGGATTCAATTTTAGAAAACTTTTGGCGATTTCCCCACAGTAAGTCAGCCAGCCAAATAAACAGATCCACTGAAAAGAACTTGTAGAATATTTCTTGAAGTGGAGCGAATGATCTGCACGTCATCTACGTGGATAGAGCTGAGCAGAGTGTGTCTGTCTTCCAGAGCTGTGTGCATGTTAATGTATAAATCTCTACAGCATTTGGATCTAACCCTGAAGGCACCTTATTATGCAAGGGCCAATAATCTGTTTGATGAGTCCTGACTGAAGAAACCTGGAATTAAATGAGAAACAAAAGCAACAAACAATGCCAGATAGACCTTTGTAGGACTGAAATGCATTTTAATAAATTTCCTCTTGGAAGGCAAGAGCCACCCAGCCAAAAGACCTAAGCGCAGCAGCTCTATAAAAAGCCTGAGAGTGTCAGCGAGACGGTCAGACCAGTTCTAACGTTAAGAAGTGCAATTTATGTGCTATGAAAGGACAAAAATCCTGACTGAAATTCATTCTAGATCTGATGACAGTTAAGATATTCCTAGAGCTGATCGGCAGCGACTTTCTTCCACTGCTCTTAGTTAAATTAAAAAAAAATAATAAGGTGATATAAGTTCATCATATTGTCCTTTGTGAGCAGGATTTTTTTTTTTAAGAAAAGAGTTACAATTGCAGATTTTAAACATGATGGCAATTTACCAGAAGTCAGAGATTAACTAGGAGGGTTAAACTGAACCAAGAAAACTGAGAACAGCCTTTCACCAGTGAGGAAGGCCAAGGATTAGGGACTGGAAGTGGTTGGCTAAAGCTTCAGGATAATATTATTTAAATCCTCAACAGAAAGCAAATTAAACTGAGAGAAATCCTGATTGCCAGATTTATATGGACTAAAGGATACAAAGTAAATTCAAAACTACTAAGAATTCCTATGTGTTGAGAATCACAAAACGTCATTAAATATTGAAATCTCTTAGAATAAGCAATTTCAGAGAATTTAGGGTGACAGATCCAAAACTAATTGAAAGAATTCCAGAAAAGAGGATCAGACGATCTTAAGAGCCAGGGAGACAAGCAAAATGCAAAGGATAGAACATTTAAAGGGACAACATCACATTTAGCTTAATAATATGCATTTTTTCCTTATAATTTATAGTAAACTTTGTATTCAGATGAAAATGATCTCAATCTGCTCTATCCTTTTGCAGCTGGAAGAAAATAGCTTAATCTACCATTCTATATTTTTCACCTACACTTTTTAAGAGAAAACACAATAGCTTTGTTTACCTTTCATTTGTTCTTATTCTTCCCATAGAGGATCTCAGCATTACATATCCCTACCAACCAGTCTTTTTTCATAGCTCAGTCCAAGCAACCTATAAAATATTTTAAGTATTGCAAATAATGATCATTATTTTAAAGGCATGGAAATTACTAGTGACAGAAAACTGGATTTTTTTTTCAAATGATGTCTAGTATATAGGATCTAATCATCACCATCTGACATTTGTAGGTAGGATATACTTGGTGACCAAAATACTTGACAGATTTTCTTTTAAGTGTAAAATAAAAGCCTGGTGTTCAAAAGAGCCATGAGGACTAATGGAAATCTGACTGATTTTTTTTAGACTGGAACAAAAGAGATCTGTGAGGCTGTCACCTTTACCAGCACTTCAAGGGACACAGAAAAAGCCAGAACACTTAGGACAAGCTTCAGGACAAGCTAAACATATCACCCCAGGTTATCTGAATTTCAGTCAATGCTAAAAGTCAGTCTTTTAAGTTAGAATGGACGACAGTATTGCCATCCTAAGCAGGATCCAGAGACTTTAGTGATCAGGGCAGTGTACACCTGGCTCTCATTAGTTAGGCCACAGTCATCGAGATAGGCACATCCATTACGGATCAATTAGAGAAAAGATGTGGAAATGGATATTCAAACAGGTTTGAAGTTACTGCTGCCTTGATCCCACTTTATTTCGTCAAAAAGAAGACATTTGAGGGGGCCTGCAGAATGCATGGAAGAAAAGGGTATGGTGTTGTCCAGAGGAAGGCAAAATAACCACGATAAACTCTTCTAATCTGAGATCTTCTCTTAAACTATGCAATTTAACCCCGGATGAACTGATATAGGACCATGAGTGCACATGTGAACCTGTTCGAGGTTCTTGGCTGAGAAAAAATGTGCTTTTTTTGTGCCCAAGGAATCCAGGAGGGGACAGAAAGAAGGGGGCCGCAGGTCCTAATAGCTTCTGCTCTAAAGCCACACTATACAGAACCTCATTAGACATTCCTGTCATAATGGCAAGGACAAATCAGATCAAATTAAAACCCAAATCATCTGGAGCTTTTGTTGTTTCAGACAGAATTTACCACTGATATGCTCTCCTTTTTCCTTTCATTGTGTCCTTTAGGGCTCTATCATCCCAATAATAGCTCTCCTTGCCCCTGGGGTATTTCTGTTGCTTGCAGTGACATCTACTGGTAGAAACAGAGACCTTCCCAAGCAGGCTTCTTTGGCAAGACTCAAACAGAACAAATTTGATGTGGACTTAAGGAAGGATTCCCCCTCATCCCAACCCATCCTGGACCCTGCCCCCCTCCCCCGTCTTTTTTGCTTTTTAGCTAATATAATACAAAGGCTAACATTAGAGAGAATCATAAGATTTCTTTATAAAGATCCAAGAATTTGTTAATTTTGCACCATCTCTCCTTGTCACAATCTTTGCCACAAGAATGGCTACATTCTGAGAAATGTTCTGTCCTCAGCCCAGTCATTGTCATATGAATGAGCTATCATTCAGTCCTAATGCGTGAGATGTTTTATTCTTACTTCCATGACATTTGTATTGTAGTGACAAAGGCTACAGCTAGAAAAGGAAATGATACAAATTCCACTCAGGCTTTATCATTTTAAATTCTCATTTTGTGCTTCTTTCATGTCTAGCTACTAAAAACTAGTTTTCCTCTTAAAAATAAAGAAAGAGGGAAGGAGCTGGAAAAGAAAAGGAAAAATGACGAGTTTGTGAAACTAAACCTCTCGTGTGCCCTCTTTTAATGGTTTACCTTCACGTTTAACACACCAGGATAAGTTGTTACTGGAGACATCAAAGCCAAGAAAGTGAGTCAGTGTCATTTCCCCTCACAAATCTGTGGAAGGAACAATGCTTTGTTAAAGTTACAGTGTAGTGTAGGACTTAAGTGGCACCCCAGTGCATAATGTATTACTAAATATAGCATACCTTGTATCAAACCTGAGAGCCACGAGTGACTCCTATTTTAACCATCTTCGACCCACCCCATTTCTGCTTCCTCAGTATTCTTCAACATGTAAGACAATATTTCAAATCATTGAACATTCCAGATGTTCAATTATATTGCCTTTTTTTCCTCTCTTCTCAAAAGCATTTTTGGAGTTCTAGTAGGTTGGGGATGGAGAGAGGGTAAAATAGCAATGCTTTAAATTACAGCTTTTTAAAGATAAAACATGCTTTAAGAGATACCTTTTAAATAAAAATAAAGCTAAGTGATAAAAAATTGTTTCATATGTATCACACCCGTTTTCCAATATAGGTTTGTTATAAATAGGTGCTTTTTCTTAAAAATGAAATATTTCTATAAAAATTCATAAATGTTTCATGTTTAGGAATATATTCTCATCGGTACTTCCATTATCATCATGTGGCTATGTTTTGGAATACAATATTTTAGTTTCTGTAAATTTTTCTAATTTTTTCTTTGAATACAGAGAAACACTCATTGAATTCATATGTAATACAAATGAAATCTTTCTATTTAAAAATAGAAAATCTAACCATAGGGCTGTTATTTAAGAAATCAAATATCTAAGGTAAGAGATAGGTGATAATTAATTTACAAAGAAGAAATAGAGGCACAAAGGATTCATTTCCTAATCATTAAACCTCATACTCAGTGTTTCTCTTACTAATAGGTATTCCATGTGCAGAAGAAGCCATATTTCCTAAAGTCATATTTAAGAATTAAAATTTCTATTGTACAACATTTCAGAAAAAGGAGGCTCTACATTTTTAGTCACATGATTAACACTACTTATAGCTGAAAGATTTTCTAGCTTCAATAATAACATGACCAGTGAAAGAGTATTTAATTGTTAAAAGTTAGTTCGTTTTCACAGAACAATGATCTTAGAAATTGAACCATGATATTGAAGTGTGAAACTAGGTTGAATGCAATAACTTTAACTAAGATGCCAACAGACCAGGTTAGAATATCTAAGTCAAAATTTTAAAAAACAAAATGAAATAGATATATCTTACTGTATCTTTAGTGTTAGGACACAGTGAGGGATTTGATCCTGCAATGAATTGTTGCCCGTACATCTCTATAACGTTGTATATCTCCATCTCAATTCAGTTTGAGCTTAACTTGCAGTTTCTTTTGGTTCTGGAAAACATAATAGTTAGTAGCAATTTTGTGGTTTTTTGCAGTACACACATGAAGGGGTAAATTATCATAGCATCCCAAATAAAACATTCCTATTTTCAATGTTGTATTTTGATGACTTTTCATTGCTTTTTCTTCCAAAATTATGGTTATAAAATAATCACTCTTCAATAAGCAATTACTCTACTCAATAACCGTCAAATGTTATTTAGCTACCCAAATGTAAAGCAAGTGTTTAACAAATAATATTAAGAAATTTTGGTATATTTAGAGAGATGAAAAATTTTAAGTAAATGTCTTACTCTTTGTTTTTACAACAAAGAAACTTCTTTCATTTTGTTTTTGTATCATCTGTGAAGAGAGTTGTATTATTACCTTTTTTCTGTGTGAATGGGCAAGCACTGTGTATAACTACAGATTTCACTTCTAAAACTAAAAGTTCTCATTTTTTTTTATTTTCAGAAGTTATAAAGTTTTAATATCAACATGCAGTCTCTGAAAGTAATATTCATTTATCTAGTCTATTTGATTTGGTAGAACAAGGAGTATTTTTTAATTTTTAAAACTCTATGTTATTCAGGATGTATGCTTTCCTTTAAGCATTACTCAATGTCCTTCAATCCATAGTCTTCTGTGTGTGTGTGTGTGTGTGTGTGTGTGTGTGTGTGTGTGTGTATTTCCTAATGTCAAAACATACTGCTCTCTGTTTCACAAAATATATAGACAGGTAAATAGATAGATATAGATATAGACGCAGATAGGTATAAGCTTTTATAAACATCTATGTATTTTAAATTCTCACTAAAAATGTCCTAATAGTTTATTTCAATTTTTCACAATTAAAAACAAAAAACGTTTTATAGAAAATGAAACTAATATATATTTTTTATTTACCCTTTTTCACCTACACATTTTTCCATTTTTTGAGGCAAGAAGAGGAAAAATAAAAAAAGTTCTACAGAAAATGAAACTAATATGAATTTTTTATTTACCCCTCTTCACCTACACATTTTTCCATTTTTTGAGGCAGGAAGAAATCCTTTCTATTTTTGTATGCCAGCATTTACCTACTTATTTATCTATCTATCTATCTATCTATCTACTTATCTATCTATTCATGTATTTTGATAACTTACTTTAACATAAAAGCAAGGTAAAGCAAGACCAGTGATCATTACAGCAATATTCAAGGACAGTGCTTTGTGATGCAGCACAGCGTAAGAAAATGGAAAATCTGCCTCCCTCAAGCACTAACAACCATCTGCAAGACTAGAAGTCAGTATTTCTGTCACAAGACTGCAAAAGCAATACCCACACTTCCCAAACCATTGTATGGCATGTCAGCCATACAGTATTTTCAATCTTGGTGGGCACGAACACACGATAGTTCATCAGAGAAGCTGTATTAAACATACTGCTATGTATTTGGAACATTGTACAATACCAAATGCCTGACTTGTTAATGAAGGCAGGATTAATAGAGTGCTCTAATTTACAGGAACAAAAAGACAATAATGTTGCTTCTTTTTCATAAGTAATAGTTTCCTAGGTAATATTTCTCTGACAGGTGTAAAGAAGCATTACATGCTGGAATAAGCTTAATAAGTGTTCTATCATGATGGGGATAGTATCATCTTTCCCCTCACCAGGTCTGAGAAATTCAGAGCATCTACCAATAAGGCGTGAGTGGCTTGGTGCATGCACAAAACATGTGGTTTGGGTTAAGATTTCCCTGAATCACACAGACAAAAGAAAAAAAAAAAGAAATAAAGAAAGAAAAGAGAAGAAAAAACTATAAATCAATTCCATCAAAGAGCAGTCTGAATTCAGTTTCTGAACTTTGTCACTTATATCATTTCTGTCTTCTAAGTAAAGAGTTAAGTTTCTCAAGGTAGTTAGGGAAAGATGAACAGGATATACAGCACATATTATAATTTTAAAACAATTGAATAAATTGTGCATTTTTTAAAAAGGTGAGAAAGAATCCTTCGAATGCATCTATTGAAGTTCATAAGATAAAAACAGTACAATGAAAAATGAATACTCTCGTGCTATTCTCAGTGAAATGATACTTGAAATTATTTTATTATTGCATTGTTTCTCTGACTTACTAACTGGATGATAAGATATAAAGGAGAAAAATGGGAAAAAAAATTGAAGAATCAGAGTGGCAAATGTGGAACACATCAGTGGAATCAGAGAGGGAATTAAAAAGTTAAAATAGAGGAAAGCTGAGAAAGAACCAAAAAGGAAGTCAGGGAAAAAATATATCCATAAGGGAAAATACACATAAGAAGAATCCATAGAAAAGGAGACAGAGAAGCAACAGAGGAATAAGAAGAGAAATAAAACTTTAAATTCAAGTAAGAAAGACCCGAGTGAAGAAAGATAAGAACTGAGAAGCAAATATTAAAAACAAAAGAAAATAGGCATATTTACAGACTGCTAGGGAAACAAAGAGACTTGGAAGAGTCCATAGTGGCACGGGCCTGGAGGATACCCTGAGATAAAAAGAAAGAAGAAAGTATAATAATAGGGAGAAAACATGGAGAGAGACACAAAGAAAAGACAGACGAAGAACAGTAGACAGAGAGATGGTTAAGAATAAATAAGAGGCAGAAATAAAACAAAGGTTAAGAAGAAAACAAAATCCATCAACTCTATTTATATAATCTTGTTATAGGAAAGAACTCATTTGCCTGTTCATGCTATTTTTTTGTGACATAACAGCAAAAGTCTGATTTCTGTAAAACCCTTTGGAAGTCTGTTCTGAGTTCAGATTTGGAATATAAAAGTATAAACCTTCTAAGGTTTTACTACATTGGCTTTATATAGTTCAATTGAAAAGATTCATTCTTTTTGAAACAAAAAGCTTTGTATTGCCATTTAAAATTGCCAAATGCCATGAAACAATTCTTGAAACATAACTTGGAGTGAATGTAGGTGATATTTGGGTTGTGGTTTTATTTGATACTATTGTCTATAAGGAATTGGTCCTTTCACAGGCTAAAATAAATTCAGAACTATGAATTTTAATGAAATATCAATAAGTGAGCAAGTCTCGTAATTTGGTTTTGACAAGACTCTCCAAAGATTAAACAAACCAAAAGTATACTCTAGGAAATAATATTCCTTTTAAAGTTTAAGTAAAAGTTGAATCATTTCAATATGTATGGAAGATATATAATGCATGTGTATACATAATGTATATGTATGTGTACGTATACACACATACAGACATATTGTAAACAATTTTTCAATTTATGTTTAAGGGTTACTTGTTGGTATAATCATTCAAACCTACTTTTTCCAATGGAAATTAAAGTTACCTTTTATGAAATTATAAAGAAATAAATACTTGAACTAAGAACAATTATACAACTGTATTACCTCTTTATAAATAAAATGGAGAAATATGAGCAAAATGATAATTTGGGTGGATTTTTAGCTATATAAAAAAAAGGATACCGATAAGTAGTCAGCCTAGAATGATATTTCTGCTTCCAGCTGGGAGGTGTTAGAGGGGAGTAAATAATTGAAATATCTTCATCAATTTCATACGTTTAACATGAAGAAAAGGTGTAATTAAATACAACCAATACCATACTTCAGGCTTTCATCATCTCTTATCCAAATTATAAAATGGTTTCTCAATCATTACTTTCCCCCCCAAACACACACTTCATTCTGTACTCCAAGCTGTATAAAGCATCCTGAAAGCCTAAGTAATGTCTCCATAACCTAAAATTCTTTTTAGCTTACTATCTTTTACAGGTAAATATAAACTATTTCTTTACTTATTTATTTAGTCACTGAAGCCCCTTCCCCCTCTGGACTCATCTATCCTGCAACCTCATTCCCTCTAGATCAAGCGCTATGGACCCTAAGCCACACTCCTTTTAAACTTCCCTTTCTACCTTTGTTCACGCTCCATCCTCTGACTAGCTGCTCCTTCACTCACCATGCTTTTTGGCTGACCACCTTATACATTTTACTCTGGGCTCAGTCCAAACCTTCTCAAACACTCAAAGGCAGGTCAGGCTTTGTTGCAGCCTCTGAGACATAAAGTGAATATCTGACTTTAGCTCTTTACATGGATATGCATGTGATTTCCACTGGGCATGACTCTGTCTTAATTTTCTTTGCAACTTCTATATCTAGAGAATTACCTGTAATATATTAGCTGACCCATAGTAGATGTTCAATAAATATATACATATTGAGTTGATTAATAAAGAACTGAAATAGAGTATGTGTAAAACAGTCTTTATTTTACTAGCTAATTGTACATGTAAAGGGTGGGAAAGAACAGTCTTCAGAGAAACTTACATAAAAAAGAACTTAGGATCATTAGTTGACCATAAGTTCAAAAGGTGTCAACGACTTACTTAGCTTATTTAAAAAGTGACTATTCTAAGGTGACCCACATAGACATCCAATGGTCAGAGTATGATAAGTGATAATTTTGTTTCACATTGTACAAGTCAGATCACTTCTAGAATATTTTATTCAAGTGATTGACACCACATTGACATGGACAAACTAAAGTCCCATCAGATACATGTTATCTGTGACTGGTGAGGAAATGCTTTATTACAGAGTTTAAGGAATGTTGGAAGGATTTAGGGAAGTTTAGTTGGAAGAAAAGACTCTTAAAATGTGTGAATAATTTATATATGGATAAAATAATGTCTTTTCTCTGTATGACTCTAGAATTAGGACAAATGACTAGTTGCTATAGCTAAAACCCTCCAAGTAAATTAAAAAGAGAAAAATAACTTTCAGTGATACACCAGGAATTTTCACCTACTTGATAAGATTATCTTTAAAGGGAATATTCATTTGGTTGTTTTATCTGTTAGAATTTCAAATTGAAAGGGATGGAGAACCTATGATGGGAGAGTGAAAGGCTTTTCTATAGCAAAGAGAAAAGGAAAAACATCTGCTCCTCGTAAAATATTGTTAATGTAAGTAAGATTATTCAACAGCTATGGCTCTGTCATGTTTGATATTTATCAAATAAAAACTTTAAAATAGGCAACACAAATATCCAAAGAACTGAAACTAGAAATTCAAATGTTGCAAGCTAGAATTTAAGGAAGAGAGAGAGAAGGAGAGAGATGAGAGATCAACTCTAGGACGGTAGAGAGCTGATCTGTGTGTTCACTGCTGTGTACCCAGAACCTACGAGGGTTCTCACACATTTAGAAGTGTAATCAGATTTGTCAAATGGATATTGAAAAAAAAAAAAAGACCAGATAATTACTTGTTAAAGGAATAATAAAGAAATATCAGTCATTATTTGGAGCATTGGAAAAACTGAAAATGTCACTTAAGGTCCTAAAATTCTTTAGATATCCAGCCCTTTCATTTGAAAAACAGAATTTATTAACTACGGTAAGTAATTAAACCTGCAGAACAAGTAGTTGCAAAATTAGAGTGTGTGTATATATATATATACCCACACACACATTTATATATATGTATATGTGTGTGTGGGGGGGGGGGTATATATATATATATTTTTTTTTTCAAACTGGCTATAAGAGAATCTATTAAAACAAAATTGAAGAAACAATAATGAAAAACATTTCCAAAGGACACCATTTTTTCTGAGACTATTTCAGAAACACACTGCAGTGGGGAGCAAAGGTGTCAATTGTGGATATTATATGTGAATTTAAATGTTTGGTTCCTGAGCCAAGCCATTGTAGCATGTATCAGTATTTTCTATTTTACTGTCAATAGCCCTCAAAACATAGAATAAAAGGAAGACAAAAGATAGTGTAAGCATTTTGAGATTTGTGAAGTTTGTTGAATAATTTGGCACTCTCAAAACATTAAAGAAAACGGCTTCAATGAAATATATGTGGATATACACAAAATTACTTTTTGTAAACTCATACTTTTCCATCAAATGAATAACGTTCCAAAGAAACAGTGATTGTAATCATAATCATAAAACCATGATCATTTTTGGTATCAAAACATTGATATTATAACTTCTTAATATATAAAAAAATAAGTTTGAAAGACTCTTTACAGAAACACTCAATTTTAAATAATGTCCATAATAAAATTCTAATTTACTGAATAAGACACAGCATTGACCAGTACACCCCTCTCCCTTCCCCCTGCTTAACTTCAGGTTATAGATCTTAAAGAAAGATAAAGGAGGAAAGAAAGAATCAGAAGAAACTCATAGCGCTGACAGTTTGTTGGTAACATTTTAGGTTATTTATAGAATAGCTTATATGCAATATTTTAACTGTACAGGGTATAAAGGCTTTCCAATTAAAGCGTCATATATAGGAATGCAAATGGAGGTTATATAAGTTTACAGTGGAGAAAGTCACCATCAGTCATCAGCTTCTGATTCCTTGTACTGTGTAAAAATGTATTCTTTCTCATTTCTGCAGTATAAGCAAATTAAAATTAACTTTCAAATGCATTCAAGTACAGAAAGTCTCCTGTTAGTGATATATGGGTGGCACATACCTCCTGTAAACAAAGATAAAGAAACATTCCACAAGGATAACATAATTCAAGATTCATTTTGGAACTAAATATGTTTGCCACAGTTTGAATCACAGCCTGGGTAATTTCTACTGTCAGATTAGAAGAATTGAAACACACTGATCATTAACGTCATCACTGAGTTCTTACAAAAGAACAGATATGGTCCATTGGAGGAAACAATAGTTACTTGAACATTATAATTGCGCAGGAAACAGCTTTGATTTCTGAAACTATAGTCACTGTCTACTAAAACTTTCACTGCAGTTACATTTGAGCTAGCTAACTAACAAGAAAAATCTTGAAGAACAGACATAAAACTTTAATCTGTAGACTTTCACATCAAGTTTATGAAAACTATCTGTATCTGTAATGAATAGAATACTAGAAAAACAGATTCCTGTTAATTTCTAACTGTGTTTGAGCTACTGTGGGTCTCCTGTGGGTAAGGAAAATTAATTTCATGTGAAATTATTTTGACCTAAATTTTTAAAGCAGAAACAGACTTGAAATGCTTTAAAGTAAGTGGAAAGGAATTCAAAATGGCACCTCGAAGATAAGTATTGAAATTTCATGTGTCCTCTAAAATAGTTAGCCCCTGCAGGCTATATCTGCATTACATTAAAATCTAATAAGCCTTTAGTCTTCATACTTCTTTGTCTGAATCAACTTATTTTTTTATTTATTAAAAAAGTGTGAGACTAGTTGGAAGCGAGCCCTTTTGCCCATTTACTACTAAGGTACACTTATTTTGAAGTATTCTAATTAATTATCTGTCCTATTCAAACACAAATGAGTCTTCTATAGGAGAAATCCAATATTATACAAGGCCAAGAAGTCAGAAAATTTTCAAATGTTCATGGAAGATAAAAACTATAGGACTCTCTTCAAAGGGCTCTGAAAAATAGGCCCCAACCTTAGTACAAACGGAAAATAAGGAATCATTTCTAAGACTAATTATAGAGTACCCCTATTGAGCAGTTATCCTTTTTCATGTTCTGTGACAAGTAAATCCACAGTGCAACTCTGCCCTCTGGTAACCAAAATATTCCCATGCAGTTTTCATTGTGAAGCTCAGGTCCATAGATAAGGAACTGGAGTTTCCATGGAGTTGAATTATTAAACTTTCTATATGTGAAAATATCCTGAACAGTTGTCCTGTTTAGGAAAGGCTCATTTTTATATCCTAAAAAAATAGCTTAGAATATTACACTGATTGAAATAATTAAATTCTAAGGTTAGAATGGATTTTTGACACCTTGGAATCCTGCTTTTCCAGTTCAACTGCACAAAGGCCAACAAAGAAGGGATATTTTATATTTTAGTGACTATCAGTGGTGTCTGCCCCAAAGTAATTCAATGTGTGATTATTTATTATAATCCAAAGATTTCATAAGAATAACCTATGTTTAGAAGTAGTTTGAGATATGGGCAAAGATCTCTCTATTTTCATGATTCTAACATTAGGCGTATCAGAAACCAAAGAAATCATAAATGCAGCTCTCTCTTCTCTGACCAGTTTTACCCAAGTCTCAGTGTTTTCCCCTGGCTAAAAAGTGAATCCCGTTAAGCCCTGTTAAACACAAAGATTTAGCTACCACTATTCATCATTAACTGTCCCCTAGTCAACATTCTTCTACTGGAAGCCATCCCAAATTCCCATATTTCAATATTCTCGTGTGGAGGAATTTATTGATCCTCCTATACTGCCACATGTCCAACTTCTTTACATGTAGCTTTTATTTATTCATTCAACATATGTTTATTGTTTGCTGCACAAGGTGCCAAAGATCGAAAAACTTATAAACCACAGTCCCAGCCCAGGAAATCTCAGTCTAGGGCTGTGCAACAGTAGCCACTAGCCTCATGGAGCTATTTCAATTTAAATTACTTAAAATTAAACAACATTAAAAATTCAGTTCCTTAATCATACTAGTCACATTTCAAGTGCTCAGTGGTTACAAGTGGCTTGTTGTTACCATGCTAGTGCAGATTATAGGGCTTTTTCAGCATTGTAGAAAGTTTTATTGGACAGCTCTGGTCTAAAGGTGGAAAGTAATTAATAAATGTGCACTCTGATAAACACTGTCTTAAAGATGTGTTCAAAGTGTTAGGAGAGATGATGCAGTTACCAAACATTTCACTGCACGGCCTCTGACTAAAATTGTCTGGACAGTGCTGAATGTGAGAAGGCCTTTATCCTAATGTAATTTACCATCTTATCATTTTCAGTTTGGAGAATGAGTCCTAGCTATCTTATAGAACCTTTTGGTAATGCCAGACATTAAGAGAGGTGAGAATGATCTCCATAATGTTTAGCCTACTTCATCAAGATGTGTATAAGGTACATGGAAACAGGATCTTGAAATCTTGAAATCACGATTTTAAAATCCAATTCATTTGTTTACTCAAAAGTTCTATATGATGTGGGAATATGGTGAATGAATGAGTGACTGGATGAGAATTTAGAAAAGGTGGTGTTGTGGTAGGTAGAGTTTGGGCGTTGGAACTAGAAAGGACTGAATTTCAATGTAAGTTTGGCTATTTATTGCCTGTTATCTTTTATTTCTTGTATATTACAAGCCTAGAAAATCCATCTTTTTCCTCTTGAATTGATCCCATCGGTTCTAAGTTAGCTGTCATAACCCAAATACATACACGAGTCAAGAAGATGATAAAAGAATGAAGTGAAACCAGAAAGCAGAAGTGCAGATACAATGATAATAAGCAGCAACTGACACTAGAGTATAATGTTGGGGGCACTGGGCCTGCGAGCTGTGACAACCTGCAGGGAGCATGCTCTTTGTAAAGAGCATCATCTTTTACTTCTAGCTGATTGTTGCTTTGTAGGGAAGTGGGTTCTGTGTTGTGAGAGCATCTATTTAAAGAAGCTGAAAATCTGATTTTCTATGTAAATCTTCTAATTTTATATGTGGGCGACTATTTCAGTATTTTAAATAACCTGCCGGAGACAACAATGTGAAGACCAACAAAAACGTGCTTCTTGGCAAGACTGAGGCCTCAACCTTTCAATTCTCAAGCTTGTGTCTAGAGCTTGAGTTTATTCCTTATGAAGGCAGCCCCTTCCGCGTTGGAACTGAAAATAAAACAACAAAAAAGGTAATTTAAATATTAAGATCCTCTTCTGGAACCTCCCCAAATTTTAATTCTAGAGAAATGTTGAATTTCACTGAAAGTAGGGCCGGTGTTGTTAGTGGAAGTGTCCTGTGCAAAATCTGCCTGAGCTTTCTCTTGGAAAAGGAAGAAATGAGGAGCAAACCATGACGGAAGGCTGTTGGAGGGATTATCCAATATGGTAGTGCTTTCCCATGCAGACTGTAGGGTGGCTACAGGGCCCTTCCTGGTACCTGGTTTGGTTTCCTGTCCATCATTAGGGGCACATTATGCTTTCATGCTAACATTGTTTCTGCTGTAAGTATTGGTATATAATAAACTATATTATGTACAAATATCCTTGATTTAGACAGATTTAATTCTTTCTTCTTTAAAAGATATTTGATTTTTACATTAATTTAGGATGTTCAATAACTATATGAATTTACTAACTTGTCATTTAACAAATAAGTCCAACATTTTCAAGAAATGTAGAGGACCTCAGTTAAAACATTTGATTGAAAATGTGTCACCAAATTATGCTTTAAATTTCAAAATTGCAATAAGTAAAATCGTGGTATTACCCATATTGCTTATTATCTGGAAGACTGTAGCATGTGAACTTATAAACAATTAGCATGATACTTTTTAAATGCTATTTAACATTTTAGCCATGATTTATTCCTGGCTATGATGTATGACCAATACAGCGTTTCATACTTAAAAATTTTATTTTTTGTCACCATTACTTGTATCATTACTAACATTTATCATTTTTTATATTTGTTATTTCCTTAATAAAAAGGACCATATTTAGTTGATGCCACAGCTATTTCCCCCGTCGAGAAACACAGAACAGAGAGCTTAAAATGATTTAATTTTCTCAGAATCCCAAGAAGGGTAACCTTATATATTTCCATGTTGATAGTGGGAAGGTGTTACAGAGAAAAAGATAACGGAAATTTTTTGACTAGTAACTTTGTGTGCATCACAAGCACAAGACTTTATACACAAATTCTCACCCCTGGAATTCTAATGAGAAACCTCGGTCACGTCCTATACACATGTTAGTGTAGAAGTGGGCCTGAAATGGGCTGGCCTAATGATATGTGGTAGAGTCACAGGTTAAATTGGTTCCCCAGTCTAACAAGGAAAGTGAGGGAAGAACAGTGTGTGTGAAGAGAGAGAAAGAAAAAAAAGCAGGTTCCCTGAGCTAATTTTCTAGCCATCAGTCAGCCTATTGTTCCTACTAAAAGAGATTGAAAGAGAGAGATTGAGAGTTATTATAATAAATATAAAGTAGCTTTAGTTACAGGAAATTACACTTGGAAGGTCAAGGGGGAGAATCAGAGAGAGGAATGATGAAGGAGAGAGTGTGAGAAGAAAGATGCAGGGTCAGGATTTTGCAGGAAGAAGGAGCATCACCCATGTCAATAGCTGCTATCAATGTGTTACATGGTACGTTAAAATAGGCAGGTTTCTAAAGGAAAATTTGATCTCTATTTTATTTTTGATTTCACATTCCAAGTACATATGTATTTTAAGTTTGTGTGTGTGTTGGTTTGTGTATATGTCCAGGTTTAGTATCAATAGATTAACAGTAGCTATGTGCTTTATGAGGAAACTTTTCTTTTTTAAAAAACATTTTCTTTGGATGTGTACTAAATTGATATGGAATAACAGAGAGTCAGTATTACTAGACTAATTTACTATGTGTCTTTATCTGCCACAATTCCATGTCGTGTCTATCGGGTAAGTACGTACAAGTGGACTGTAATTTGCCAGAGTCATTGTTTTTTTACTCTATATTGATTGTCTATAGAGCATGTAAACATCTTTGAACAGAAGCACAAGGACTCTTCTGTTGATGTACTTATCTTGTTCATCAAATGTTTAAGGTCTCAGCAACAAGAATACCCTGGCAGAATCTGCCATTAAGTTAGCAAATCAAAAATCAAACAAAATGTTTGTTGGATAGGATGGGGCTTAGCGATGTTGACTGGGGAAGATGGAATATTATAGAAATTCAGAAAGAACACCTGTCTCTACACAAAGATAAAATGTGGGGGGAAAAGGTCCCTACACAAAGAAAAAAAACTGAAAAATATAGACTTATTTAAAGCCTGGGTCAACTTCTCTGACCATTTCTTTCTCCTTTGTCATCTTTTTAAATTTTTAGAGCTCTAAAACTGCCTCAAGCATGGGGAAGCATCAAGATTTAACCAAACTTTTGTATTTATTTAAAAAACAATCTTTTTATGAATTTTTCATTGTGCAATTGCAAAGGCAATCAAATCAATAACAGTAGCGCAATGCACCAGGTGGAATCATTAACCAACTTTAAAACAAGAGGAAAGCAGTAAGAATTTCACATTTCTATAAATTAGGTATCTTGGGTATGCCCACTCTGCTTTTAGATCAACTAGAACAGTTGACTCCCCTCTCCCTTGAATGGAGTGTGGTCCTTACTATGAGTTCTTTTCCCATTTTATATTGGATAAAAATAGATACGATTTTGTCATGCTAAAAAAATGAACAAATTTCAGAAATCCGTACTGACTCTAACAGATTTATATTTTGTATTTGCCATATACCTACATGTGCTTTTATAAATGTAATTGGCATTCTGGTCATACAGCAGCTTATGAGACTGATGCAGATTTTGCCTTCTTCTTTCTATCTAAATGCCCAGATATAATATATCTACCCTCTTTTATACAGCTAGTATTTATATCCATCCGTGCGTTTAGTAGATGTTTAAATTAAATCTCTATTTTAGATTCCAGAAAAATTAGCAGTTCTTCTATTTTAAAATAAAATAAAATTCACAAATTTGTGCACACAGGTATCAGTTCTGGATATCATACACATATTTCTGCAAATATGTTTTTAATGAAAATTTTACTCAGTTGAGAGATCATGGATCAAATTAGTAACACAAAACAATCAGTACCTGAGATATAGGGGAAAATATATATATTGGTCAGGAAATATTTATTTCCTGTTGCCATATTTGGAGTCATTTGACAATTTTAAGGTATGGGTAGGTCTGTGAGAAATCCAAATTAATTTCAATCACACAAGTGTTTAGTGAGCATAAATTATGTTCCAGGCACTGTAATAAGTACTAATGACAGAATGGTGATTAAGAGCATTCTGTCTTACAAAAGGATGACCCTGGGGCTTCCCTGGTGGCGCAGTGGTTGAGAGTCCGCCTGCCGATGCAGGGGACACGGGTTCATGTCCCGGTCCGGGAAGATCCCACATGCCGCGGAGCAGCTGGGCCCGCGAGCCATGGCCGCTGAGCCTGCGCGTCCGGAGCCTGTGCTCCGCAACGGGAGAGGCACAGCAGTGAGAGGCCCGCGTACCGCAAAAAAAAAAAAAAAAAAAAAAAAAAAGGATGACCCTGTATAATCAGCTATGGTCCTAAAATGTATTAGTAACAAATCATGACGACCCAGGAAGCATTCTATGCTTCTAAAAAAACTATAGAACTAGTTGGCCTTACTCCCCGTCTTGAAACTCAGGAATCCATCCCATACAGCAGTGAATATTTCTAAAAGCACCCCCCTTAAACTTTCCTTCCTAGGAATCTCCCATATGACATAATTACTGATTGGATAAATTTCAACTTTTCATCCTAGCATTTCATCAAAAACCTCAACAGACAAAACTTATTTTTTAAATGTCTCAGGTTAGAATCACCACTTCCTTAGTATCTGTGTCTCAGTTTAATGCTTCCCTTTTTCATTTTCTTTGACCCCACTCCAGAATCCTTTATGCTTTGTATCCAAACTTAAAGCCTTTTACTTTAATACCTTACCAGTACTTGGCAGATGGATTCTAGATACTTGCTGAATGAATGGTTTGTATCCTGAAATCATTGTTAATAAATTGTTGTCCAACAGTGATTGTCTCTTCTCTGAATGCCAACAGAACTTGAGCATGTACCATATGATATAATATCTAATTTCTTATTGCTTTCAGATCCTCTGTTTTGTCTTTCTCCCCAACTCCATAAAATATGTCTCAAGGTTAGCAAATTTGCTTTCTATCAACCGTTTTTGTAATCTCATTAGAGCTGGATATAAAGTTAGTGCTCAATAAATATATGTTTATTGGTTTATTAAGATTGTATTCCTGGAAACGTTTAAATGAAAATATTATTTTGCCAAAATGGTAAAAGCAGACACAATAGATTTGAGTTCAAATTCTAATTTTATTTTTCATTAACTTGGAAAATGTCTTAACCACTGTATGCCTCACTTTTTTATATGTAACAGTGGGGATAATACCCCCTTCATTCAATTGATGATATGAATCATATGATATAATGAACATAAAATCCTCACCAGAGCGACTAACACATAGAAAGGGCTCAACAAATAGTAGTTACCTAGTAAATATGTGTATTTTTCCATTAAATATTTATTGATTGCCAACCATATTTCAGATACCATGCTGGTATTTTTCAAACATATTCTGTGGAACACCAGCACCTTCAAAGAGCGGCTACAGAAACTGGCATATCGAAAAGAAAAAAAATTAAAAGAAATATAAACAAATTTTAGATGCATAGAGAATATTAACTCCCATTTCTCTGAATCACAGTTGGAAAGGGAGCAGACCAACTATACTATGTAGACCATAGTTTGTCTATTGAAGAGATATGCTGACAGTGAAATAAAACTGCAAAGTTTCATTTTCTGGAAATTGTTAATTACTGAACACAATCTATGTGTCTGCAACAGATAAAGGTGAAGCCTTATCTGAAGGTAGTAGCCTAGGGAAAGTAGCCTCTTAGACAGCATTTCAAGCATGCAAATACCGAAAGGCCTTTATTCCAACAAATGAGATGCGTGATTTTTCATAAACTTAATTCCTTCTATAAAATTTGGGCCATCTATGAGTTAAAAAACATTCAATATATACTTGCATAATTCATGAGATTTGTTTTTTTCCTCTTTATCAAATGTTTATCAGATCTTCAATGTCACATTCATAATACAGTAAGAAGTTAATTAGGTAGGCTAAAAGTTGTTAGTGAAATATTCAAAACCTTGAAGTAGGGCTATTTCCAAATGTGACACTTATATCAACCTAGCTGAAATAACCAGTTCCAGACTCAGGTCTTTTTGATGACCTATTCCCCCTAAAAGTTTTGTGGTGGTAGTAGCCAATAGCTCTGTTCTTCATTATGATTGTCTCAGCTTACTGCCCTGAAGAGATGAGGGATACAAGAGGTGCTAATCCATGAAGCAAAAATTCCCAGTGATTTATACCAGAACTAAAGGAATAGATTCTCCCCTACCCCACCAGATTCTCTGTAAGTAGTTTCCTTGGTAAAGTACAGCCCATATGTAGACAGGGAAATATGCTAGTAGATACAAGGGCAAGCCTACAAATGTTCTCTTAGTATCGTTTGGATAGTACCAACTAGGGTAAAGGAACTCTGCTTTCGTTTGTGTGTTTGTTTGTTCATTCATGTAAGAGATCAATATTTTGGATGGTGCCATGAGGGGCAAACAAGTAAGTGATACAGCCGTAATTACTCAGACATAATCATTAACCACCACATTGTGACACTAATAGGAAAGCCTATAGTTTACCTGCAGAATTTTACATTTAAACAATGCCTGGTTGCACAGAAAAAGTTATGAGAAATAGTTTTGCCAATTCCTAGAAGGGTCTACAACTACTGAATTATCTAATAGGTCTTTATATCTCAATTTGAAAAGTGTTGACCAACATTCATTCTCATCCACCCAAACCACCACCTATACCTTTCCCTCACTACCAAAAATTAAAATGTGGTATCTTTTGTCTACCTTCAAGGAAACTCCACACAAAATCCAGGACAGTGGCCTTGGCTTTGAGGAAAAAGAAAACATGTTCAAATATCAGTCTTTCTGTCCTGATCTTCTCTCTTTCTGTAGTTAATGAAAACAGTATAACGGTATTTACGAGGTTCCTCACAGCATGCTGCTCTTCTGCAGCAGGGCACACAAACATTTTGTTTTTCTGTGCAACAGTGCAACCTAGTGGATGAAGAAAAGAGCCCTGTCCTTCAGGACCAGCTAAGATGGGCACTGAGAGCTCTTCAACAGATTTTGTTATCTGAAAGTCCCTTCAAAACTCCCCTGATGCATTTCACTTTTTATAGTGGTAAAAAGAGATAAATCCCATATTTTGGGGGTTAAGCTGATCCCATGATCTATTTAGAAAAAAAAATCTATTAAGTTTAACTGAATACTAAAGTGATGTTTTGGAGATGTGGTGTCTTTTCTAAGATCTTAATTTTAAAATACTGAATATACTATTCACAATAAAAAATAAGCACAATTGCTGTATCATTTACTTAACTACCTTTATATTAACCCCATGCCTGCCTGTTCTAGTCTAGTAGTAACTGTGTGAGTGTGTGTGTGTGTATGTGTGTGCAATATAATCTATGTACAAAAATACAACATGAGACCATATATATAGAGAGAGAGAGAGAGAGAAAGAGAGAGAAATAGACATTACATACATGTAGGCATATATATTACACATACCCACAAACATAATAATATAATTTGTTCATTAAGTGGCAATTTAGAACAGAAAGCTTATTTTAGTGCCTACATAAATTAAAATCAAAGTCCCTGAGTAAGAAGATGAGGTCTTCATGTAGCTTACTTATTTTTTTAAACCACTCAGTATTCCATTTCAGGATAATTCCTAAAAGCTAAATACTTAATAGTTTTGCTTTTGTGTTGATTTGCTTGCATTATTGCTTCTGTTAAACCATTAAACAAGCTCATTTTATCACAAAGTTTCTTTTTAATCCACTAAATTTTAAGTGGGTTTTCAAATACATATTTAAAATTAAGACATGTAAATGTGGAAGACACAGCTATACAGAGAAAGGGAAAATGACCTTCTGAGAAGCCGTGCATAAAAATTTAACAATTTTCCTTTTGAAGAACGTGGTGGAGGATACATTATTCACTTTTTTTTGTTTATAGGATGTGCTACATTAAGAATTAAATGTAATTTAGTAAGACAATAAAATCTTCTCAACTACTGTGCTGTTGTGTTAGGGATGGATTTGGGGATGATTAAATGAGTAAATCACACAGATCTGAAACATTTTTTCTCCTTTCTTTCATCCCTTTTTTTTTTTTTTTAACACCTCCTTAGATGGCATCTTGATCGTGCTTGCACTGTGAACACAAAAGGCCTACAGGTCAGACCTGAAATTATAGCTAAACTTCAACTCCTGAGGTACACAGGCTGTTTATATCGATGAAAATTTATGATCTCTATACCCTAAATCCCTGGCCTCTCTTTTACATTGACTTCTTTACTATTTGCTGCTTTATTTTATGGTGATCCCTTGCCCTCTATAAATATATCACGGTTACTTAACCCCAGATCCCACCCCCAGCCTTCAGGACTTCAGAAAGGATCTATTTGTTACTTATTCTGCTACTGGGTGTTTCATAATCCTCTACATTAGCAGCTATTATTTTATAGCAGTTAACATTTTCCAAATTTTCATCATCTCTTGACTGTTAGCCCTCTAACTGCTTAATAACTCCAGTCTCAGAACTGCTGTTTAGAGATTATGCTGAAGTAGAATTTTTTTTTCCTTAAGCTCGTACAATGATTGAAGTATTTTCTATTAAATATTTATCTGTGGAAAAATGAATAAATTCAACTGTAAAAATTACATTTAGGCAAGCTTAATTGCCTTGTGTTACTTTATGTAAAATTTATAAAAACCTGACCTAATCTTAAAAACATGCCACTGAGTAATTAAAGTTTTCTATGGGTTAGATTCTAATAATTATCTTGTTTTGACTGAACTTCTTATTGGAATCCAAAAAATAAAGCTGGAAAATAATAAGGGATTATAGATTTGTAAAAGCTATTGTCTGATGTTAAAATTGTTAAGAAAATATGAGTCAGTATTATGCAAATTCTGACCTAATCCCAGCAGCATTCTGGTAGGTAATTGTATTTTTTCTTTAAAGGAGGACAAACCCTACAATAATTATGCCTTGTTAGTGTCCACATTGCTACATTTTTGATTTATGTATTTTTCTGGGAGTTGACAGATAAGCAAGAAAAATTGACATATTATAAACTAATAAAAATAAATAATATCAGAATCTCCCTAGCAGCAGTCTACATTGGGAAGTTAAATCAATGCATTAATCACACAAATTTTTTGAGCAAAACACAGTTTGTACAAAATTTTTTTAATGACATAGATCAAATATAACTAAGTATTCAAATTGCTCTGTGTGTCTGTGCATGCATGTGTGATCTAAGGTAAATCATACACAGTATATCAAAGCCATTTTTGTTTTATTTCCTTCTCCGATAGTCTTAGGAAGTCAAGACAATAGTGATCTTTGCCTACAGATTCCTATATGTAATATTCCTGTGTGATTTAGTATTTCCAGGTTTTCTCCAAAGACTATTTCTTAATTGAAATTGGGTTAAGCCACCCTCTTTAGTGTTTCATTAAAATTATTATTACTTAGAAATCTGCTGTTTGAAAGCTTTATATTATTTTCTATTAAGTACCAGAAAAAACAAAATTTTCAGTCTATGACAACAGCTAGTGCTAAGAGTCATACTCTAAGATAGGCTGGATGAAGTGACAAAGGAAATATGGCTTCCACGGAGCCTAAGGTTTGGTAGAAACTAGCAATCAACACTGTATATAGCATCGATGACAAAAACTAATGAGTTGTAAATGCCATTCTTTCCTTCCAAGTTTGTGTACTTTGCAAGCTCATGTTTTGTTGGTATATGCTTAGTTTCCTTTAAATATAACCTGCAACATTGTAAAGCAATTATACTCCAATAAAGATGTTGAAAAATATATATATAACCTGCATTTGCAAACAAATGCTTCAGAAGCAATCTAATACCATTGATTGATGGATGGATGGATGATTACTATTTTTCTGTTATTCAAATAAAACTAAGCATTTATTTTATATTAGAATTTCAATACTTTTCTACTGCTGGGTTCAGTTAGATTTCATAATCAAGGTGGATAATCAGTTTTTAGAAATATAATGAAAGATAGATAATTTTTCTCACTATTTGGATATGACTAACATAAACCCAGAAAACATTACATCCTTCAGTAGGGGATGGAAAAAGTCTATGTGATATTCCCCAATACGGTGCTTACCAACCTGGAAAATAAAATAAATAATAATAAATAAATAATAAATAATAATAATAATAATAAATAAAAATCTTTTCAGACATGTTTAAATCCTAAAATTTAACAAGCCCAACCTGTGGTTAACAGATTCTCTAAACAATGAAGCCTAGCTGTTGATAGCCTACAGATTCTTTTCCTCTTAATAAACAATTCTACACAGTCATGCTCAAGGCAACAGCTCAGTAGCTAGGAAGTTATATTAGACCACAATAAAGGTATTCTAAAAATACCTCTAATTAGACAGAGTGCATCCATATAATCAAAGTCCTCAAAAAATTTCCTTTTTTACACATTGCTCTTTTATAAATGTAACATCTTCTATAAAATCTTTTCTGAAATATGTAGCTAAGAGTCTACAAATCAGCCAAGACAGGTAGACCATTAAAGCATTAATTTTTATAAAAATCATCATATACTAATTAGTACCAGGGTTATAGCCATCAGATCCAAATAATTTAACTGGAACCTCAGGAGAAGACTACCATTCATCTCCTATCTCAAGAAAACAGCTCCCAGTGACTATACTAAACCAGGTAAGGGATATAACCAAGAAATTTCCTAAGAAATTTTACAGCCTGAAACATGTGCCATTGTTGCAACACCCAGCTCCAGAAAATTCTGAATTGGACAGAGCTATGGAAAAATTGCAATGTTTATTATACACACATACATATATTAGGTTATATATACATATGATATATATGGTAGATTTGTACACATATATGGTTTATTATGCATATATGTGTGTATGTGTGTGATAAGTCTAAATATAAATATATATTTAAGGACCTATGATAGGTTTGAATATAGGAAAAATACTACAAAATATATATATTAAGTTTCTAGTAAGTTTCATTTATAAAATTTTATTTAATTAAATACGATTATTTAAATAAATATTTAATTAAATATTTAATTCACATTAAATATTTAATTCTTAATTTTTAAATCTACCATAGGGCCTTAAATACTGATTTTACTATCAAAGGTTAGCTCTGGCTGAATGATTTTTTTGTGTGTGTTCATGTGCACATTTACCACTAGGTAATTTCTAAACACAAGCATATGTTTCTAGCACTGATAGAAGTGATATGTTTTTCCTAAGCTTGGAACACTCTTCCTTCAGCAATGGAGAGAAAGAATTGTGTGTGATTATAGGTTTGAGAGTATAGATGTTTGTGTGTTCGTGTATTCAATGATGAATACACACAGAGAAACTTATCACTGGGTAATAATTTGTATATGTATCCTTAGCTGTATTTATGAGCACCTGCTCTGAATCAAGCACTTTATATCATTTTTTTCATTTGATATCCCCAAATAATATTCAAATAGGTGTTAATATCCCAATTTTACAGAAGATGAGGCTGATTATCAAGAAACTGAATAACTTCCCCAGGACTCAAAGCAAGAATTTCAACCCATTTCTGTTATACTTAAATAGCATATCAATTAGAGTTCTTTGGATTGAAAGCACTAGATATTGTCTCTGCCTAAATTAAGCAAATGGTGATTTTTAAAAGGAAGTCAAGTTCTCACATAATTGACTAAAACTTGAAACATAGGGGTAAAAAGACTTAGAAGCAAGAACTTACACAGCGGTCTCATGGATAAAACAGAAATTATTGCTACTGCTTGGAAAGAGTCAAACTCCAAACATCTTCAGCCTCTCATTCTCTCTGATCAAATTTTAAGTTCCGAGAAGGGAGCCTCCAATTTACCTACTTTGTCTTTCATGTCCTCTCCTTGCTGATGCCCCTAATTACAAACTGAACTACAAGATACCGAAACGAGAAAAGGTAGTTCTAGTAATAGGAAATTAGATTGACAAAGGAATGAAAATGAAGGATGGGCAGCCAAAAAGAAAAAGGAAAACACTAACCAAAGCAACACAAAGACAAAGATAATAAATACCTATAGTCTATGAGATCAAACTTGTGTGCAGGAAGATGGCTCTACTTTGTGCAATCCAGCCATTGTGAGTGCTGGTTGTAAGTGACTTCCTAACTGCAGAAAGAATTTCATTCAAAATAAAACAAATATATTAGAATCTCCACCATTATTTTTGTTGTTTGCTTTAAATATTTATTGAATGAATCGTGCGTAGAAACAATAACAATAATAACCAAAAAGAGGTTATGAAAAAAATTGTGTAATAGAGCTTAAATATAGGAAGACATGCCTCTGGATTATAATCAACAAATCATAAAACATACATCAAACAATTTAAAGATTTGACCTCCCCTACCTGAGGACAGCTGAATTAGGAAGACTTGGTCATTTAAATATTTGGTAAATGTTATATATTTATATAAATGTGGCTCAACTTGTTATCTGTGCAGGACATCTCCTATTTTCTCTGCCAGGTCTGCTCTGCGCCATCTCTAATGTTCTCCCTGGTTCCCAAATTCATCTCATCAGAATTACATCTTATTTATATTCTTAAGACACTTGATTTAAATTTTACAACTTTTGTCTTCTATCGGGATTTATTTTCCCTAATGAATCAGTTGTATTTGTCATCTACATTCTGTACTAATCTCTTAGAAAACAGAAAATGTATTCTTTTCCTCTGAACATATTCTTGTGTCTGGTACAAGTTTAGTAGAGGATAAACCTTCTAGAAAAGTTCAAACTTTTTGCTTCACTGGAATTTCATAGGAGAGTCTACAATGTCACAAAGACTGCATGGGGTTAGACACTCATGTTCACAATGAAATCCTCTTAATATACCTGCCCAAGTCTCCCATGCTTAATGCTAGCCCATTTTCTCTTACTAGAGTGTCAATATGGAGTGAAAACAAATTTTCACCATATTTCATAAGCTTTTGAGTCTCTTCACTTAAAGAGATGAGCCTCATAAACAAGAAATTTCAAACAACCACCAAAATATTGGAAACAACTAAATCAGTCAGAGCCTTAGTGAAAAAAGAAGTTTCACATTGTAATTTGAAAAAATCACAAATATTAGAAAAAAAAGACTGTGACAGTAAATAGGCTATGTTAGAAATATATTATTAAAATTAATTTTGCCTTTTTCATTTTCACTTTGTAAAATGGAACTATCAGAAAATTTTAAAGTATCTACATGGATTACCTTACAGTTCTAAAGGACAGCACCAATCGAAATGGATGCCTGGTATATATTAAGTGCTTAGAAATAGTTTAATTAATATCAGTAATTTTGGCGGTTGCACCAGATTTTCATTAATTCCATGTTTTCTTTAATTTCATGTCCTTATTCTAAGTTCTGTGAATTCTTCTGAAGACCAATGAAGATGTACTATGGAGAAATTTTGTTCTGTTGAAAAAGTTTAGAAACAAAGGAGCTTTGATTGGCAGAGCCATGTGCATCTCAGCAAAAGAAGTCTATTTTGATACTTTTAGAGAATAAGGGGAGAAAATTAAAAAAGATAAAATTAAGACATAAGGGTATCTACTAAAAGTTAAAATCAATGACTTATTTGAAGATTTTGTGCCATATTTATTTTGTAGACTTATTACACTAATCAATTAGAAAGCCCTGATAATCACTTAAATATTTGAAGTAAGCAACACTTATGAATATATTCTTACATGTTCTGAAAAAAACAAAACCAAAAAACTTCTTGAACATTAAAAAAAAAAAAGGTGTGTAATGTTAGATAAGAACATTCTAAATTGAAGGCATAATTATTTATGGAATACAAATCAAACCTAAAAGATGTTTATCTGTCTGTATTGTAGATATGCCACATTGTTCTTTTTATTTACTATTTTCTATAAGATTGCTAAAACAGTTTATCCATATGCCTTTTATATCCCTTATTGTTTTTTAGCCTGGTGTTTTAGTAAGCTATATCATGTTATAGCTTCCCTCTTGACTCTAAGCTCTCAGGTAAGGATAGGTATTCATTGCATCTTGTAGCTGCTACTGAACTTAATATCGAACCATAGGAATTAGAGGTATTCAAAAAAAAAGTATTATATGAATACATGAATTATTTTGTTCTAACCTAAAATAATCTGTATCTCATTAAATCTTCAAATTTATTAATAATCCTGAATGTGATAACTGGGCCTGAAATCTTACAAATACAATATAATTCTAAATCACTGATGATATACAAATATCAACCAAATATAAAATTCCCAAAAGCTCTAGTTCACTTGATATGAGAATCAAGAGCTGGAAATGTAATTACGATTCAGGGTTAAGCTATGTTTTGTTACATTGTTTTCCTTTTCTACTCCCTCACTTCCCAAAGAAGTTGACCTATGCATTATTTAGGGTTGTAAGGTTTTTCCTGTTTTAACTCAACTGGGTTTTTCCATTTCCAGGATATCCTTATATATTACCTAATCTTCAGAAGAGATTTCATTAGGTTATATTTTTGATGTGCATTGTGCAAGTGCAGTATTTGTACTGTAGTATTCATTCTAAAATACATATTCACGTGACAGCCCATAATATCCTTGAAACAGCCATTACAGTCTGTCAAATAAATAATGCGCATTTTAAAGATGGTCTTTATGTGGGATGACTCTCCTGCATTTTCATGAGGCAGATTTTTCTTTTATTCTTTAAGAAAGAAAAGCACACAAAGGAAAGTGAACATGCAGAAAAATATGTTAAGGTAAAAGTGACACAAACCAGAAAATTCAAGCTTCCTTTAGTTTCTTGCTCTTTCTACTGCTCCACCATTTTCCCCATAACATTTTATGAGGAAAAAAATACTACCGGAGCTTACAGCACTTTCTGTAATCTTCTATATGTGGATATTTGGAAATAAAAATAAGTCATTTCGTGTATCTTGTAATGTTAATCATAGTTTGCATTTAAAAGGTGACTTTTCCCTTCAAAATCATAGTTTACTTGGCATATGTGCCTATTAAAAGAACTGACATCACTGCAGAGTTAGTAAGTTGTATTCTTGTTATTGTAAAATGGCAGATTCTTTTCTCTCTTGTCTATGTCAAGTATACATCTGTGCACACTGATTTTCCGAGAAAGTTACCTCAACTCATAGGGGAAAAACGTTTAACACTCTTTCATGCCTTTATCTCTTATTGGTGGCTATAATGGCTTCTGGGAAAATAAGAAAAATGAAAAACAACATTTATTGCATGCCTGCTTTGTGCCATGCACCATGCTATATGTTTTGTGTACACTTTCAAATGTGACCCTCAAGACAGCTCTACAAGGTGGTTATAATTGTTATCAATATATGGGGAATTAAATAAATAACTTGTAAAAAGTGCTGATAGACAGTGTCTAACTTCATAGCTTAAGCTCAAATGAAAGAAAATAAGAATATAATGTTTACCTCAGCCCTGTTGATGTTTTATTATTACAATTTTTATATATGAGATGGAGCGTTACTTTCATACACATATTTGATAGCATGGTTGAATGACATATTATTTTTCTCATAAAATGCCTTTATTGTATTACAATTATCCTTTGCTATTCAAAATTTTTCAGAGACTTGGATAATAGTTCTTATCAGAGAAAACCACTGATGAAACCAAGAAAGATTTACTTAGGCTACTATATGACAATTATAGTCCTTTTACATTTATAAACTAGCTTTCTTCCTACAATCTAACATATTCTCCCAAATCAACACAAAAGAAATAGTAAGAATTATCCAATAAATGGCTGAGGTTTCACATTACTTTTTAAAAAGTAATTTATTGGATATCAAGTCTAACCTTTATGAGAAATATGCAGCAGTGGAATGTTATGTAGAACCCAAGTACACTGTGGACCTCAGCAGCATAAAAAGCTAAAAGATTTAGATGAAAATCAAGGTTGTTCATACCCAGAACATTCTGACAACTGAAAGCTTTTTTAACTGCTTAATCTGTTAAAAATCATTATCCATCACAATCAGTATGGCAATATCCAAAGTGGTACCACTGGCCACTTACTACCATTTATATTTAAATTAAAATTAGTAAAAATTAAATAAAATTTAAAAATCAGTTCCTCAGTCACATTAGCCACATTTCAAGTACTCAAGAGCTACCTATAGCTAGTGGCTACCATACTGGACAGCACAGATTATTGAACATTTCCATCATCACAGAAAGTTCTACTGGGCGATGTTGCTATAGCTAATTAACAAGACCAGTGATAATTCCCTTAGACATCTATAAGTGAGTCCATTAGTTTTAAGAAGCTATTGTGTTTTCTTCAAAAGCATATATTAAATTTATACTATGTAAAAGGGCCTGAACTATACACTCAAAATTAGTGTACAAATACAAATTTTGGATGCATAAGGCAATTGCACCAATAGAAACACTCTAGTTTCTTTAACTACTTTGATATTCGTGATCAACAATGTTAAATAGAAATTTGTAAATGACTTTATCAACTCCAAACTAGCTTCATTCTTTGTCAGTTGCCTACCTTCCCCATGTAACCATCTGAATTGTTGGTTACAATCTGAATTGAACCATATTCATATACAAAAGCTGAAGAGAAAAGAATTAAAGAACATCAACAAATAAAATTTCAATAAACTTCCTTTCCTGTCTACATTTTTTTTTTCTTTTAAGTATGTATTGCTGTTTATAAGATGGAAAACTCTGATGTTCATTTAAAGCAGATAATGTTTTTGCCTTTATCTCAATTTCAGTGGAACAATTGGAGCTAGTAATCATTATCAGAAGATTGAGATGGTAGCTTTAATAAAGAAATGTGATAATCACAATATATTTAGATAATAGTAATTGACAGGCTCATTAGACAGTGAGTTACTTGAGGCAAGATACCATGTATTAATTCATTGATTGATGCATTCATCCATCCATTTACTTATTAAGTCAAATATGTTTTGAATATCAAAAATGTACCAGCCACAGATACTCTATACAATACAAGTAGAGAAGTAAACAAGAAGCACATCTTTATCCCAAAGATCACACATTCTAGTGGAAAAGAAGCATAATAAACAAATAAATTAAAATAATGTCAGATATTGAGAAGTGTCACAAAGATAGAGTGGGTGGGGAAGGAAACATTAGAGAAAATAATCAGACAATCCCTTACTGAGGAGGAGAAATCTGAACAAAAACCAGTTGATGAGGAAGGGTCAATGGAAAATAAGAGTCTCTGTAAAGGAAACAATAAGTAAAAAGAGATAGAAACTGGCTTGACAAATCAAGGGAAAAAATGAGACTAGTAAAGCATGGGAAACAAGAACCAGGGTGGTAAGAGATGTTTTCTCATCTATTTTATTTGTAATGCCTAAGATAGTGTAAATCAAGGAACTGAACAACCAAAGAGTGCACATATAATGTTATGCTAAAATATTAAAAATATCTATGACTTCTTTTAAAATGTAAAACATTTTTTTCCTAAAAATAAAATGTGTAATTTAAAAATTATATTAAAATGATAAAGATCTTAAAACCTTTTATAGTATAAAGAGACTATGACAAGCTAAAGAGGAGGAAATGAGCATTCCTAATATATTTAAAATAATTTTTGAAGTTTAATAACTAAAACAGTAATATAACTAATATAAAGTACAGGAAAATCTCCCAGATTCTGAGTATCTATTGCTTCCTCCCAGTAACTCCCATTCTCTCTATATATCAGATTAAGAGGTGCTGATTAGGAGATATCGAAAGATATTAGTGTTGTAAACAAACAATAGGTTCAACAACGCCAAACACAGGGTAAAATAGCATTCTTGTCCTTTTCCTCCCTTCTAAACGGGATGTAAATAGCAGCAGCATGACACTGATGATGGAGGAAATGAATGTTCCCATAAAACCAAAGCATGAATCCTGTTTTATTATGTGCTTGAGTACATTATCTAGGATCATTATTTTAATGACAGAAGTAGAATAAAATTAATACATATTCCAAAAACACATTTTGCAAAGATTGAAATACTGTCATTAATGGGTTTTCTATATAAACGTTTTTTGTCCTCATGACAAGGTAGCAATATTAGAATTGACTTGCTGGAACATATAAAGATCCTAGCTAAGTCTACTTAAGACCCATTGTGGTCTTGTACAAGCTATTGGTTCATAATCCACTTCTAATAGCAAAGTCATAAACAACATGCACAATCACCCCATCTCTATTCTGGTTCAGTGGTCAAATATCAAGTATCAATACTAGTGTTATGTGTAGATGGGCAGATATCATAAGCAATATTAAGATACACACAGGTTTAGTTCTTATCCATTTTATATTTTATTTTTTAAAATTCTTATAAAGTTAATATAAATTCTGTGTGATAAAAGCTTAGAATTAGAAAGGATGTAAAGCTTGTTTACATTAATGTGAAAACTATGACTTTATAGTTAATCTAGATAGAAAGTTTTCAGGTGTTGGGGAAATCATATACACCAGTCAAATTAATAAAATGTTTTGAGAAATTCTAAATAGTGCTTATTCTCTCTAGACATCTGACCATTTAAACAGCTATACAAAAATTTATAATCCATAGCTTCAGCTTGAGAAGATATGGTGATATATCTACTTTAAGTGCTTTCACTTAAAAGTTGTTATAATGTAATTATATTAAATTATTTCAGAAAAGAAAGCATCATGACTTTAAATATACATAACATTGAAATGCTGGGTATCTGCTTATGTCATGTAAATATATTTTGCAGTTCATTGTCTGGCTCCTGTTATGTTTACAGCAGCCCGAGAAGAGTTAACCAATAAATTAATATAATGGAATTATGTCTAGTCAGAGGTTTGTTCTGCATGTGTGTGACTGGTATCATTTTTCTCAGAATAGATTTTAATTCTAAAAAGTGATGCATTGTTTTGGTCCTAAGACTTTGTTTTCTAGACAGGAAAAAAGGACAGTGGTTCTTTATTCAACTACTATAATTGATTTTAAATTAATAGTGACTGTTTCTCAAGGATCTCCAAGAGATAAACATGGTAAGCTATCAAGTTATAATCAATTTGGTAATAAATAAAAAGTCTTTGGTATTAAATTAACCTATAACAGCATTTAAATGATATAATAAAATAAGCCCTTCAAATTAGTTTATCTATCATACATGACTAATATGTTTCCAATTCTGTAACTAATTATTTACATGTATAATGTATAACATGAGATTTTAAGGACCAAATATCATATTGTATTAGGATGAATAGTATTTACTGATGAGTAGACAAACAGTATTATATTTTAGTGGGTTAAACATTTGCACTTCAACAAATATAATCATTGGATTTGGATTTGGGGAGATATTTAGTTGTAAAATATACCTTCAAGAAATATTTATCTTTGGAAAGAATATTGAACTAAGATCAGGACGCTTGGGTTTTAATTTTTTGGCTCTGTCGCTAGTGACTCTGTGAGCTTGAGGAATTAAGTTCAATTCAATTAATCATCACTTCATTAAATATTTATGGAGCTACCTCTTTTGCGTAAGGATGGGGAGACCAAAACATATCTGAAGGCAGAGGGGAGGAATCCAGTAGAGAAGAAAAGGTTAAAGATGCTAGTAAGGGGAATAACTGATGTAATAAGAATCTGAGACAGCAGGGACCATAAGATAAATAGCACGAATCTAGGGGTTAGTCTCAGTAAAGAAAAGGAGCAGAACTTCCTAAGAGATAAGAGCTCAAAAGGAAATGTAAAGTAAGGATAAAGAGAGATTTTGAGGTAGAGAGAAGCCTGAATGGGGACTCTCACATCGGATTGATTTTTGTCTCAGTACAGAAGGTATTGAAGTCATCTGTTGAGGTCAAGTGCCACTTGGGATATCCAAGTAGTGAAGAAGTTTGAGATGGTTACAGTAGAGAATGCAGTAAAGAGGGAAATGAGGTGAACTAAGGGCTGGGCATCAAACATGATTTGGTGTTAGTTGCAATCAACAGAGTTTCACGGCCCTCTCTATAAAAGCTAAAGTCAAAAGCAATGTATAAAGCATGGGACCGTCAGAAATTCCCAATTCTAGATATTGAAAATATGAAATGAGGGAAGGCCAAAAGAATGGATGGCAATTTGCAGTTTGTGAGTTGTAGATATTTAGTTTAGTAGTGGAATTATTGAAATGACAAATTACAGTGTCAAAGCTAAGGAGAAAAATAAAATTTGAACTAGGAAATTGGCCTGAGAATATTAAAAGTGTTTATGGAAATATGCTTCACGGTAAAAAAGAAAAAATAGTGGATGAGGTTCAATTCATAAGAAAGTTAAATACCCAGGGTTTGGTCACAGTGAAATTTCAAAATTAAAAGAAGCTTTACGGGGCTTCCCTGGTGGCGCAGTGGTTGAGGGTCCACCTGCCGATACAGGGGACACGAGTTCGTGCCCCGGTCCGGGAGGATCACACATGCCACGGAGTGGTTGGGCCCGTGAGCCATGGCCGCTAAGCCTGCGCGTCCGGAGCCTGTGCTCCGCAACGGGAGAGGCCACAACAGTGAGAGGCCCGCGTACCCCCCCCCCCAAAAAAAAGAAGAAGAAGCTTTATGAACAGAAGTACTTGGTTTAGAGCAGCATTTCTCAACTTCACATCCAAAGCAGCTCTCCAGCTCCATAACAACATTGGTTCCCAGAGCCTGCCACAGACCTAGTGAGTCAGAATTACAGGGGTGGGAACAGAACGTTTTTATGGTTAAAAAGAAGACACAAGAAATTCTGATGCATAATCAAGTAGGGTATTGCTGGTCTAACTTTCTTCTTTAAGCTTGCAATTAAAAAAAAAGTAAGAATAAGAATCCCACTTACACAGTACATATTGTAGTCAATTGGAACAAAAACTGGTAAAACAAGCAAAAACAAACAAACAAAAAACACATTTTGAAGGACTCTCTCAAGTTGAACTATGCAGGATTGGAAAGACAGGAAGTTTGCATTGATGGTACAGTTTCCCTTTTCCACATGGCTTCCCTTTAATCATGCCACCACCCTTTATTTATTTATTCAATTTATCTTCAGGGTTTTTTATTTGTTGTTGCAAGTGACAAAAGCCACCTGTACTTACATTAAGCAAAGGGGAAGGTTGTATTAATAGGGTTGCCTAACTGAAGTCTGAACAAAATGTAGTTTGACCTTTGGAAGTTGGTGGAATCAGTAGGCCAACAGTATACTCCAATTCTCAGGCGAGCTCTACCTTCTGTGTCTGCTCTGTTCTTTTGTCTCTTTTTGTAGATCAACTTCATCTGCCACCCAATTGGTGTGAGGAAGCATGGCTGCTTAGAGTTCCTGGGTTTATATATTATACACTCAGCTATTTGGAGAGAAGAACCAATTTTTAAAAATTGACTTCATTTTTTAGAACAGTTTTAGGTTCACAGCAAAATTGAAAGGAAAGTACAGAGATTTCCCACATACCTCCTGAATAACCAATTTTTATGCTTCCTAATTATAGATGTCTTCCCAAGTTTAGTCATTCGTGCTTTGTTGGGGTCATGGGAATAGTAACATAAAAGATGATTGCTAGATACCCCATTCTGAATGAGGGGAGCAGTTGTGGGAGACTAACATGCACCCAGTAGCAACCTGGAAAGGCCTCTGTCAAAAGCTAACACATACAGCTCTAGAATATGATAAAAGAAGAATATAATTACAGTTCAGTTGAATAACTATGATGTTTATACTGTCTAGCATATTGTTTATTCCTGTGCAATTACATGATGTGCTGTTAGTTATAACAAAGGAGTTAATATATGTATTTGAATTTATAGTTCTATTTTACTTAGCATTCACTATTTTTTGCTGTTGTTTTTTCTCTTTCTCTTTATTTTTTTCTCCCCTTTCTCCAACCAAATAATTTTGAGAAGCAAAGATTTACCGCTCGCTGTCTAGTGAATACAACCATTCAGAGGAAGAAAACATATGAGAGGGCAAAACGTTTATACACTACATTGTATATTAAAATAAAATGACCTCAAGACTTATTCACTTCTAATTTATTTCTCTTTTATACACAATTTTAATAGAACTTTCCAAACTCAGAGCAGAATTGGTGGTTAGGTTTGGTTATTGCTGCCACAGTCAGGACCATGGCAATAATAAGACACAAGACAGCCTGACGCAAAAGAGACAGAAGCAAATAGAACGTGGACAAAAATCTCCCAAATCTCAATACGATCCCAGTGCATTACTGTGCTATAACACAACACAATTATTATTAATCATCATTTATTTTGTCCCTTAAGAATTCTAACACACTTTAAATGTATTATCCCATACAATCCTACTTTATATTGTAGGGCACTATCATTAGTTCTACTTTACAGTAAATGAAACCACAGAGTTTAAGTAACCTAAAAAGGTCACACCAAGTAAGTGGGTACCTGCAAGATTTGAACCCAGAAAGACTGACTCTAAATACTTTTTTTAAAAAAAATTTTATTGGGGTATAATTTCTTTACAATGGTGTGTTAGTTTCTGCTTTATAACAAAGTGAATCAGCTATACTAAACACTATTTTTAACAACTACACCACGGGCATTCACTTTGATGATCTAAATTGGTCAAGAAAATATAATATTAAAGCCATAGACCTAAATGTAAAACAAACACTATAAAACATCTAGAAAATCTTGGGTTTGGCAATGACATTTTATATATAAAACTAAAAGCACAATGTAAGAAAGAAAGAATTGATAAGGTTGACTTCATTAAAATTAAATGTTCCTGCTCTGCAAAAGATGCTCTGCAAAGAATGGAAACACAAGCAACAAACTGGGAGAAAATCTTAGCAAAACTCATTTCTGATAAAGCATCATATATAAAATTGTTCAAATCTAACAATAAGAAAACAAAGAACCCAATTCAAAAGTGGTCAAAAGATCCAAACAAAGACCTCAATATCTAAAACACTGACAACACTGGGGACTTCCTTGGTGGTCCAGTGGTTAAGACTCCGAGCTTCCACCACAGCAGGAACAGGTTTGATCCCTGGTTGGGGTATAAGAGCCCACATGCCGTGCAGCATGGCCTAAGTAAATAAATAAAACATTGACAACACCAAATGCTGACAAGGATGTGGAGAAACAGGAACTCTCATTCACTGCTGGTGAAAATGCAAAATGGCACAGCCACATGGGAAACAGTTTGGTAATTTTTTACAAAGCTAAACATACACTTTCCATGCAATCAAGCAATTGTACATCTTGGTATTTACTCACATGAGTAGGACCACACAAAAACCTATATATGGATATTGATAGCAGCTTTACTCATAATTGCCAAAACATGGAAGTAACCATGATATATTTCAGTAATAGGTGAATGGATAAACAAACTGTAGTGCATCAATACAATAGAATATCATACAGTACTAAAAGATATAAGATAACAAGTCATGAAATGACATGAAGCACCTTTAATGCATTTTAATGCATATTTCTAAGTGAAAGAAGACAATTGGAAATGCTACACACCAAGCTTCAAGATGGCGGAAGAGTAAGACGTGATCACCTTCCTCCCCACAAATACATCAGAAATACATCTACGTGTGGAACAACTACAGACCACCTACTGAACGCTGGCAGAAGACCTCAGACCTCCCAAAAGGCAAGAAATTCCCCACGCACCTGGCAGGGCAAAAGAAAAAGGAAAAAAAAACTGAGACTAAAGAATAGGGACGGGACCTGCACCAGTGGGAGGGAGCCGTGAAGGAGGAAAGGTTTCCACACACTAGAAGCCCCTTTGTGGCAGAGACTGCAGGTGGCAGCAGGGAAGCTTCGGAGCCGCGGAGGAGAGCACAGCAACAGGGGTGCAGAAGGCAAAGCAGAGAGATTCCCGCACAGAGGATCGGTGCCGATCGGCACTCACCAGCCCGAGAGGCTTGTCTGCTCACCTGCCACGGTGGGCGGGGGCTGGGAGCTGAGGCTCGGGCTTCAGTAGGAGCGCAGGGAGAGGACTGGGGTTGGCAGCGTGAACACAGCCTGAAGGGGTGAGTGCACCACGGCTAGCCAGGAGGGAGTCTGGGAAAAAGTCTGGGCCTGCCGAAGAGGCAAGAGACTTTTTCTTGCCTCTTTGTTTCCTGGTGCACAAGGAGAGGGGATTAAGAGTGCTGCTTAAAGGAGTTCCAGAGACGGGCGTGAGCCGCAGCTATCAGCGTGGACCCCAGAGACGGGCATGAGATGCTAAGGCTGCTGCTGCCACCACCAAGAAGCCTGTGTGCGAGCACAGGTCACTCTCCCCACCTACCTTCCGGGGAACCTGTGCAGCCCACCACTGCCAGGGCCACGTGATCCAGGGACAACTTCCCCGGGAGAATGCATGGAGCACCTCAGGCTGCTGTGACGTCACGCCACCCTCTGCCGCCGCAGGCCTGCCCCGCATCTGTACCCCTCCCTCCCCCAGCCTGAGTGAGCCAGAGCTCCCGAATCAGCTACTCCTTCAACCCCGTCCTGTCTGTGGGAAGAACAGATGCACTCAGACGACCTACAGGCAGAGGTGAGTCCAGATCCAAAGCTGAACCCAAGGAGATGTGCAGAAAAAGAAAGGGAAATCTCTCCCAGCAGCCTCAGAAGCAGCGGATTAAACCTTCGTAATCTATTTGATGTATGCTGCATCTGTGGAATACCTGAATAGACAACAAATCATCCCAAATTGAGGAGGTGGACTTTGGGAGCAACGATATATATATATATATATTTCCCTTTTTTCTCTTTTTGTGAGTGTGTATGTGTATGATTCTGTGTGTGAATTTGTCTGTATAGCTTTGCTTTTACTATTTGTCCTAGGGTTCTGTCTGTCCTTTTTTTTTTTTTTTTTTAACTATAGTTTTTAGCACTTGTTATCATTGGTGGATTTGTTTTTTTGGTTTGCTTGTTCTCTTCTTTCTTTTTTACATTCTTTTTTTTTTAATTACTTAGAAAAAAATTTAATACTTATTTTTTATTTTAATCATTTATTTTATTTTACTTCTTTTTCTCACCTTTATTCTGAGCCGTGGGGATGACAGACTCTTGGTGCTCCAGCCAGGCGTCAGGGCTGTGCCTATGAGGTGGCAGAGTCAAGGTCAGGACACTGGTCCACAAGGGACCTCCCAGCTCCACGTAATATCAAATGGTGAAAATCTCCCAGAGATTTCTATCTCAAAGCCAAGACCCAGCTCAACTAAACGACCAGCAAGCTACAGTGCTGGACACACTATGCCAAACAAATAGCAAGACAGAAACACAATACCATCCATTAGCAGAGGGCTGCCTAAAATCATAAAAAGGACACACACACCCCAAAACACACCACCAGATGTGGAACTGCCCACCAGAAAGACAAGATCCAGCCTCATCCACCAGAACAAAGGCACTAGTACTCTCCATCAAGAAGCCTACACAACCCACTGAACCAACCTTAGCCACTGGGGACAGACACCAAAAACGATGGGAAATACAAACCTGCAGCCCACAAAAAGAAGACCCCAAACACAGGAAGTTAAGCAAAATGAGAAGACAGAAACAGACAGCAGATGAAGGAACAAGGCAAAAACACACCAGACCTAACAAATGAAGAGGAAATAGGCAGTCTACCTGAAAAAGAATTCAGAATAATGATAGTAAAGATGATCCAAAATCTTGGAAAAAGAATGGAGAAAATACAAGAAACCTTTAACAAGGACCTAGAAGAACAAAAAAACAAACAAACAGTGATGAACAACACAATAAATGAAATTAAAAATTCTCTAGAAGGGATCAATAGCAGAATAACTGAGGCAGAAGAACGGATAAGTGACCAGGAGGATAAAATAGTGGAAATAACTATTGCAGAACAGAATAAAGAAAAAATAATGAAAAGAATTGAGGACAGTCTCACAGACTTCTGGGACAACATTAAATGTACTCACATTTGAAATATAGGGGTCCCAGATGAAGAGAAAAAGAAAGGGACTGAGAAAATATTTGAAGAGATTATAGTTGAAAACTTCCCTGATATGGGGAAGGAAATAGTTAATCAAGTCCAGGAAGCACAGAGAATCCCATACAGGATAAATCCAAGGAGAAACATGCCTAGACACATATTAATCAAACTACCAAAAATTAAATACAAAGAAAAAATGCTAAAAGCAGTAAGGGAAAAACAGCAAATAACACACAAGGAAATCCCCATAAGGTTAACAGCTGATCTTTGAGCAGAAACTCTGCAAGCCAGAAGGGACTGGCAGGACATATTTAAAGTGATGAAGGAGAAAAACCTATATCCAAGATTACTCTACCCAGCAAGGATCTCATTCAGATTTGACAGAGAAATAAAACCTTTAGAGACAAGCAAAAGCTAAGAGAATTCAGCACCACCAAACCAGCTTTACAACAAATGCTAAAGGAACTTCTCTAGACAGGAAACAAAAGAGAAGGAAAAGACCTACAATAACAAATCCAAAACAATTAAGAAAATGGGAATACATATCGATAATTACCTTAAATGTAAATGGATTAAATGTTCCAACCAAAACATAGACTGGCTGAATGGATACAAAAACAAGACCTGTATATATGCTGTCTACAAGAGACCCACTTCAGACCTAGGGACACATACAGACTGAAAGTGAGGGGTTGGAAAAAGGTATTCCATGCAAATGGAAATCAAAAGAAAGCTGGAGTAGCAATTCTCATATCAGACAAAATAGACTTTAAAACAAAGATTATTATAAGAGACAAAGAAGGACACTACATAATGATCAAGGGATCGATCCAAGAAGAAGATATAACAATTGTAAATTTTTATGCGCCCCACATAGGAGCACCTCAATACACAAGGCAAATACTAACAGCCATAAAAGGGGAAATCGACAGTAACACATTCATAGTAGGGGACTTTAACACCCCACTTTCACCAATGGACAGATCATCCAAAATGAAAATAAATAAGGAAACACAAGCTTTAAATGATACATTAAACAAGATGGACTTAATTGATATTTATAGGACATTCCATCCAAAAACAACACAATACACATTCTTCTCAAGTGCTCATGGAACATTCTCCAGGATAGATCATATCTTGGGTCACAAATCAAGCCTTGATAAATTTAAGAAAATTGAAATCGTATCAACTATCTTTTCCGACAACAACACTATGAGACTAGATATCAATTACAGGAAAAAATCTGTAAAAAATACAAACACATGGAGGCTAAACAATACACTACTTAATAACCAAGAGATCACTGAAGAAATCAAAGAGGAAATTAAGAAATACCTAGAAACAAATGACAATAAACACGATGACCCAAAACCTATGGGATGCAGCAAAAGCAGTTCTAAGAGGGAAGTTGATAGCAGTACAATCCTACATTAAGAAACAAGAAACATCTCAAATAAACTACCTAACCTTACACCTAAAGCAATTAGAGAAAGAAGAACAAAAAAACCCCAAAGTTAGCAGAAGGAAAGAAATTATAAAGGTCAAATCAGAAATAAATGAAAATTAATTCAAGGAAACGATAGCAAAGATCAACAAAACTAAAAGCTGATTCTTTGAGAAGATAAACAAAATTGATAAACCATTAGCCAGACTCATCAAGAAAAAAAAGGAGAAGACTCAAACCAATAAATTAAGAAATGAAAAAGGAAAAGTAACAGCTGACACTGCAGAAATGCAAAGGATCAAGAGAGATCACTACAAGCAACTCTATGCCAATAAAATGGACCACCTGGAAGAAATGGACAGATTCGTAGAAATGCACAACCTTCTGAGACAGAACCAAGAAGAAAGAGAAAATATGAACAGACCAATCACAAGCACTGAAATTGAAACTGTGATTAAAAATCTTCCAACAAACAAAATCCCAGGACCAGATGGCTTCACAGGCGAATTCTATCAAACATTTAGAGAAGAGCTAACACTTATCCTTCTCAAACTCTTCCAAAATATAGCAGAGGGAGTAAAATTCCCAAACTCATTGTACAGAATCCAACAGCACATTAAAAGGATCATACACCATGATCAAGAGGGATTTATTCAGGAATGCAAGCATTCTTCAATATACGCAAATCAATCAATGTGATACACCATGTAAACAAATGGATGGGGGCTTCCCTGGTGGCGCACTGGTGGAGAGTCCGCCTGCTGATGCAGAAGACACGGGTTTGTGCCCCGGTCCAGGAAGATCCCACATGCTGCGGAGCAGTTAGGCCCGTGAGCCACGGCTGCTGAGCCTGCACGTCCGGAGCCTGTGCTCCACAATGGGAGAGGCCACAACAGTGAGAGGCCCGCGTACTGCACAAAAAAAAAAAAAAAAAAAAAAAAAAATGGATAGAGAAAAACCATATGGTTGTCTCAATAGATGCAGAGAAAGCTTTCGACAAAATTCAACACCCATTTAGATGCAGAAAAAGCTTTCAACAAATTTCAACACCCATTTATGATAAAAGCCTTCCATAAAGTAGGCATAGAGGGAAATTTCCTCAACATAATAAAGGCCATATATGAGCAACCCACAGCCAACATCATCCTCAATGATGAAAAACTGAAACCATTTCCACTAAGTTCAGGCAGAAGACAAGGTTGCCCACTCCCACCACTATTATTCAACATAGTTCTGGAAGTTTTAGCCACAGCAATCAAAGAAGAAAAAGAAATAAAAGGAATCCAAAACGGAAAAGAAGACGTAAAGATGTCATTGTTTGCAGATGACATGATACTATACATACAGAATCCTAAAAATGCTACCAGAAAACTACTAGAGCTAATCAATTAATTTGGTAAAGTTGCAGGATAAAAAATTAATGCACAGAAATCTCTGGCATTCCTATACACTAATGATGAAAAATCTGAAAGTGAAATTAAAACACTCCCATTTACCATTGCAACAAAAAGAATAAAATATCTAGGAATAAACCTACCTAAGGAAACAAAAGACCTGTATGCAGAAAATTATAAGATACTGATGAAAGAAATAAAGGATGATAAAAATAGATGGAGATATACACGATGTTCTTGGATTGGAAGAATCAACATTGTGAAAATGACTATACTACCCAAAGAAATCTACAGATTCAATGCAATCTCTGTCAAACTACCACTGTTATTTTTCACAGAACTAGGACAAAAAATTTCACAATTTGTATGGAAATACAAAAGACCCCAAATAACAAAACCAATCTTGAGAAAGAAAAATGGAGCTGGAGGAATCAGGTTCCCTGACTTCAGACTATTCTACAAAGCTACAGTCATCAAGATAGTACAGTACTGGCACAAAAACAGAAATATAGATCAATGGAACAGGATAGAAAGCCAAGAGATAAACCCACGCACATATGGTCACCTTCTCTTTGATAAAGGAGGCAAGAATATACAGTGCAGAAAAGACAGCCTCTTCAATAAGTGGTGCTGGGAAAACTGGACAGCTACATGTAAAAGAATGAAATTAGAACACTCCCTAACACAATACACAAAAATAAACTCAAAATGGATTAAAGACCTAAATGTAAGGCCAGACGCTATCAAACTCTTTGAGGAAAACATAGGCAGAACACTCTATGACATAAATCACAGCAAGATCCTTTTTGACCCACCTCCTAGAGAAATGGAAATAAAAATAAACAAATGGGAACTAATGAAACTTCAAAGCTTTTGCACAGCAAAGGAAACCATAAACAAGACCAAAAGACAACCCTCAGAATGGGAGAAAATATTTGCAAATGAAGCAACTGACAAAGGATTAATCTCCCAAATTTAGAAGCAGCTCATGCAGCTCAATATCAAAGAAACAAACAACCCAATCCCAAAATGGGAAGAAGACCTAAACAGACATTTCTCCCAAGAAGATATACAGATTGCCAACAAACTCATGAAAGAATGCTCAACATCATTAATCATTAGAGAAATGCAAATCAAAACTACAATGAGATGTCATCTCACACTGGTCAGAATGGCCATCATTAAAAAATCTACAAACAAATGCTGGAGAGGGCGTGGAGAAGAGGGAACTCTCTTGCACTATTGGTGGGAATGTAGATTGATAAAGTCACTGTGGGGAACCGTATTTAGGTCCTTAAAAAACTAAAAATAGAACTACCATATGACCCAACAACCCCACTACTGGGCATATACCCTGAGAAAACCATAATTCAAAATGAGTCATGTACCAAAATATTTATTGCATCTCTATTTACAATAGCCAGGACATGGAAGCAACCTAAGTGTCCATCAACAGATGAATGGATAAAGAAGATGTGGCACATATATACAATGGAATATTACTCTGCCATAAAAAGAAACAAATTTGAGGGGTTTTTTTTGCAGTGAGGTGGATGGACCTAGAGTCTGTTATACAGAGTGACCTATGTCAGAAAGAGAAAAACAAATACCTTATGCTGACACATGTGTATGGAATCTAAAAAAAAAAAAAAAAAAGGTCATGAAGAACCTAGGGGCAAGATAGGAATAAAGATACAGACCTACTAGAGAATGGACTTGAGGATACAGGGAGGGGGAAGGGTAAGGTGGGACAAAGTGACAGAGTGGCATGGGCATATATACACTACCAAACGTAAAATAGATAGCTAGTGGGATGCAGCCACATAGCACAGGGAGATCAGCTCAGTGCTCTGTGACCACCTAGAAGGGTGGGATAGGGAGGGTGGGAGGGCAGGAGACACAAGAGGGAAGAGATTTGGGGACATTTGTATATATGTATAACTGATTCACTTTGTTATAAAGCATAAACTAACACACAATTGTAAAGCAATTATACTCCAATAACGATGTTTTAAAAAAACAAAGATATAAAATTTAAAAAGAAGAAAAGAAATGTTACATACCATATGATTCCAACTATATGACATTCTGGAAAAGGCAACCTTGAAGATAATAAAAAGATCAGTGGTTGCCAGGGGTTTGGGGGAAGGAGTGGGGGCAGATG